>NC_058520.1:480837340-481140370 GCF_904849725.1 Hordeum vulgare subsp. vulgare
CCCGACATCACTTCTCCATAGCTCGTAGGTTCATTGTTGTTCAACAACATGACCTCCAAGACAGGGTTACCATACCACTCTGTAGCAGTACGCGACCTTGTTGACCTACGAGGTTTGTAGTAACTTGATCTGAAGCTTAATGATCACTATCACCAGGTTCCACTTCAACTGGTGTAGGCGCCACAGGAACAACTTCATATGCCCTGCTACGCACTGATTGAAGTGACGGTTCAATAACCTCATCAAGTTCCACTACCCTCCCACTCAATTCTTCCGAGAGAAACTTTTCCTCGAGAAAGGACACGTTTCTAGAAATAAACACTTTGCTTTCGGATCTGAGATAGGAGATGTTGTTGGAAATATGCCCTAGAGGCAATAATAAAATGGTTATTATCATATTTCCCTGTTCATGATAATTGTCTATTGTTCATGCTATAATTGTATTAACAGGAAACAGTAATACATGTGTGAATAAATAGATCACAATGTGTCCCTAGCAAGCCTCTAGTTGGCTAGCTCGTTGATCAATAGATGATCATGGTTTCCTGATCATGGACATTGGATGTCATTGATAACGGGATCACATCATCAGAAGAATGATGTGATGGGCAAGACCCAATCCTAAGCATAACACTAGATCATGTTGTTCGTATGCTAAAGCTTTTCTAATGTCAAGTATATTTTCCTTCGGCCATGAGATTTTGCAACTCCCAGATACCGTAGGAGTGCTTGGGGTGTATCAAATGTCACAACGTAACTGGGTGACTATAAAGGTGCACTACGGGTATCTCCGAAAGTGTCTGTTGGGTTGGTACAAATCGAGATCGTGATTTGTCACTCCGTGTGACGGAGAGGTATCTCTCGGCCTACTCGGTAGAACATCATCATGAGCTCAATGTGACTAAGAAGTTAGTCACAAGATGACGTGCTACGGAACGAGTAAAGAGA
This sequence comes from Hordeum vulgare subsp. vulgare, assembly GCF_904849725.1. Lineage (NCBI taxonomy): Eukaryota > Viridiplantae > Streptophyta > Magnoliopsida > Poales > Poaceae > Hordeum > Hordeum vulgare. The sequence continues at coordinate 480,838,289 of NC_058520.1, forward strand.
CTTACCGGTAACGAGATTGAACAAGGTATAGGTATACCGATGATCGAATCTTGGGCAAGTTCTATACCGACAGACAAAGGGAATTGTATACGAGATTGATTGAATCCATGACATCGTGGTTCATCCGATGAGATCATCGTGGAACATGTGGGATCCACCATGGGTATCGAGACCTCGCTGATGGTTATTGGCCGGAGAGGTGTCCCGGTCATGTCTGCATGCCTCCCGAAACCGTAGGGTCTACACACTTAAGGTTCGATGACGCTAGGGTTATAGGGAATTGTTATATGATGTTATCGAAGGTAGTTCGGAGTCCCGGATGAGATCCCGGACATCACGAGGAGATCCAGAATGGACCGGAGGTAAAGATTGATATATAGGATGGATGGGTTTGGACGCCGAAAATGTTTCAGGCACCACCGACAAAGTGCCAGGACCACCAGAAGGGTTCCGGAGTCCCACCGGGAGAGGCCACCAGCCCTAGGAGGCTACATGGGCCAAGTGTGATAGGGAACCAGCCCCTGGGTGGCCTGGTGCGCCCCCCACACCCATCCCATGGCGCCTAAGAGGGGGAAAGGGGGGAACCCTAGCGCAGGTGGGCCTAAGGCCCACCAGGGGGTTCGCCACCCCTCCCCCCCATCTAGGGCTGCCGCACCCCTTAGGGGTGGGAACCCTAAGGGGGGCGCCAGCCTCCCTTCCCCTATATATATATCGGGGGTTTTGGCCATTGGAGATATGGTTTTCCATCTCTCTTTCGGCGCAGCCCTGCTCCTCTTCTTCCTCCTCTCCCATGGTGCTTGGCGAAGCCCTGCCGGGAGACCTCGTCTCTCCATCGACACCATGCCGTCGTGCTGCCGGAGATCATTGGTACGTCTCCAACGTATCTATAATTTTTTATGGTTTCATGTTATTATCTTGTCAAACTTTGGATGTTTTGCATGCCTTTTATTTATTTTCTGGAACTAACTTATTAACTCAGTGCCAAGTGCCAGTTCCTGTTTTTTCCATGTTTTTACCCCTTTTAGAGGAGATTTTGAAACGGAGTCCAAACGGAAGAAAATCCCCGAAAAGATTTTTTCTGGAACGGAAGAAGATCGGAGAACTTGGGAGCCAAGCCATAAGAGCTCCAGGGGCCCCACAAGCCCCCACCCCATGGCTAGGGGGGCGCCATCCAGGCTTGTGGGCCCCCTGGAGGTCCCCTGACCTAGATCTTGCGCCTATATATTCCCAAAAAAATCAAGAGACGATCGCAATTACTTTTCCGCCGCCGCAAGCTTCTGTCTCCGCAAGATCCCATCTGGGGCACATCCTGGTGCCCTGCCGGAGAGGGGATTCGGACACGGAGGGCTTCTTCATTAACACCATGACCTCTCTGATGATGCGTGAGTAGTTCACCATAGGCCTACGGTTCCATAGCTAGTAACTAGATGGCTTCTTCTCTCTCTTGGATCTTCAATACAAAGTTCTACATGATCTTCATGGAGATCTATCCAATGTAATCTTCTTTTGCGGTGTGTTTGTCGAGATCCTATGAATTGTGGATTTATGATCATATTATCTATGAATCTTATTTGAGTTTCTTCTGATCTCTCTTATGCATGATTTCATATCCTTGTAATTCTCTTCGAGTTGTCGGTTTTGTTTGGCCAACTAGATCTATGATTCTTGCAATGGGAGAAGTGCTTGGTTTTGGGTTCATACTGTGCAGTGACCTCACCCAGTGACAGAAGGGGTAGTGTCGTGGGTATAAGTCTGACAGTAGAAGTACGGGGTACGAAAGTATATGGACAGAGCCTTAGCTACCGCGAGGATGTATGAGTTCAGGCCCCTCTACGGTGGAGGTAAAAGCCCTACGTCTCAGTGCTCTTGGGAGCTTTGTGTCGAGTGAATAAAGGGATTACAGCAAGTGCCAACCCCTCTACCAGTGGTGAAGGGCGGCTTATATAGAGTGCGCTGCCCTTCATAATGGTCCGGTGGACAGGGGTGGAGTAGTGGCGAGTAAACGCTGGCGTTACTGGTAACGTAAGCCTTAAATGCTAGTTATGGTGTATGAAAACGTATGACCGTTGCCCTCCTGAGAGGTTACGACATACAGAGTGGATTCCAGTCGGTACGTTAGATATGCTCCGAGTGGATCGTCGCCGACTGGATGATGGGGGCGTCCTTAGTTCAGTCGGAACTGTCTAAGGGCCTTGTCCTCTATGAAGGGTAGTCCTTGGGTAGGACCTATAGGGCAGACGTATGACCCTACCGTGGGACTATAACACCATCATTAGTCCCAGAATGGATCGGGGTTGGAACGATGAAGTGATGTCTGGAGTTTGGAGCCGACTGGTATTGAGGTGATCTTAGTGTTGTCTGCCTCGATCCATTTTATCTTTGCGGCTAGTGATCCGAGTGAATATGCAAGCGAAACGAACCGTGACGGACCAATTGCTTCCGCGGAATCTTTCGACGTGACCGGTCGTACTCAGAGCGTCGGATTTCCGGGATTCTCAAATTTCGGTTGCCGCGCGCTCAGCGGGGATGAAGACATCGCCATTGAGTAGATTTCGCCTCCTCGATTACCGCGCCGCGATCTTCTCCACTAATCTTGCAGCAGCCGGTTGGGAGGATAAGATCTTGGGCCCACCTGTAGGTGACTCAGTCGGAGGCCTATTAAAGTCTTCCCGGCGGTCCTTCCTGTTGTGCTGCTCGTCTTCTTCCCATCGATCTCCCCCCCCCCGCAACTCCCTCACACCTCTAGCCACCTCCTTCCCCTCCTCCTGTGCGGATCCGCCGCCCTCGCCATGAGGAAGGGGTAGACCAGCAAGCTCGAGGCGAAGAAGAAGAAGAAGGGGGCGGCCTCCACTCAGCGGCGGCGGCAAGCATTGCCGGCGGGCTGGATCCAGGGGGACTTCCTCCCCTCCACGGTGAGGGAGAACGACGTGTTGGAGCTGGTGGAGCACGGCATGGTCGTCAACAAGTCCTGGAGGCTGCCGGAAGGCGAGATGGAGCCGGCGCCGAAGGAGGGGGCGCGCGTTCTGCTGCTCAGCCACGTGGCCAGAGGTTTCTCCCTGCCTCCCCATCCTTTCTTCCGTTGTATCATGAATTACTTCGGGGCGCAGCTCCATCACTTTCCGCCGAATGCGATAGCTCATCTTTCCGCATTCATCACCCTGTGCGAGTGCTTAATAGGATGTCCTCCCCACTGGGGGCTCTTCAAATATGTTTTCTCCGCTAGATCTCAAACAGTTAAGAAGCTTAGCCAGTCTGATGATAAGACACACATCCTCCAGCTTTGCAGGGGTTTAGGATTCCAAAAGAAAACGAAAAGTAGTTATCCCTCCCTTCAGCTATCTGAGTCGGTTAGGAACTGACAATCGTCCTGGTTCTATTGCCAGGACATTGCCTGCCCGAATGCTTCGTGTGGGTTGCCACCCTTCAGTTTAGACCGTCCGGGCCCTCCCAGGAAGCTAGCGCTCTCTAAGGGAGAAAGAACCCAGATCCAGCCTTTGGTCGACGCGCTGATAGCCGTCGTCCGAAAGGGAGTCACCGGCATGGACCTGTTGGAGACTTTTCTGGGTCGACGCATCCAGCCGCTCCAGGCCCGAGACCATGCAATGTGGCATTACACGGGGCCTTCGGATACCACTCGGTCCCATCCTGAAGACGTGAGCAAGGAGACCGTGGGTGCATGGGTCAGCAGCATCACGGGCACATGTGATAACCCCGTGGGAGCTCGGCGGGTGAAGGCCTTCCGCGCCCAAAATCCTCCTCCGAATGAGGTGAGCACACGTTGTCGAGTGCTTTTAATCTTCTCAGTTTTATTGCTTTTCTTGTCTCGCTGACTGGCGTTGCTGACTGCGTTTTGTGCAGGAGTGGACGAACTGGCATTCTGCAGTCTCAAATGGGAATTTGGTCGAGGAAGAAGAAGGCAGCATGGAGGGTAGTGCGGGTAGTGCCGAGTACGTCTCTGACAGTAGGGAGGCGAAAGAGGAAACAGAAGAGGAGCAGGAGGAGAGTGAAGAGCAGAGCTCGTCACCCTCACCACCAGAACACCGAACCAAGCACCGTCATGACCCCTCTGTTCCGCCAGCCACTCCCGTGGCCCCAAGTGCTCGGAGTGTGAAGAGAACCAGGGGTTCTTCTGCCGAGCCCGTGGATCAGCCGTCCAAGGTGGCTAAACCCAGCGGGTCTAAACCTCGGAAAGCTTTGCCCCAGATGAGGATCGCTGTTCCGGTCGCCTCAGCGTAAGTATCTTTGCTCTTCCATCTTCCTTTAGTATTCGATTAGACTCTTCTTTTTGGGAATCCATGTTTACCCGTCGAATGGATTTCACTCGACAGAGCTGCTACCTCCGCCACCTCTCTGCCGCGTCAGGGTGACGATCCCATGGACACTGATAACGCCGCCACGTCCCAGCAAGGTACGTTGTCACGGCTTCGAGAGCTGTATTACCGTTTCGCGAGTGCTGTCTTTGATCTTGATCTTTTTCCGTATTTTTATTTTGTTCAGTCGGGCTTCCTTCGGAGGTGATCCATCTGGACGATGACGACCAAAGGAGGTCGGAACCAGCTTTGGCACCTGTCCTTGGGGTTATCCAACCTACTGCCAACCCCGCCATGAGAGTACCGCTGACTGAGACGATGGTCTTCACGGCGGAACCGACTGGAGCAGAGCTCGGGATGCCCAGGGAGCTCGGGATACCTAGGGCGCCTTCTGCCACGCCGGGTCCGTCGACTGTTCAATATGATGCCTGACGCCTCCCGGAAGATCAAGTAGGAGCCTCCAAGGATGCCATGGTACAAGTGGAGCTGATGGTGGGCGAAGCCAAGGGAGCATATGACTCTGTTGCGTCCCTGTACAAGAAGAGCTTGGAGCTTCGGGATGATATCCGAGTAAGTGCGCTAGTAAGTGTTTACATTCCTCTTAGTGCCCACTGGGGGTTTTGGCGAGATACTCGGATACAGTAGGTTAATTTTCCAGTGGGTTCACTCCGAGTGAACCCAGTGGGTGTAGTCCCCGAGACTTCTACCGAGTGCTTGCACCGACAGTTGTCTTTATATGTATTTTCCATAATCTGTACAGATCAGAACTGATCTGCCTTAACGGTACCAGTGGGGGCACGCCGAGTGCACCCACTGGGTGTAGTCCCCGAGAGTAGTGTTACTCGGGTCGAGTAAGAGTAATCTCATAGTGTTGTTGGTTTGCTATGGAGCTCAATGGGACTGGCCTGTTCGAGCTTCATACCAGTGGGGTCACTCTCAGTGAACCCACTGGGTGTAGTCCCCGAGACCACTGTTGATTGCTTGCATCGGCAGGGGTCTGAAGAGTCTGTTGAAACTTTTTTCTTGTTGAACCTGGCTGATCCTCCCTTTGCGTCTCTTTGACAGGAGACTTGTGAAATGGGATCGGCCTATAATGCTCTGAAGGTTGAGAAGACTCAACTTGCTGCCGACTTGGAGGTAGCTGCGAATGATCTGGCTGGCATGAAGAAGGCTCTTGCTGAACGAGAAGTATCTTTGGAGGAATCTCGGGGGACTAACAAGGCACTGCTAGCCGAGGTAGAAAAAATGAAGAAGGAGAGATCTGAATGGATGGGCCAGCTGAAGTTAATGAACACTCGGTGCAAAGCACAGGAGAACTACGTCGGCGGCTGGGCGAAGAAGATGGTCGCACTGCTTGGTGGTAAGTTGCTTGCCGAGTGCTCTTTGACTTTGGAGTTCACTCCGCGCTTATTTTCTCCCTATCTTTTCTTTGCAGATTTCTGTCGGGACGTTGAAGCCGAAACCGCCGAAATTGAATGGTCGCTTGGGCAACCGAATGTTCCACTCGGTGACGAAGCTAATCGGGACATGTTCCGACTGAATTCCCGCCTTAACAAGGTGGGTCCTTTCATTAGTCGCCTGAGAGGAGTTGTCGGCCGAATTGACAAAGAGTTGTGGCCTGAAGATGACTCCCGGAATGAGATAGAGGGGTTGATGACTCGACTGGAGGATGTTCCAAGCAGAGTGCAGGCATGGAAGAAGTCTGCCGCTCGGTGTGGCGCGGACGTGGCCCTGTCTCTGGTCCGAGTGCATTGTAAAGAAGCCCGTGAAGACAAGCTGAAGACGTTGCAGGTCGCCAACACCAAGAAGCTTTGATTTGAAGACTTCATGGAGACCTTCCTCGACACGGCCACTCGGATTGCAGCTGGAATCGACCTCAACACCTTCGTGGAGCCTGCCAGCCCCGGCGATGCTTGATTTGACTTTATGCCGAATGCGCATTTACCTCGGTATGCCGAGTGGAGTTTGTATTAAACTTTTGCCACTGCTGTTGGCCGGTACATTCGTGGCTCAGTGTGGATAAACTTGATTCACACCGAGCCGACTGATCGTAGAACTCAATTTGAATTCGAACCGGATCTTTTGCTCTTCTTTCGCTGAGTTTTTTTGACACGATTTTGGCTCGTGGTTTTTGTTTAGGCGACTCAGCTAAGCCTCCGAGTGCAACTTGTGTGCTCACTCGGAGGAAGCTCTTTACTTAGGCAACTCTGGTTCGCAGCTAAGTCTCTGAGTGTGACTTTTGGTGCACACTCGGAGTTAGTTGTTTACTTAGGCGACTCTGGGTCGCAGCTAAGTCCCCGAGTGTGACTTTTGCTGCACACTCAGAGCAAATTGTTTACTTAGGCGACTCTGGGTCGCAGCTAAGTCCCCGAGTGTGACTTTCAGTGCACACTCGGAGCGAGTTGTTTACTTAGGCGACTTTGAGTCGCAGCTAAGTCCCCGAGTGTGGCTTTTGGTGCACACTCGGAGCAAATTGTTTACTTAGGCGACTCTGGGTCGCAGCTAAGTCCCCGAGTGTGACTTTCAGTGCACACTCGGAGCGAGTTGTTTACTTAGGCGACTTTGAGTCGCAGCTAAGTCCCCGAGTGTGGCTTTTGGTGCACACTCGGAGCAAGTTGTTTACTTAGGCGACTCTGGGTCACAGCTAAGTCTCCGAGTGTGACTTTTAGTGCACACTCGGAGCGAGTTGTTTACTTAGGCGACTCTGAGTCGCAGCTAAGTCCCCGAGTGTGACTTTTGGTGCACACTCGGAGCAAGTTGTTTACTTAGGCGACTCTGGGTCGCAGCTAAGTCCCCGAGTGTGACTTTTGGTGCACACTGGGAGCAAGTTGTTTACTTAGGCGACTTTGGGTCGCAGCTAAGTCTCTGAGTGTGACTTTTGGTGCACACTCAGAGTTAGTTGTTTACTTAGGCGACTCTGAGTCGCAGCTAAGTCCCCGAGTGTGACTTTTGGTGCACACTCGGAGCAAGTTGTTTACTTAGGCGACTCTAGGTCGCAGCTAAGTCCCCGAGTGTGACTTTTAGTGCACACCCGGAGCGAGTTGTTTACTTAGGCGACTCTGAGTCGCAGCTAAGTCCCCGAGTGTGGCTTTTGGTGCACACTCGGAGCAAATAGTTTACTTAGGTGACTCTGGGTCGCAGCTAAGTCCCCGAGTGTGAGTTTTAGTGCACACTCGGAGCGAGTTGTTTACTTAGGCGACTCTGAGTCGCAGCTAAGTCCCCGAGTGTGACTTTTGGTGCACACTCGGAGCAAGTTGTTTACTTAGGCGACTCTGGGTCGCAGCTAAGTCCCCGAGTGTGAATTTTCGTGCACACTTGGAGCAAGTTGTTTACTTAGGCGACTCTGGGTCGCAGCTTAGTCTCCGAGTGTGACTTTTTGTGCACACTCGGAGCAAGTTGTTTACTTAGGCGACTGTGGGTCGCAGCTAAGTCTCCGAGTGTGACTTTTGGTGCACACTCGGAGCAAGTTGTTTACTTAGGCGACTATGGGTTGCAGCTAAGTCCCCGAGTGTGACTTTTGGTGCACACTCGGAGCAAGTTGTTTACTTAGGCGACCCTGGGTCGCAGCTAAGTCCCCGAGTGTGACTTTTGGTGCACACTCGGAGCAAGTTGTTTACTTAGGCGACTCTGGGTCGCAGCTAAGTCCCCGAGTGTGACTTTTAGTGCACACTCGGAGAGAGTTGTTTACTTAGGCGACTCTGAGACGCAGCTAAGTCCCCGAGTGTGACTTTTGGTGCACACTCGGAGCGAGTTGTTTACTTTGGCGACTCTGGGTCGCAGCTAAGTCTCCAAGTGTGACTTTTGGTGCACACTCGGAGCAAGTTGTTTACTTAGGCGACTCTGGGTCGCAGCTAAGTCCCCGAGTGTGACTTTTAGTGCACACTCGGAGCGAGTTGTTTACTTAGGCAACTCTATGTCGGAGCTAAGTCCCCGAGTGTGACTTTTGGTGCACACTCGGAGCGAGTTGTTTACTTAGGCGACTCTGGGTCGCAACTAAGTCTCTGAGTGTGACTTTTGGTGCACACTCGGAGTTAATTTTTTAGATCGGAGACTGCAGACACGGAAGAATTTTGAACCGGCAAGAAATTAATCCGCTTTGTATTACTTCGATGACATTTGTTCTTTACATTGTCTCTGTCGGTGGTTATGTGTAGAAGCGCTTCAGTAGATCTCCATTCCATGCTCGCGGCTCGTCCGTCTCCCTGTCGAGGTTGTAGAGTCGATACGCTTCGTTGTTCATCACCTTAGAAATGATGAACGGTCCTTCCCAGGCGGGAGCCAACTTGTGTGGTCTCTCTTGATCCACTCGGAGCACCAGGTCGCCTGCTTGGAACGTGCGGCTCCTGACGTGCCGCGCATGAAATCGCCGCAGATCTTGCTGATAAATTGTTGAATGGATCAATGCCATTTCGCGCTCCTCTTCGAAAAGGTCTACTCCGTCTTTCCTGGCTTGCTCTGCTTCGGCTTCGGAGAAGAGTTCGACTCGTGGAGAGTTGTGGAGCAAGTCACTTGGAAGGACTGCCTGTGCCCCATAAACGAGGAAAAACGGGGATCGTCCTGTGGACCTATTCGGAGTTGTTCGGAGGCCCAAAGCACCGAAGGCACCTCGGTGACCCATGCGTTGGCGGCATGTCCAACTTCCCGCAGGAGTCGAGGCTTCAACCCTTGAAGAATGAGTCCATTCGCCCGCTCCGCTTGTCCATTTGTTTGGGGGTGCGCAAGGGATGCAAAATCCACTCGGATACCTTGGCCTACGCAAAAACCTTTGAACCTATCCGAGTCAAAGTTTGTGCCATTGTCGGTGATTATGCTGTGTGGAACCCCGTATCTGGCGATGATGTCTCTGATAAATTTGATGGCCGTAAGGGCATCAAGCTTCTTGATTGGCTTGGCTTCAATCCAGTTGGTAAACTTGTCGACTCCTACCAGCAGATGGGTGAATCCTCCTTGGCCTGTTCTGAATGGTCCGACTATATCTAATCCCCACTCTACGAATGGCCAAGAAAGGGGAATTGTCTTCAGCGCGGACGTTGGCTTGTGGGACTTGTTTGAATAGAACTGACAACCTTCGCAATAGTCGACTATATCTTTTGCCATTTCGTTCGCCTGCAACCAGAAGAAACCAGCTCTGAATGCTTTGGCGACGATTGCCCTTGAGGAGGCATGATGGCCGTAGGTTCCCGAGTGAATTTCTTCCAAAATTAACCGACCCTCCTCAGGAGAGATACACCGCTGAAGGACGCCTGAAACACTTTCCCTGTATAACTGGTCATTAATGACGGTGAAGGACTTCGACGTGCGAACGATCTGCCTAGCTTGGACTTCGTCTTCTCGGTAACTCTTGCCTAGGGATGTACGCAATGAATGGCACAGTCCATTCGGGAATGACAACTAGAATCTCCATGACCAGGTCAACCACAGCGGGAACCTCGACTTCAGTCTGATCTGTTGTGCTCTTTCGTTGCACAGGTTCCTCTGTAAAAGGATCTTCTTTTACCGAGGGGAGGTGTAAGTGCTCGAGGCAGACATCACTCGGGTTGCAGTCATGTAGATCCCATAAATAAGCTTCTGATAATGGGGATACCTCCGCTTGGAAGGAGTGAGGACTTCGGAAACATAATATACTCGCCGCTGAACCTTGTACGCTTTGCCTTCTTCTTCGCGTTCAATTGTCAGAACGGTGCTGACGACTTGATTTGTAACCGCGATGTACAGAAGAAGGGGTTCTTTACTGAGCGGGGCAGTAAGAACCGGCTGGGTGGAAAGCAGGGCTTTGAGGTCGTCGAATGCGGTTTGGGCTTCGTCTGTCCACTCGAAGGTATCAGACTTCTTCATGAGTCGGTACAGAGGTAACGCGTTCTCGCCGAGTCGAGCAATAAACCTGCTCAAAGCCGCTAGGCAACCTGTGAGCTTTTTTACGTCATGTACTCTTACTCGCCGCTCCATTCGAACAATGGTCCCGATCTTTTCGGGGTTCACATCGATCCCTTGTTCGGAAACAAAGAAACCGAGTAAGTTCCCGCTGGGAACACCGAATGAACACTTGGCTGGGTTGAGCTTGATATCGTACCTACGTAGGTTGGCGAATGTTTCTGCCAAGTCAGTCAGCAGGTCGGAACCTTTGCGTGACTTGACTACGATATCGTCCATGTATGCCTCCACATTTCGACCAATCTGGTGTAGGAGGCATTTTTGGATCATTCGCATAAAAGTTGGTCCTGCATTCTTCAAACCGAATGGCATAGTGATGTAACAGAAGCACCCGAATGGGGTGATGAAAGATGTCTTTAATTCATCTGGACCATACAGACGGATCTGATGATAGCACGAATAGGCATCAAAGAAGGATAATCGCTCGCAACCCGCAGTCAAATCAACGATTTGATCAATGCGGGGGAGCGGGAAGTGGTCTTTCGGACAGACCTTATTAAGGTGTTTGAAATCGATGCACATACGGAGAGACTTGTCCTTCTTGGGCACCATGAGAACATTAGCGAGCCACTCGGAGTGGTGTACCTCGCGAATGAAGTTGGCTGCCAGAAGTTTAGCCACGTCCTCTCCGATTGCTTTCCTCTTGTGCGCGCGGACCGACGCAGGCGTTCTCGAACGGGCCGAGCGGCAGGATCCACATGCAGTCGGTGCTCAGCCAACTCCCTGGGTACACCTGGCATGTCAGCAGGCTTCCATGCAAAAATTTCCCAGTTCTCACGGAGGAATTGGATGAGCTCGGCTTCCTATTCTGGATCAAGGGTGGTGGAGATGTTTGTTGGGGCGGCAGTGTCATCCGTCGGGTGGATGCTTACTTTCTTCGTGTTTCCCGCCGTCTGGAATGCGGACTCGGAAGCTGGCTTCTTTGAATGCATCAGGTCGGCGGGGTCGGCAATATTCTTGTACTCATCCAACTCGAGTACAGCCATCTGGTGGTGTGCAATTCTCGACCCCTGCTGCAGACACTCTTCGGCCCGCTGCCGATTGCCTGTGACCGTAATCACGCCTTTGGGACCAGACATCTTTAGCTTCAAATATACGTAACATGGACGGGCCATGAAACGTACGTATGTCGTACGGCCCAGAATGGCATGGTATGCACTCTGGAAGTCAACCACCTCAAATGTTAACTTCACTTTGCGGAAGTTCTTGTCAGAGCCGAAAACGACATCCAACGCAATCTGGCCGAATGATTTGGCCTTTCTTCCTGGGACGACTCCATGGAATTGCATACTGCTCTCGCTAAGTCTAGACATCGGAATGCCCATTCCATTGAGAGTATCGGCGTACATGATATTCAAGCCGCTGCCGCCGTCCATGAGGACTTTGCGCAGCCTAACTCCTTCCACCACCGGGTCGACGACCAGAGCTTGCCTCCCTGGGGTGGGTACGTGTGCTGGGTGGTCTGACTGATCAAAAGTGATTGCAGTCTGTGACCACTTGAGGAATGTGGGAGTGGATGGGGTTGCCATGTTTACCTCCCTGTTGACCAGCTTCAGTCGAATTTTGCTTTCTACATCAGCAAAAATCATTAACGTTGCATGGACTTGAGGGAACGGATCCTCCTTGTCCTCATCATCTTGCTCGGTGTCTTTCTCACTCGGTTGTCCTTCACCGAATCCTTGGATCAGGAGGCGACACTGCCGAGTGGTATGTTTCGGCAATATGACATTGCCTTCTTCATCCGTCTTCGTGTGGATTGGACACGGTTGATCTAGGATGGAATTTCCTGACTGTTTCTTCTTGGGGGTGTACTGTGGTTTCCCCTTGCCTTTGAACTTAGCGTTTGTAACGACCGTCGCCTCTGCTTGCGGAGTGGGTTGGGCTTTCTGTTTCTGCTTCCGATTGCTGCTCCCATCTTCGTCGGCGACTGGCTTATGCTTGCCGCTACGTATGCGGTCCTCCTCTTCGCCATTTGCATAGCGCGCGGCTATCTCCATCATCTTGCTCATGGAGATGTCGCCTGTCCGACCAAACTTCAGGTATAGATCTCTGTACCGAACGCCTGCCTTGAAGGCGCAGACTGCTTGGTGTTCGGTAACATTCTCCACCGTGTGGTAGAGGGTTGTCCAGCACTGGATGAAATCGCGCAAGGGCTCGTTTTGCTTCTGGACACAGTGTTGAAGCTCTGTGAGACCAGCAGGGCGTTTGCACGTACCCTCGAAGGTCCTGATGAAGACTCGGGACAGATCTGCCCAAAAGTAAATGCTTGATGGAGCTAACTGGTTCAGCCAAGCTCGAGCTGAACCGTCGAACATCAGTGGCAGATGTTTCATGGCGACATGGTCATCTCCGCCACCGATCTGGACCGCCACTCTGTAGTCGTCTAACCAAGTTTCTGGTTTGGACTCTCCTATGAATTTGTTGATTCCCGTCGCCAATCGAAAGTTGGAAGGGATGTTAGCCGAGCGAATGGCCCGACTGAAGCACTCGGGACCAGAAACAACGGTCCTGCTTCCACTCGGATGATCTCTATCGTGACCATCACGGTGGGCTCGGCTTCTATCAACCTTCTTCTGAGTGATATACCCTCTTGCATCAGGCCTTTGATCATGCGCTCCACCGCCCGAACGATGATCATCGTAATACCGGGGTCCGTAAGGCCCACTCCGCGGAGGAGTATGCGAACGACGACGATCTTTGGGATGAGACCGAATGGAAAGCGGATTCCGACTCGGGTCCCTGGAACGGCTGCCCCCTTTGCGTCGCTAGTGAGAGTCGGGACTGAAAACCGATTGATGTGTGTTCGCTTGAACGGAACTGTTGTGGATCTTGTTGTGCGACTGGGAGACCGTCGAGTTTTGCTGCTGCGCCGTATGTAACAAGGCACGGATCTGCTCGATCCTAAGAGTGCTAACAAGGTATGCAAGCTCCAGCGCTCCATCTATGGGCTGGTGCAAGCATCTCGGAGTTGGAACATTCGCTTTAATGAGGTGATTAAAGCGTTGGGTTCATACGGGTTTATGGAGAAGCCTGTCTGTACAAGAAAGTGAGTGGGAGCTGTGTAGCTTTCCTCATACTATATGTGGATGACATATTATTGATGGGAAATAATATAGAGTTATTGGAGAGCATAAAGGCCTACTTGAACAAGAGTTTTTCAATGAAGGACCTTGGAGAAGCTGCATACATATTAGGCATCAAGATCTATAGAGATAGATCTAGACGCCTCATAGGTATTTCACAAAGCACATACCTTGACAAGATATTGAAGAAGTTCAATATGGAAAACTCAAAGAAGGGGTTCTTGCCAGTTTTGCAAGGTAAGAGATTGAGTAAGACTCAGTCACCGACCACGACAACAGATAGAGAGAAGATGAGTACTGCCCCCTACGCTTCAGCCGTAGGCTCTCTAATGTATGCCATGCTGTGTACCAGACCTGATATAAACCTTGCCATAAGTTTGGTAGGGAGGTACCAAAGTGATCCCGGTATGGAACACTGGACAGCGGTCAAGAATATCCTGAAGTACCTGAAAAGGACTAAGGAGATATTTCTCGTTTATGGAGGTGACGAGGAGCTCGTAGTAAAGGGTTATGCCGATGCTAGCTTCGACACAGATGCGGATGACTCTAAGTCGCAAACCGGATGCGTGTATGTTTTGAATGGCGGGGTAGTGAGCTGGTGCAGCAGCAAGCAAGACGTCGTGGCAGCATCTACATGTGAAGCGGAGTACATAGCTGCTTCAGAAGCGGCTTGTCGGGGGGATAACACCGGGGTAGGCTCATCAAGCCTATTCCTTCACTTCCGGCCAAATGGACATGGACGTATGAAGATTCCCAAGGCCCAAGTCTTCTGTTCGGCTAGGCATCACCTGCCGGCTAGAGGACGAGGCGGCCACCTTTCTGGCCAGCCAGGCAACCCCTGCCGGCTAGAATTCAGGCGGCCTCCTCTTCGGAGCCGGCCTGATCCCGCCAGCCGGACTGGGGAGGAGGCAGCCACACTTACGCCGGCTGGCCAAGCAGGCTAGCCAGCCGAGGATCACAAGTCACATCACATCGTAGGTTAGGAAGAGACCTCACTATTAAAGGTAGCTATGCGTCAGCAAAGGTACTGGATCAGGGTGCCCGACAGGTACGAGCGTCGGCGGTCACGCCGCTGACCTACCCCGGCTCTGATACATCACCTAGCATAGTGTCAGACCGTCACACTCCCACTCCATTACTGCACTCTGCGTGGGGAACAGTGGAGGCGGTCGTACTACCTGCCCATGAAGAATCTCGCGGGGCGACGCTCGTGTGCTCAGCGTCAACCTTACGCGAGAGCCTCATTGGCCAGCCGGCGTGTCCCACAGGCAATCGAGACCATGCAGCCGCCGGGTCCCCCATCGACAAGACAAGACTTTGTGGGCCCCTGGCCAGCCGGCGAAGCTGCCAACCGGGTCCCACACTTATACCCTTTATCCATATTGTAGGCCGGCGGGTTCGTCTATAAAACCCCCCGGTCGCCCTCCATGCGAGGGGGCCGATCTTTCACCAGTCATTCAACACAACACATTCACCAACCACAGAGAGAGAGGTAGAGACGAGCCGGCTACTCCCCTCTTCCTCCTCCCAACACAGCTCCAGGAGCAACATTGTACTCTGTTCCTATACATTAAACACTCTGGCAGGATTAGGGGTATTATCTCTACGGAGAGCCCTGAACCTGGGTACATCGTGCGTCCCATGCATGTACCAACCTCGTTCCCAGCGCCCACCTTTGTCCCTTCGGTTCTCACCGACTTTAGCCTACCTATGGCATATGTTGTGAGTATTCACCGACATTTGGCGCCCACCGTGGGGCCGATCGCGGCATCGGCTGGCTTTACGCGCTGGGCGGGGCCCCGCACCTACACCACCGGATGCATCGCGTCCGGATCAGTTTGCATGCCCATGGAGCCCGCTTTCGACGAGGCGACACCCACGATGATCGACATCCCTGTCCACCATGCGGATTCAGACGAAGATTCTGATGACGAGGCGCTCCCTAGCGTCGTCGTCGCTGCTATGGAGAACCTCAGCGTTCTCTTCAGCGACCTTCGTCTCAACGACGGCCCGCGCTACTTCGGCGAGGACTTCGACGTTGAGGTGCTCCGCGCCAGCTTCAGTAGGCTCTCTATCACTGAGATGCCTGCCCATGGCGTTTACCCCAGTAACGTCCTCATCTTCGATGGCCCTCCACCGTCGGTGGGGTTCTTCACCCCATACCACGTTGCTGCCGTCTCCAACACCGTGGAGGTGATGGTTATCGGCGCTGGCACCAGCACGGCTCCTGGCAAGGCCTCCGTAGGCGCTGGCGAGCCTGCTGCGGCCACCGTTGATACTCTTCGGGACGCCATCGCCGGCCTAAAGACACCTGTCACCACTTCCGCCGACCCTGTTGACGCTCGGGCCTCGCTGGAGGAGGCTCGCAAGCATATCTTGGAGGAGGGCATCGCCGTAGCTTCGGCGAAATGTCGGTTGGAGGCTACGCAGCGCGAGTATAACTCCGCATACGGTCTCACTCCGATTTCCGAGGCCCCTAGCCGGCTTGGATCGGTCCGCAGCTGTGGCCGGTTCATCGCCGAGGTTCTAGGCGGTGATCTG
The DNA here is from genome assembly GCF_904849725.1 of Hordeum vulgare subsp. vulgare. NCBI lineage: Eukaryota > Viridiplantae > Streptophyta > Magnoliopsida > Poales > Poaceae > Hordeum > Hordeum vulgare. The sequence goes on from NC_058520.1 coordinate 480,854,154, forward strand.
CCCACCTACGAGACTCCTGCGGCCAACATGCAAGCGGCGCAGGCGTCCATGAAGGAGATGGAAATCCTGGAAGGCGAGGAGCACGCCTTCCAGGAGAAGCGTGTCAAGGATCTCCTTGATGCCGCCAACCAGCAACTCACTCGGCTTGACCCCGGTCAGACTCAATCGGAGTCCCCGGGACCGAACTCGGGGGCACGCCGCAACCCTAGCGGCCAGCACCACGCAGAAGGATCTTCCTCGCATCGCCCTTCCGGCCGGAGGGGCGAGGGAAGCCAAGACCGACACTCTCAGCGCCAGAGCGAGCACACTTCGGGATTGCGTCGCGGAGGCGATGAGGGCGATTCGGAGTGTGAGGTTCTTCCCCCGCGAAGAACTCACGTCTCTGGCTCACAAGGCGCCTCCCCTCTCGCCATCGGGGCTGGCGCCCACGCCACCCGGGATCAGCGGGACGCCCTCCGGCGTCTCATCGTCCTGGCCCAGTCAGCCCTCCTAGAGGAAGATGGACCCGTCGGTCCGGCATGCTTCGGCCCCCGGATCCGAGGGGAGCCGTTCCCCCGAGGTTTCACTCTACCTCGGGATACGCCGAAATACAACGGCACGGCCAAGCCAGAAGACTGGCTGATTGATTACACCACGGCCGTAGGCATCGCCAGGGGCAACAAGCGCGTAGCAGTTCGCTACGTGCCACTCATGTTGGCCGGCTCGGCCCGGACATGGCTTAACAGCCTCCTGGTCGGCAGTGTCAGCTGTTGGGTGGACTTCGAGGAGGCGTTCGTCCGCAACTTCACCAGCACCTACAAGCGCCCTGGCCGGCCCCGCAAGCTGGCTATGTGCGTCCAGAAGGCCGACGAACCCCTTCGCGACTACGTCACCCGGTGGACTGAGCTCCACAACTCCTGCAAGGGGGTGCATGAGGTACAAGCCATCCAGTACTTCATTGACGGTTGCCGAGACGGCACCCTCCTCAAGCACAAGCTCATGTGCGTCGAGCCCACCTCTTTGGTGGTGCTCATGGCCAAGGCGGACAAGTACGCCACGGCCGACTCCGCAATGCGCATCAAGGTGACCGCCTTGGACAAGGTTGTGCCGGCGCCAGCTACTCCCAAGCCGGCTGGGGACAACCGAGGCGGCCAGAACAACTACAAGCGCAAGGCGGATCAGATGGATCCCCGCTTCAACAGCAAGTTGGTGGCCAATATGGAGGGCAAGGCGTCGGCTCCTCAAGCCGGCCCTCCACGAAAGCGTCCCAACCGGAGCAACCCCAACTGGCTGCCCAAGCAGTCCTTCGAGCGGCTGCTCGACGCCCCCTGCAAGATACATTCGGGGGCGCAGCCGTCTTCCCATACCCTTCGATAGTGCAGCTTTGCGCGCCGACTGTCGCAAGGGGATGGCCTACCGGCTCTTCCGGGTGCACAGGCGTCACCTTGTGCACCGGCTCCCAACCACGCTCCACCTCCGCCACCGCCGCCTCGTGATGACGGTCATCACCCAGACGACTATCCTCATCAAGACAGAGCGTTCGTCGTCTTCACCAGCGAAGGCGATGAAAAGCACAACCTACGCTAGAGGCGGCGCGAGGTAAACGCCACTGTCCCCTCGATTCCCCAGTACATGCATTGGTCTGTCAAACCAATCACATGGAGCCGGGTGGACCATCCTGCGGTGATGCCCAACCCGGGATCATACGCACTCGTCCTCGTCCCCACCTTCGCTTCCAAAAGGCTCACCTCCCGATTCTCCCGGGTGCTGGTCGATGGCAGCAGCAGCATCAACATCCTCTACCTCGACACTCTCCTCAAGCTCGGGCTCAAGGAGATGGACGTTCTGCCAACCAACACTGTCTTCCATGGCATCGTGCCTGGGCAGTCCTGCTGGCCCATCGGCAAGATCCAGCTGGACGTCCTCTTCGGCGACAAAGCCCACTTCCGTCGAGAGTCCATATGGTTCGAGGTAGTAGACCTCAGTAGCCCGTATCACGCGCTGCTGGGAAAACCGGCTCTGGCCAAGTTCATGGCTATTCTGCATTACGCCTACCTAAATATGAAGATGTCGGGTCCCAAGGGCATCATCACTGTTGTTGGCGACTACAAGAAGTCGCTCGAGTGTGCCCAAGATAGCAGCCGGCTCGCCGACGCCTTGGTGATTGCTGAGGAGAAGCGGCAGATTGACCGGCTCGTGGCCCAGGCTACCGAGCAGCCGGCGATTCCTTCTCCTCCGTCCCAATCGGCCGGCGAGGGCTCTTTCCAGCCGGCTAAAGAGACCAAACAGGTCCCACTCGACCCTGCCAAGCCGAAGCAGTGCGTCACCATCGGGGCTGGCCTCAGCCCCAAATAGGAAGGCGAGCTCGTCGACTTCCTCCGTGAGAATCGAGACATCTTTGCATGGTCCCCCAAGGACATGCCGGGTGTTCCGAGGAAGTACGCCGACCACAAACTTCACGTACGACCGGATGTGAAGCCGGTAAAACAACCCCTGCGCCGCTTCGCCGAGGGGAAGCGGCGCACGATCGGAGAAGAAATCACCCGGCTCCTTGCAGCCGGCTTCATCATGGAGGTTTTTCACCCGGACTGGCTGGCTAACCCAGTCCTGGTGCTGAAGAAGAAGAACTCATGGTGAATGTATATCGACTACACTAGCCTGAATAAGGCCTGTCTGAAAGACCCTTTCGTGTTGCCTAGGATAGATCAAGTGATCGACTCCACTGCAGGCTGCGAACTACTGTCGTTTCTGGATGCTTATTCAGGCTACCATCAAATCAAGCTGGATCCAGCTGATCGCCTGAAGACCTCCTTCATCACGCCCTTCGGGGCCTACTGCTACACCACCATGATGTTCGGTCTGAAGAACGTAGGTGCGACATTCCAACGCTGCATGCAGTAGTGCCTACTGCCACAGATTGGCAGAAACATCCACGTCTATGTGGATGACATCGTCGTCAAGACGAAGCAGCACTTCAGCCTCCTCGAGGACCTACGGGAGACGTTCGCTAATCTGCGCAAATACAAGATCGGGCTCAACCCTGAGAAGTGCGTCTTCGGGGTCCCAGGCGGCAAACTCTTGGGGTTCTTCGTATCCGCCTGCGGTATCGAAGCGAACCCTCAGAAGATCAGCACCATCGAGCGGATGGTGCGGCCGGCTCGGATCCTCGACGTCCAAAAGTTCGCCGGCTGCTTGGCATCCCTCAGCCGGTTCGTCAGCCGGCTTGGCGAGAAGGCCCTTCCACTCTACCAGCTCATGAAGAAGACGACAAAGTTCGAGTGGAACGACCAGGCGGACGAAGCCTTCCGCGACCTCAAGTGGGTAATCTCGAGCCTGCCAATCTTGGCAGCCCCATCTGAAAGGGAACCCATACTCATATACATCGCGGCGACCACTCGCGTGGTCAGCGTAGTGTTGGTAGTTCATCGTAAAGAGGAAGGCAAGGCCCTGCCAGTGCAGCGCCCTGTCTACTACCTTAGCGAGGTCTTGTCCGCCTCTAAGGAGAACTACCCTCATTATCAGAAAATGTGTTATGGTGTTTACCTTGCTGCAAAGAAATTGAAGCAATACTTCCAAGAGCATGCCATCACTGTGGTGAGCACTGCTCCGCTTTCAGAGATCATGGGTAACCGTGATGCCACGGGCAGAATTGCCAAATGGTCCATCGCCATGGCGGACCATGATATTCGGTACGAGCCTCGCACCGCCATCAAATCATAGGTGGTGGCCGACTTCTTAGTCGACTGGGCCGAGACCCAGTTCGAGCCACCACCTCCAGACTCCACGCATTGGCGGATGCACTTCGACGGCTCGAAGATGCGGACAGGGCTGGGAGCCGGCATCATCTTGACGTCTCCAAAAGGGGACCAGCTCAAGTATGCTCTCCAGATCCATTTCGCCGCCTCCAACAACGTCGCCGAGTATGAAGCACTAGCTCATGGCCTCCGGCTTGCCAAGGAGATCGGCATCCGGCGGCTCATATGCTTCGACGATTCAGACTTGGTGGTGCAGCAGGTCTCTGGCGAATGGGACGCCAGGGACGCCAACATGGCGAGCTACCGCTTCCTCATACAGCAGGTCAGCGGCCCTTTCAAGGGTTGTGAGTTTCACCACGTTCCCAGGGCGGAAAATGAGGCGGCCGATACGCTGGCGAAGATCGGCTCCACGAGACAGGCCATCCAGCCGGCGTCTCCCTCGAGCAACTCCATAACCCGTCTATCAAGCCATCTCCCGAGTCGGCATCAATCTTTGTACCGGCCGACTCTATGATACAAGCGCCGTCGGCTCCGCCAGTTACGCCGGCTGCGGACCCCACGCCGGCTGCGCTGGCGGCACCGGCTCCGAATGCGGCACCGACTGAATCCACGGTGCAAGCGCCGTCGGCTCCACCAACTACGCCGGCTGCGGATCCTATACCGGCTCCATTGGTCCAACCGAATCCAATGGCGGCACCAGCTACAACAACAACCCCGGCTCTGTCCAGGCTCGAATCCTCCCAGTGGGTGGACGTCATGGAGGTAGACGATGAGCCGGCTGCAGTAATAGCGCCAGATACACCATCGAGTTCGGGGGATGCACAAGCCTCCAATAGTCAAGACGAAGTAGAGGCGACCCTTGTGTCGGCTCCATCATGGGCTCAAGCCATTCTGGCCTTCCTTCTTCGCGGCGAACTTCCTCAGAACGAGGCGGAGGCGAGACAGATCCAGCGCAGGTCCGCCACCTACGCCATCATCAATCGCGAACTGGTGCGACACAGTGCGACCGACGTGTTCCAACGCTGCGTCGAATCAGAAAAAGGGCAGGAGATCCTCAGAGACATCCACCAGGGGGAGTGTGGGCATCACACCGCCTCCAGAACCCTGGTGGCCAAAGCATTCCGCCATGGATTCTACTGGCCCATGGCCCTCGAGGAGGCCGTGGATCTGGTGGACAAATGCGAAGGCTGCCAACGCTTCAGTGCACAGAGCCACATGCCGCCTTCGGCACTCAAAACCATTCCCTTACAATGGCCATTCACCGTCTGGGGACTGGACATGGTTGGGCCCTTCAAGACGGCTGGCGGAGGGATGACACATCTTTTGGTAGCCGTCGACAAGTTCACCAAGTGGATCGAAGCCAGACCTATCAAAAAGCTTGACGGCCCCACTGTTGTCAGGTTCATCACAGACATCTCTGTCCGATATGGCGTTCCCCACAGCATCATCACCGACAATGGCACCAACTTCGCCAAGGGCGCCCTGGCGCTCTACTGTTCCAAGGTAGGCATCCGGCTCGACCTGGCTTCAGTGGCACACCCTCAGTCGAACGGCCAAGCAGAGAGGGCCAACGGCCTGATCCTAGCTGGCATCAAGCCAAGGCTGGTGGCACCACTGATCAGGTCAGCCGGCTGCTGGATTGAAGAACTGCCAGCTGTGCTATGGAGCCTCCGCACCATGCCTAACCGGTCGACCGACTTCACTCCATTCTTTCTGGTATATGGGTCTAAGGCTATTATTCCCACGGATGTCGAGTTCGACTCGCCTCGGGTTACCCTATACAACAGAAATGGAGGCGAAGGAGGCCAGAGAAGACGGTGTGGATCTCCTCGAAGAAGCAAGGGACTTGGCTTTGAGCCGGACGGCCATCTACCAACAGAAGCTGAGATACTACCATAGCAAAAAGATCAGGCCTCTTTCTTTCAGGGAGGGAGACTTCGCCCTCAGAAGAATCCAGCGCACTGCCGGCCAGCACAAGCAATCATCCCCCCTGGGAGGGATCCTTCATCATCAGTAGGGCGCTGCACAACAACACTTACTACCTGATTGATGCCCAAAAGCCAAGGAAGCGCAAAAGGGATGACTCCGGCCAAGAAACGGAACGTCCATGGAACACGGCGTTGCTTCGCTCGTTCTATTGCTAAAAGGCAAAAGTCAAGCAAAGGAAAGAGCGTGCACATGTATCTTTCTCCCTCTTCAGGGAACAACAAATGCCATAAAAAGAGCATGCTTCATGTTTCTTTTTATTGAGAGTTTTCACTCAGTGTACGCCCTCTGACACGCTTCATTAAGCTCGGGGGCTACACTGCGTACAACCTCTTGCTGGCTTAATCAAGCTCGGAGGCTACGCAGCGCATGCCCCTTGCTGGCTTCAACAAGCTCGGGGGCTCGCTAGCCGCCCGGACGCCCTCCCTTGTAAATGAACACATAGTGTACCGGCTGATCCCTGGTCACCTCGTACGAACCTGCGGGCTGGCTCCGGCCGCTCGGTTTGCGAGGTGACGCCAGGTCAGGTCGAATACATGCAAAGTTCGGCTACACTTGGGTCGCCGGCTCGGGTTGGCTCGACCATATACACGATCTCATTCAAGTCGGCCTCTGATTGGATTATGTCTTGTTCTTTATGTCTTGATGGCTTCGGATAAGAGAAGTCAACCTGGAATCAAAAGACAGGATCATAAGACAACACGCTTGGCATACGAAAATAATGCTGAATATATACATTCACAAAAGCATTGGCCCACGGTCCACGTTCATTACATCCCTCCGGGGGTAGAACAAAACACAAAAGGACACCGGTTACGGGACTGCAGCCTCATTGGTCGTCTCGGCCGCTGCTCCTGATGTGGTAGCATCACCGCCTCCGGCTGCTCCTGAGGTGGTTGCGCCGTCTCCCTCGCCGAGGCCGCCGGCTCCGTCAACACCGCAGTCGGCGTACGCCACACCGCTGGAGGCGGCAGCAGATTCCGCAGCCCGGACCGCTTCGTCGGAGCTACCGTCGGCGTCATAGGGCTGAAAGCCGTGCAGATCTTCAGCGATCACACCGCCATCTTCACCCCGCTCGAAAACAAAGTCATCCCAGGCTGCGTACTCGGCGATGGTGCTGGCTCTCACACGGAGCTCCTCCTCCATGCCTTGCAGCTCCGCCTCTGAGCCGTCGCGCTGGGCAGCCAGCTTGCCCAAGTTCATGTTCCGATACCATGACTTGGCCAAGCGTAGGGCCATATAAGCCCCAGACCGGGCGGCAGAGGCTCGCCAGGCATCCAAGCGCTCTCCACCCACTGCAAGCCAGCGGCGAGCCGACTCATGGAGGCCGGCTCCATGCCTTCCGGCCACAAGGCCGCCACCATCGACAAGCCTGCGACCTGAAGTTCAGCCACAGGCTCGCCCAGGGCGCGCAGGCGGGCCCGAAGGCCCACCCCGATCTCCTCCACGCTCCAGCCGGAGGTAGTATCTACCTCTTGCCCGGCCGCACGGCGCTCCTCACGGCAAACCTCGACGGCGGTGTCGGCCGCGATTTGGGTCTCGTTGAAGAGACGTGGAATGACGGCAACCAGGACGTAAGAGCACGGCAAAAGGAGGAGACGGCAAAAAGACCAAACATAAGACAAGGAAGAGAGACCCACGATGGAAGGCGCTGTCGGTCTCATGAGAGACCTCGAGGACCTCGCGCTCCCGCACATTACTCACATGAGTAAGGCGGGCAACTTCCTCCTGGAGGGTCGCGGCAGACTCCAGAGCCTTGGCCAGCTGCGTCTGCTTCTGGACAAGGGCCTCATCCTTCTCCCTCAAGGCGACGTCCTTGAGGTCCACCTCCTTGAGGTGACGCGACGCGAGGCGGTCCACGTCGGCAGAGTAGGAGGCCTCCTTCTCCTGCAGCGTGGCCGGCAGCCGCTCCAACTCGACCCGACCGGCCGCCTCGAACTCCTTCTTCTCCGCCTGAAGAAGGTCCAGCTGCTCTTGGAGCCGGCCGTCGGTGTTGCGCAGGGTGTCACGCTCCGCGGCGACCTCGCCCAGCCGGGCTTCAAGCTCGGCAATCCGGCTATCGGCCCCCAGGTGCTCGGTCCGTAGCTCGTTGTATGCCTCTACCTGAGCATCATAAAGCGCCTGCCAAAAGAGAGAAAAAGGGAACAAGATTAAGATTCGACCTGGTTAAAAACCTAACCAGCCCGATTCTCTGGGGCTACACCCAGTGGGTGCGCTAGCGCGCCCCCACTAAAGAAAACTATGCAGGGAAAAAGGCCTCCAAGAGATTCGGACCGGTCGGCAATCAACCCGCCCGATTCTCGGGGGCTACACCCAGTGGGTGCGCTTTCGTGCCCCCACTAATGTCAATAGAAGAGAAAAAAGTACAGAAAACCAAAGAAGACAATGCCTACCTGGGTGCGGGCTTCAAGGCGCTCCATGTCGCTGCATACCACGCGGGCTGACTGCTCCACCTTCAACCGGCTACTGGTAAACATCGTCACCAGCTCCGGTACGCTGGAAAGAACGGTGCGAGCGGGCAGTCGCACGCGGGCCAAGTTCGCCGCCCGCCATGTCCTCATAGGCCGGCTCCTAGCCCGGCCCTCGGCTCCTGGCGCAATAGGGCCGTGCTAAGGAACGACGATGGCGCCGGCTCCTGGTGCCGGCTCGACAGCCGGCTCGGGCGCCGTCCCGGCCGGCGCTACCTCCTCCGTAGGAGGCGGATGGGCCGCGTCCGGCGCATCCATGGTCGCCCCTGGGGCGTCAGGGGCCGTGTCCAGCGCTGCCATGTCCAGCTCCGGCGCATCGGGGGCCGCCTCGGCCCTGGGAGAGTGAGGGATCGTCTCCAGGTCCACCAGCACCGAGGCTGCCGGTTCGGATGGCTGGGCCCCCTCGGTCCTTGGGGCCGGCCTGCAGACGGCCTCGCTAGATGTCTCCTCCGCACGGGCATGTGCGGAGTGGTCATGTCTAGCCTTCGCATGCTTCTCCACCGGCCTCCCGAGCCGGCTGGGGCGAGGCTGACCCACGGCGGCCTTCCCCGCAGCCGTGTCCCACCGGCGCTCACACTCTATCTCAAGCTCCCTCTGGGCAGCATCAGCTGCTGCCCAGCCAGCCCGCTCGGCTGCGGAGGCGGTGTCTTCATCCGGATCCTCCGCCTCCGTGTCAAGCAAAGCTCCTAAGGAACAAAGCTCATCCCAAGATGGACAAAGGAAACGAGGAGGCAACCGTACCCCGCTACTACAGGGACCTGCCTCCGGCCACCACCACGACGCCTCTTGGCGCCGCCTGTTCGCTGCCCGGCTGGAGGACCCGACGTCGGCCGCTTAGAGGCCGGCCGGGAAGCTGTGGCACCCTTGCCCTTCTTCCCGGTTGCCTCGTCAGCAGCGGTCGCTCCGCCACCTTGGCGCCGGTCACGCGTCAATGGTGGGCTGGTGACTTCCTCCACCTCATCAGAGTCTTCCTCGAAGGCTGCACTAGAACAGAATGAGGCTACCTCATCTCGTCCGTCCAGTCTACTATGGCGGGCCACGTATACTCACCAGACGGCTCGGTCCCTTCCGACTCCAGGGGATCCTCCGAGCCGGCGGAGGAGTTTGAGCGGGGTTCCGTCGCACCCTCGTCCTCAATCTCGGAGGCGTCGGACACCTCCACATCGGGAGCGGGCTGATGGAGGGACCCCTGCAGGGTCTCGAACAACTACGAAAAAGAATTCTACCAAAGGCTCAGCAATGCCACCGGCTTCGAGACAAAACAACACAGAAAAATGGAGTAAAGCTACCATCAGAGGCGGGTGAGCCCTGTTGAACGGGGACATCCCCCACGTCCATTCCCCGCCCTCATCCATGCGGGCGGTGGAGATCAGGTTCACCCTTCGCGCTACAGCACCCGGGGTAAACCTCTTGGTGGATAGCCGGCATGGATCAAGCCGGCCGCTCATCTGACAAACCAGATGCGGCCGCCTCTGTAGAGGAAGAATCCAGCGGACCACCATGGTGGCGAGAAGGTTGCGATCGAGGAGGCCGCTCTTCTCCAAGATGTCGAGGTGGGCATAGATAAGCGCCACCTCAGGATGCGGCCTGGGAGTCTTCGCATCCCTGTTTCGCCTCGTCGGGGAGCAATGGCGAACGGGGGCATGTTGAGGGCGTCCTGGGCCGGGTCGGCGCTCTTCACGTAGAAGAAACCCTTCTGCCAATGCTTGATGGATTCTTGCACGGGCATCTGGGGGAAGCCAGACTACAGGTGATGATGCACCAATGCGGCCCCGCACGGTGTCATGGGGCGTGGCCCCTTGAGCTTCTCCACCTCGGATTTCTCCATGGCGATGGATTGCTGCTTAAAGAAGAATAGGCTGCGCCACAGATCGACGCGAGGCTCGATCCCCATGAAGCCCTCGCACAGGACCACGAAGGCGGCTAGCTACAGTATGGCATTCGGCGCCAGATGATGCGGCTGCAGGCCAAAGAAATGGAGCCATTCGGCGAAGAAGGAGCTAGTCGGGAGCCCGAAGCCCCGGTTGAAGTGCTCGACGAAGACCACGGCCTCTCCCGCGGTGGGTGCGGGAGCGGTCTCGGAGCTGGGGAGGCGCACCAACACTTGGGAGGCCGGGGGCAGCAGTCGATGGTGACGAAGCGCCTTGATGTGCCCCTCGTCGACGTTGCTGCCCAACCAGGCTCCCTGCAAGGACGCCTTCTGCGCCGACGACTTCTTCGAGGAAGAACCGCCGGCCATGGCTGCGGGTGGCGAGAGCTCGAAGTAGTCGGCGATGTCGCGACGGCGAAGATAAAGAAGACGAAGGGCGCGAGCTCTTCTTCTCAAGACGCAGGGAGGAAGAAAGCGCGGATGCAGGGAGAGAAGAGGGGGCGAATGGATTCCTCGGAACCCTTGTGTCCCATTTAAACCCCCACGAAGCATTGTGGGGAGGGGATCCGGTGCGCACCAGGCCCCATTAATCCCGTGTATTACGGGCGGTAACGCTTCTCTAAGCCCAACCGCCGCGGAGTAAATCCGCAGAGGATCTCCTGCGCGAAGGTCGAGGGGGCGTCCTGGCGGGACCCAGGGCCCTGGCCCGGTCCCGTCAACAGTAATCGCCATCATTACACCAGGCGGGGCCTGGCACGTGGCGTTCTTCGAACAAGTTGCGACTAGACCGAGGCGTCGCTTCGAGGCCACCCGGTTTCGAAGCCGGCGTCCTTCGTCGCGAATAGCGGTCAAAATATCAAGACAAATCAACAAGCCGGTGAGGCCGCCCGCCTGCAGGCGGCAGACCTCGCCAGCTTTGGGAACTACTGTTGGGGGGATAACCCCGGGGTAGGCTCATCAAGCCTATTCCTTCACTTCCGGCCCAATGGACATGGACGTATGGAGATTCCCAACGCCCAAGTCTTCTGGCCGGCTAGGCATCACCTGCCGGCTCGAGGACGAGGCGGCCACCTTTCTGGCCGGCCAGGCAACCCGTGCCGGCTAGAATTCAGGTGGCCTCCTCTTCGGAGCCGGCCTGATCCCGCCAGCCGGACTGGGGAGGAGGCGGCCACACTTAAGCCGGCTGGCCAAGCAGGCTAGCAGGCCGAGGATCACAAGTCACATCAGATCGTAGGTCAGGAAGAGACCTCACGATTAAAGGTAGCTACGCGTCAGCAAAGGTACTGGATCAAGGCGCCCGACAGGTACGAGCGTCGGCAGCCACGCCGCTGACCTACCCCGGCTCTAATCCATCACCCCTAGCATAGTGTGAGACCGTCACACTCCCACTCCATTACTGCACTCGACGTGGGGAACAATGGAGGCGGTCATACTACCTGCCCATGAAGAATCTCGTGGGGCGACGCTCGCGTCCTCAGCGTCAACCTTACGCGAGAGCCTCATTGGCCAGCGGGAGGGTCCCACGGGCAATCGAGACCATGCAGCCGGCGGGCCCCCCATCGACAAGACAAGACCTTTGTGGGCCCGTGGCCAACCAGCGAAGCTGCCAGCCGGGTCCCACACTTGTACCCTTTATCCATATTGTAGGTCGGCGGGTTCGTCTATAAAATCCCCCGGTCGCCCTCCATGTGAGGGGGCCGATCTTTCACCACTCATTCAACACAACACATTCACCAACCACAGAGAGAGAGGTAGAGACGAGCCGGCTGCTCCCCTCTTCCTCCTCCCAACACAGCTCCAGGAGCGACATTGTACTATGTTCCTATACATCAAACACTCCGGCAGGATTAGGGGTATTATCTCTACGGAGAGCCTTGAACCTGGGTACATCGTGCGTCCCATGCATGTACCAACCTCGTTCCCAGCGCCCACCTTTGTCCCTTCGGTTCTCACCGACTTTAGCCTACCTATGGCATCTGTTGTGAGTATTCACCGACATTTGGCGCCCACCATGGGGCCGATCGCGGCATCGGCTAGCTTTACGCGCTGGGCGGGGCCCCGCACCAACACCACCGGATGCATCGCGTCCGGATCAGTTTGCATGCTCGTGGAGCCCGCTTTCGACGAGGCGACACCCATGATGATCGACGTCCCTATCCGCCATGCGGATTCGGACGAAGATTCTGATGACGAGGCGCTCCCTAGCGTCGTCGTAGCTGCTATGGAGAACCTCAGCGTTCTCTTCAGCGACCTTCATCTCAACAACGGCCCGCGCTACTTCGGCGAGGACTTCGACGTTGAGGCGCTCTGCGCCAGCTTCAGTAGGCTCTCTATCGCGGAGATGCCTGCCCATGACGTTTATACCAGTAACGTCCTCATCTTCGACGGCCCTCCACCGTCGGTGGGGTTCTTCACCCCATACCACGTTGTTGCCGGCTCCAACACCGTGGAGGTGATGGTTATCGGCGCTGGCACCAGCACGGCTCCCGACAAGGCCTCCGTAGGCGCTGGCGAGCCCGCTACGGCCACCGCTGATACTCTTCGGGACGCCATCGCCGGCCTAAAGACACCTGTCACCACTTCCGCCGACCCTGCTGATGCTCGGGCCTCGCTGGAGGAGGCTCGCAAGCGTATCTTGGAGGAGGGCATCGTCGTAGCTTCGGCGAAACGTCGGTTGGAGGCTACGCAGCGCGAGTATAACTCCGCATACGGTCTCACTCCGATTTCCGAGGCCCCTAGCCGGCTTGGATCGGTCCGCAGCTGCGGACGGTTCATCGCCGAGTTTCTAGGCGGTGATCTGCCCACCTACGAGACTCCTGCGAGCAACATGCGAGCAGCGCAGGCGGCCATGAAGGAGATGGAAAGCCTGGAAGGCAAGGAGATACGATTTTCGATGTCTCTCTCAGCGCAGCCCTGCTCTTCTTCTTCCTCCTCTCCCACGGTGCTTCCCTGCCGGGAGACCTCGTCTCTCCATCGACACCACACCATCGTGCTGCCGGAGATCTTCCCCAACCTCTCCCTCCTCCTTGTTGGATCAAGGTGCGGGAGACTTCATCGGGCTGCACGTCTGTTGAACGCGGAGGTGCCGTGATTCGGCACTAGATCGGAATCACACCGTGATCTGAATCGCTGCGTGTACGACTCCATCAACCGCGTTCTAGCAATGCTTCCGCTTAGCGATCTTCAAAGGTATGAAGATGCACTCACCCCTCTCTCGTTGCTGGTCTCTCCATAGGAAGATCTGAATATGACGTAGGAAAATTTTGATTTTTTTCTACGTTACCCATTAGATGTACCCAATGTTTTGGATATCCTATGAAGATGCATTTATCCGCTTTGGATTCGAGCTTATCAGATTGAAACTTTTTCACATAAGCGTCGCAGCCCCAAACTTTCAAGAAATGAGAGCTTAGGTTTCTCCAAACCATAGGTCATATAGTGTCATCTCAATGGAATTACGTGGTGCCCTATTTAAAGTGAACGCGGTTGGCTCTAATGCCTAGCCCAAAACGATAGTGGTATTTCGATAAGAGACATCATAGCATGCGCTATATCCAATAGGGCACGGCTATGATGTTCGCACACACCATCACACTATGGTGTTCTAGGTGGCATGAATTGCAAAACAAATTCCACATTGTCTTAACTGTGTACCAAAACTCGCAACTCAGATATTCATCTCTATGATCATATCGTAGACAGTTTATCCTCTTGTCAGAACGATCTTTACTCTGAAACAGCTTTGAACATTTCAATATTTTAGAGTTGTGATTCATCAAGTAAATACTCCTGTATCTACTGAAATCGTCAGTGATATAAGAACATAACAATATCCACTGCGTGCCTCAGCACTCATTGGATTGTACACATCAAAAATGTATTACTTCCAACAAGTTACTTCCTTGTTCCATCTCACTGGAAAACGAGGCTTTCAGTTATCTTGCCCATGTGGTATGAGTTGCATGTCTCAAGTGATTCAAAATCAAGTGAGCCCAAACGATCCATCTGCATGGAGTTTCCTCATGCGTTAATACCAATAGGTATGGTTTGCATGTTTCAAACGTTTCAAAAATGAGTGAGTACAAAGATCCATCACTATGGAGCTTCTTCATGCATTTTATACCGACATGACTCAAGCGGCAGTGCCGCAAGTAAGTGGTACTATCATTACTACTTTTTATCTTTTGGCATCAATATTATGAACATGTGTATCACTACGATCGAGATTCAATAAATCACTGAAGGTAATTATTCAAGCAAATAGAATAACCATTATTCTCTTTAAATGAATAATCTTATTGCAATAAACACGATCCAATCATGTTCATGCTCAACGCAAAACACCAATAACAATTATTTAGGTTTAACACCAATACCAATGGTAGAGGGAGTGTGCGATGTTTGATCACATCAACATTAGAATTACTTCCAACACACATCGTCACCTCAGCCTTGCTAGTATCCTTTTAATCCATAGCTATAACTTCGAGTTACTAACACTTAGAAACTGAACCGGTATCTAATACCCTCGTGCTACTAGGAATACTAGTAAGGTACACATCAATATCAGGTATATCCAATATACTTCTGTCGACTTCGCCAGCATTGTCATCCACCAGGGTAGCTCCGCCTCAGTGACCGTTCCCCTCATAATAGAAGCACTTAGTCTTAGGTTTGGGTTCTACCTTGGGTTTCTTTATTAGAGCAGCAACAGGTGTGTCGTTTCATGAAGTATCCCTTCTAGCACTTGCCCTTCTTGAAACTAGTGAATTTACTAACCATCAACAATTGATGCTCCTACTTGATTTCTACTTTCGCAGTGTCAAACATTGCGAATCGCTCAAGGATCATCATATGTATCCTTGATATGTTATAGTTGATCACAAAGCTCTTAGCAGCTTGGTGGCAGCGACTTTGGAGAACCATCACTATCTCATCTGGAAGATCAACTCCCACTTGATTCAAGCTTCTCTTGTACTTAGACAATCTGAGCACATGCTCAACGATTGAGCTTTTCTCCTTTTACTTTGTAGACAAAGGATCTTGTCGGAGGTCTCATACCTATCAACAAGGGCACGAGCATGAATTCCCAATTTCATCTCTTAGAACATCTCATATGTTCCATGACGTCAAAAATGTTTTCAGCGCCTCAATTCTAAGCTGTTAAGTATTACGCACTAAACTATCACGTAGTCATCAAAAAACGTGTATGTTAGATGTTCACAACAACCACAGACGACGCTCGAGGTGCAGCACACCGAGCGGTGCATTAAGGACATAAGCCTTCTGCGCAGCAATGAGGACAATCCTCAGTTCACGGACTCAGTCCACAACGTTGCTACTATCATCTTTCAACTAAATTTTCTCTAGGAACGTATAAACACATTGGAGCCACATCGCAAGCTACAACGTAATTTGCAAAGACCTTTGGACTATGTTCATGATAATTAGTTCAATTAATCATATTACTTAAGAACTCCCACTCAAATAGACATCCCTCTAGTCATTCAAGTGGCGCATGATCCAAATCCACAAACTCAAATCCGATCATCACGTGAGTTGAGTGTAGTTTTAGTGGTAAACATCTCTATGATAATCATACCAACTATACGATTCATGCTCGACCTTTCGGTCTCTTGTGTTCCGAGGCCATGTCTGCACATGCTAGGCTCGTTGATACGTCTCCAACGTATCTATAATTTGTATCATTCCATGCTATTATATTATCAACTTTGGATGTTTTATAAGCATTAATATGCTATTTTGTATTATTTTTGGGACTAACCTGTTGACCTAGAGCCCAGTGCTAGTTTTTATTTTCTCTGAGTTTTTGACCTTTTTCAGATAGGAATTTCAAACGGAGTCCAAATGGAATAAAACTTTCGCAGTGATTTTTTCGGACCAAAAGAGACCCCCGAAGCTTTGGAAGAAGGCCAGAAGAGCCACGAGGGAGTCACAAGCCCAGGAGGCGCACCCCCCTAGGTCGTGCCTAGCAGGCTTGTGACCTCCTCGTGAGCCCAACTCACGTAATTCCACCGCCACAAATTCCTATAAATACAGAAATCCTCAAAAAGAAACCTAGATCGGGAGTTCCGCCGCCGCAAGCCTGTGTAGCCACCAAAAACCAATCGGGGGCCCGTTCCGGCACCCTGCCGGAGGGGGAATCCATCTCCGGTGGCCATCTTCATCATCCCGGCGATCTCCATGACGAGGAGGGAGTAGTTCACCCTCGGGGCTGAGGGTATGTACCAGTAGCTATGTGTTTGATCTCTCTCTCTCTCTCTCTCGTGTTCTTGAGATGTCTTGATCTCGATGTACCGCAGGCTTTGCTACTATAGTTGGATCTTATGATGTTCTCCCCCCTCTCCCTTCTTGTAATGAATTGAGTTTTCCCTTTGGAGTTATCTTATCGGATTGAGTCTTTAAGAACACTTGATGTATGTCTTGCATGTGTCTATCTGTGGTGACAATGGGATATTCATGTGAGTACTTGATGTATGTTTTGGTGATCAACTTGCGGGTTTCGTGACATCGGGAACCTATGCATATGGGTTGGCACACGTTTTGACTCTCCGGTAGAAACTTTGGGGCACTCTTTGAAGTTCTATGTGTTCGTTGAATAGATGATTCTGAGATTGTGTGATGCATATCGTATAACTATGTCCACGGATACTTGAGGTGACAATGGAGTATGTAGGTGACATTAGGGTCTTGGTTGATATGTGTCTTAAGGTGTTATTCTAGTACGAACTCTAGGATAGATTGAACAGAAAGAATAGCTTCGTGTTATTTTACTACGGACTCTTGAATAGATCGATCAGAAAGAATAACTTTGTGGTGGTTTCGTACCCGACAATAATCTCTTCGTTTGTTCTCCGCTATTAGTGACTTTGGAGTGACTCTTACTTGCATGTTGAGGGCTAGTTATATGATCCAATTATGTTATCATTGTTGAGAGAACTTCACTAGTGAAAGTATGAACCCTAGGCCTTGTTTCCACACATTGCAATACCGTTCGTGCTCACTTTTATTATTAGTTACCTTGCTGTTTTTGTAGTTTCAGATTACAAAAACCTACATCTACCATCCATATTTCACTTGTATCACCATCTCTTCGCCGAACTAGTGCACCTATACAACTTACCATTGTATTGGGTGTGTTGGGGACATAAGAGACTCTTTGTTATTTGGTTGCAGGGTTGCTTGAGAGAGTCCATCTTCATCCTAGGCCTCCCACGGATTGATAAACCTTAGGTAACCCACTTGAGGGAAAATTGCTACTGTCCTACAAACCTCTGCACTTGGAGGCGCAACAACGGCTACAAGGAGAAGGTTGCGTAGTAGACATCAAGCTCTTTTCTGGCGCCATTGCCGGGGAGGTTAGCGCCTGAAGGTATATCCTTAGATCTTGCATTCGAATCTTTTAGTTTCTTGTTTTATCACTAGTTTAGCTTATTAATAAAAACTATAAAAAAATGGAATTAAGGTTGCCTCATATGCTTCATCTTTTTAATGTCTTTCGTGAAAATGATGGAAATGAAAATTGTGCCCAAGTGCTAAAAGAAGAATTACATAGAATGCTTGGCATAAAATATGTGAATGATGAGCTTGATTGCAATGTTGTTAGTATGAATTCTTTGAATACCCATGATGCTAATGATATGCAAAGCCACAAGCTTGGGGATGCTATGTTTGATGAAGATGATCTTTTTAGTTCCCCCACTTTGAATGATCAAATTTATTATGATGAAAGCATGCCCCCTATCTATGATGATTATTTTGATGATACTTATGCTATAAAGAAGAATGATAATAAAACTTGTCACAATTATGAGCACCCTTTTACTGAACATTACTATTTTAATGTGGAAACAATTCGTAGTGTTCAAGTCTTTTACGATACTCCCACTACTATTGATGAGAATAAATTTCCTTATGTGGAGAATAGTAAAATTTCTATGCTTGTAGATCATGAAAAGAATGCTTTAGGTGCTTGTTATATTGTTGAATTCATTCATGATGCTACTAAAAATTATTATGAGAGAGGATCATATACTTCTACATATTGCAATAATATCAAGCTTCCTCTCCATGTGTTGAAATTTTTGAAGCTATGCTCGTTTTGCCTTCCTATGCTAGATGATTCTTGCTCCAATAAGTTTTTTGTTCACAAAATCCCTATGAATAGGAAGTGGGTTAGACTTAAATGTGTTAGTCATATGCTTCATGATGCTCCCGTTATGTTTCAATCCTTATCTTTTATGTGAGCATCATTGAAATCATCATGCCTAGCTTGAAAGGCATTAAAGAAAAGTGCTTGTTGGGAGACAACCCAATATGTATCCTTACAATTTTTGTGTGTTCACATGATTAAGCTACTGTATTAATCATGTTTTATTGCCTTAGTTTCAATAAAGTGCCAAGTAAAGCCTTTATGATTAGTTTGGGTGATAGTTGTTTGATCATGATGAAAAAGACAGAAACTTTGCGCTCACAAAATCATTTCTAATTCCTATCGAGAGAGAGATATTGAGCTGATTATTTTTTATTCTGATTTATATGCAAATCTCCCTAATTGTCAAGATTTTTTCAGAATTTTTGGAGGTGCAGAAGTATGGTTAGCATTCATATCATTACAGACTGCTCTGTTTTTGAAAGATTCTATTTTTAATGCATAGTTTGCTTGTTTTGGTGTTTCCGTAGATTATATTGAGTAATATATCTTGTGTAAATAGTAAGATACAGTAGGCATTGTGTGAAAATAATTATGAGTCTTGTTTCGACAGTACCCAAGTGATTGATTTTCTTGTTATCATACTAACCCATCTCACGAAGTTCCGTTAAGTTTTGTGTTGTGAAGTTTTCAAGTTTTGGGTAGAGTTTCGATGGACTATGGAACAAGGAGTGGCAAGAGCCCAATATTGGGGATGATCAAGGCACCCCAAAGCCATATTCAGGGACACCAAAGAGCCTAAGCTTGGGGATGCCCCGGGAAGGCATCCCCTCTTTCGTCTTCAATCCATCGGTAACTTTACTTGGGGCTATATTTTTATTCACCACATGATATGTGTTTTGCTTGGAGCGTCATGTATTATAGGAGTGTTTGCTTTTTTTTTGACCACCATCCTTGCTGAACACCTTTTTGAGAGGGACATGCACTCATCGTGAATTTGCTAGAATACTCAATGAGCTTCACTTATATCTTTTGAGTTAGGCAATTTAGCTCGCATGTGTTTCACTTATATCTTTTGATCTAGATAATTTCGCTCTAGTGCTTCACTTAAATCTTTTTAGAGCACGGCAGTGTCATATTTTGTAGAAATAAAAACTCTCAATCTTCACTTATATCTTTTTGAGAGTGCTCTCTCTAAGTAACGTGGTAATTGGCGTGTGCTATGAAATTAGTCCGAAATATGATAGGCATCCAAAGAGGATATAATAAAAACTTCCATATTCAAGTGCATCGATTAGTAAGAGAAGTTTGATTCCTCACAATTAGTTTTGAGATATGGATATGGTAATATTAGAGTCATGTTAGTAGGGTGTTGTGAATCTAGAAATACTTGTGTTGAGGTTAGTTATTCCCGTAGCATGCACGTATGGTGAACCACTATGTTAGGAAGTCAGAGCATAATTGATTTATTGATTGTCATCCTTTGTGTGGCGGTCGGGATCGCGCGATGGTTAACACCTACCAACCCTTCCCCTAGGAGTATGCATTTAGCACTTTGTTTCAATTATTAATTAGAACTTTCGCAATAAGTATATGAGTTCTTCATGACTAATGTGAGTCCATGGTATAGATGCACTTTTACCTTCCACCATTGCTAGCCTCTCTAGTACCGCGCAACTTTCGCCGGTGCACAAACCCACCATATGCCTTCCTCAAAACAGCCACCATACCTACCTATTATGGCATTTTCATAGCCATTCTGAGATATATTGCCATGCAATTCCCACCGTTCCGTCTCATGACATGTGCCGTCACTTTCATATTGCCATTGCATGATCGTAAGATAGCTAGCGAGATGTTTCAACATCATATGCTAAGCTAGACCGTTGCACATCCCAGTACACTGCCGGAGGCATTTCATATAGAGTCATCATTGTTCTAAGTATTGAGTTGTAAGTAAATAAAAGTGTGATGATCATCATTATTAGAGCATTGTCCCATGTGAGGAAAAAAAGAGGCCAAAGATGCCCACCAAAAAAATGAAAAAAATAGGCCAAAGAGCACAAAAAAAATGAGAGAAAAAGAGAGAAGGGACAATGCTACTATCTTTTTCTACACTTGTGCTTCAAAATAGCACCATGTTCTTCATGATAGAGAGTCTCTTGTTTTGTCACTTCCACATACTAGTGGGAATTTTCATTATATAACTTGGCTTGTATATTCCAATGACGGGCTTCCTCAAAATTGCCCTAGGTCTTCGTGAGCAAGCAAGTTGGGTGCACACCCACTAGTTTTCTTTTTGAGCTTTCACACACTTTTAGATGTTGTGCATCTCTTGCATGGCAATCCCTACTCACTCACATTGATATCTATTGATGGGC
This sequence comes from Hordeum vulgare subsp. vulgare, assembly GCF_904849725.1. Taxonomy (NCBI): domain Eukaryota; kingdom Viridiplantae; phylum Streptophyta; class Magnoliopsida; order Poales; family Poaceae; genus Hordeum; species Hordeum vulgare. The sequence goes on from NC_058520.1 coordinate 480,874,766, forward strand.
ATCTCCATAGCCCGTTGATACGCCTAGTTGATGTGACCATCTCCACCTTTTTGCCTCACAACCACCACCATATTCTATTCCACCTATAGTGCTATGTCCATGGGTCACGCTCATGTATTGCGTGAGAGTTGTAAAAGTTTGAGAAATTAAAAGTGTGAAAACAATTGCTTGAGTAAGACCGGGATTGTGCATGATTTAAATACGTTGTGTGGAGAAGATGGAGCATAGCCAGACTATATGATATTGTAGGGATAACTGTCTTTGGCCATGTTATTTTGAGAAGACATGATTGCTTAGTTAGGATGCTTGAAGTATTATTGTTCTTATGTCAATATTGAACTTTTTGTCTCGAATCATACGGATCTGAATATTCATGCCACAATATATGTTAGGTAGCATTCCACATCAAAAATTCTGTTTTTATCATTTACCTACTCCAGGACGAGCAGGAATTAAGCTTGGGGATGCTTGATACGTCTCCAACGTATCTATAATTTTTTATTGTTCCATGCTATTATATTATCAACTTTGGATGTTTTATAAGCATTAATAGGCTATTTTATATTATTTTTGGGACTAACCTATTAACCTAGAGCCCAGTGCCAGTTTCTGTTTTTTCCGAGTTTTTGACCTTTTTCAGATAGGAATTTCAAACCGAGTCCAAATGGAATAAAACTTTCGCGATGATTTTTTTTTGGACCAAAAGAGACCCCGAAGCTTTGGAAGAAGGCGAGAAGAGCCACGAGGGAGTCACAAGCCCAGAAGGCGCCCCCCTAGATCGCGCCTAGCAGGCTTGTGACCTCCTCGTGGGTCCAACTGACGTAATTCCACCGCCACAAATTCCTTTAAATAGAGACCCCCCCCCAAAAAAGAAACCTAGACCGGGAGTTCCGCCACCGCAAGCCTCTGTAACCACCAAAAACCAATCGGGAGCCCGTTCCGGCACCCTGCTGGAGGTGGAATCCATCTCCGGTGGCCATCTTCATCATCCCGACGATCTCCATGGCGAGGAGGGAGTAGTTCACCCTCGGGGCTGAGGGTATGTACCAGTAGCTATGTGTTTGATCTCTCTCTCTCTCTCTCTCTCGTGTTCTTGAGATGTCTTGATCTCGATGTACCGCGGGCTTTGCTACTATAGTTGGATCTTATGATGTTCTTCCCCCTCTCCCTTCTTGTAATGAATTGAGTTTTCCCTTTGGAGTTATCTTATCGGATTGAGTCTTTAAGAACACTTGATGTATGTCTTGCACGTATCTATCTGTGGTGACAATGGGATATTCATGTGAGTACTTGATGTATGTTTTGGTGATCAACTTGCGGGTTTTGTGACATCGGGAACCTATGCATATGGGTTGGCACACGTTTTGACTCTCCGGTAGAAACTTTGGGGCACTCTTTGAAGTTCTTTGTGTTGGTTGAATAGATGATTCTGAGATTGTGTGATGCATATCGTATAATTATGTCCATGGATACTTGAGGTGACAATGGAGTATCTAGGTGACATTAGGGTCTTGGTTGATATGTGTCTTAAGGTGTTATTCTAGTACGAACTCTAGGATAGATTGAACGGAAAGAATAGCTTCGTGTTATTTTACTACGGACTCTTGAATAGATCGATCAGAAAGAATAACTTTGTGGTGGTTTCGTACCCGACAATAATCTCTTCGTTTGTTCTCTGCTATTAGTGACTTTGGAGTGACTCTTACTTGCATGTTGAGGGCTAGTTATATGATCCAATTATGTTATCATTGTTGAGAGAACTTCACTAGTGAAAGTATGAACCCTAGGCCTTGTTTCCACGCATTGCAATACCGTTCGTGCTCACTTTTATTATTAGTTACCTTGCTATTTTTGTAGTTTCTGTAGCGACCCGACCTGAAACGGCCAAGTCTCTGGTGTTTCCGTACCATCCCAAGATCATGCTGGTACACACTTAGTACATCAATGTATATATCAAGAGTTCAATCACACAACTTTATTAATCGAAATCTCATATCGAGTACTTTATTACAATAAAGTGGCTGAAGGCCATCTCATGAGATATCTAACGAAGACTAGCGGAAGCATCAGGTAGACGAGTCCATCCGACTCCAGGGCATGTCACCGAGCGTAGATCGTAGCCTCACTCCTGGTCGGAAAATTACTCTGCAACATGATACGTTGCAGCCGTGTAGGTCAGCATATGGAATATGCCGGCAAGTTATCAAAGAGAGGGGGTGATGGGGTTATAGTCCCAGGGTAGGGTCATAGGTATGCCCTATAGGTCCTACCCAAGGACTACCCTTCATAGGGGACAAGGCCCTTAGACAGTTTCGACTGAACTAAGGACGCCCCCATCATCCCGTCGGCGACGGTCCACTCGGAGCATATCTAACGTGCCGACTGGAATCCACTCTGTACATCGTAACCTCCCAGGAGGGCAACGGTCATACGTTTTCATACACCATAACTAGGATTTAAGGCTTACGTTACCAGTAACGCCAGCATTTACTCGCCACCACTCCACCCCTGTCCACCGGACCATTATGAAGGGCAGCGCACTCTATATAAGCCGCCCTTCACCACTGGTACAGGGGTTGGCACTTGTTGTAATCCCTTAATACACTAGACACAAAGCTCCCAAGAGCACTGAGACGTAGGGCTTTTACCTCCACCATAGAGGGGCCTGAACTCATACATCCTCGCCGTAGCTAAGGCTCTGCCCATATACTTTCGTACCCCGTACTTCTACTGTCAGACTTATACCCGCGACAGTTGCCGCCCACCGTGGGGCAGACGTCTAAGCGACTTCCGGCGAGTTTGCGATTTCATCTTTTCGTCATGTCATCCGGCGGAGATCTGTGCATGGGTCATGAGATCCTCTTCGGTGCACTCTCCTTCATCTCTGATGATTCGGCATGGCTTCAGGATGCGCCCCTCGACATCGAGACGCTTCCGAGTCGCGGGGCTACGCACTTTCGTGCCAGTTCTTGCGGCGTTCTTCTTCTCCAGCCATCGACCCCGGTGTCGATCTTCGCCCCCGTCACGCGCCGCAACAAGCGATCCGGTCGTTCACGGCTCCAGCATTGGGTGCGACACGCCCTAGCGCAACAAAACATGTCCTCTCAAGTGGTGGTGCTCGAATCGGTTGTGGTCCCGCGGTCATCCTAGTGCTTGGAGTCAGTTCCGACTGAATTACCTTCCGAGTATCAGGGTCACGGGCCTGCAGCCGAAGTACTCATGGTCGATTCCCACGAAAGTCCCTCCGGTACTGGTCGGAATAAGCGTGATATCGGAGAATCATCCGGCGCTCATCGTCAGCACCCTCGTTCTTCCAGTCGACACGCTCGCCAGAGCAACGTCGAGGTGTTCTGCACACCCATCCTCAACTTGGCTGCAGCCACCAGGATCGCTGATTCTCTCCAGCCGACTGATTTAGAGGCTGGTAGAGGAATTGAGCAGATCTGTGCCTTGGTACATACGGCGCAGCAGCAAAACTCGGCGGTCTCCTAGTCGCACAACAAGATCCACAACAGTTCCGTTCAAGCGAACACACATCGGTCGGTTTTTAGTCCTGGCTCTCACCAGCGTCGCAGAGGGGACAGCCTCTGGAACGATCTTTCCAGGGACCAGAGTCGGAATCCGCTTTCCATTTGGTCTCATCCCGAAGATCGTCTTCGTTCGCGTACTCCTCCGCGGAGTGGGCCTTACGGACCCCGACATTACGATGATCATCGTTCGGGCGGTGACGCGCATGATCAAAGGCCTGATGCAAGAGGGTATATCACTCAAAGAAGGTTGATAGAAGCCGAGCCCACCATGATGGTCACGATAGAGATCATCCGAGTGGAAGCAAGACCGTTGTGTCTGGTCCCGAGTGTTTCAGTCGGGCCATTCGCTCGGCTCACATCCCTCCCAACTTCCGATTGGCAACAGGAATCAGCAAATTCACACGAGAGTCCAAACCAGAAACTTGGTTAGACGACTACAAAGTGGCGGTCCAGATCGGTGGCGGAGATGACCATGTCGCCATGAAACATCTCCCACTGATGCTCGACGGTTCAGCTCAAGCTTGGCTAAACCAGTTAGCTCCATCAAGCATTTACAGTTGGGCAGATCTGTCCTGAGTCTTCATGAGGACCTTTGAGGGTACGTGCAAATGCCCTGCTGGTCTCACAGAGCTTCAGCAATGTGTCCAGAAGCAAAACGAGCCCTTGTGCGATTTCATCCAGCGCTGGACAACCCTCTACCACACGGTGGAGAATGTTACAGAACACCAAGCAGTCTGTGCCTTCAAGGCAGGAGTTCGGTACAGAGATCTATACCTAAAGTTTGGTCGGACAGGCGACATCTCCATGAGCAAGATGATGAAGATAGCCGCGCGCTATGCAAATGGAGAAGAGGAGGACCGCATACGTAGCGTCAAGCATAAGCCAGTCACCGACGAAGATGGGAGCAGCAATCGGAAGCAGAAACAGAAAGCCCAATCCACTCCGCAAGCAGAGGCGGCAGTCGTTACAAACGCTAAGTCCAAAGGCAAGGGGAAACCACAGTACACCCCCAAGAAGAAACAGTCAGGAAACTCCATCCTAGATCAACCGTGTCCAATCCACACGCAGACGAATGAAGAAGGCAATGTCATATTGCTGAAACATACCACTCGGCAGTGTCGCCTCCTGATCCAAGGATTCGGTGAAGGACAGCCGAGTGAGAAAGACACCGAGCAAGATGATGAGGACAAGGGGGATCCTTTCCCTCAAGTCCATGCAACGTTAATGATTTTTGCTGATGTAAAAAGCAAAATTCGACTGAAGCTGGTCAACAGGGAGGTAAACATGGCTACCCCATCCACTCCCACGTTCCTCAAGTGGTCACAGACTGCAATCACTTTTGATCAGTCAGACCACCCAGCACACGTACCCACCCCGGGGAGGCAAGCTCTGGTCGTCGACCCGGTGGTGGAAGGAGTTAGGCTGCGCAAAGTCCTCATGGACGGCGGTAGCGGCTTGAATATCATGTACGCTGATACTCTCAAGGGAATGGGCATTCCGATGTCCAGACTTAGCGAGAGCGGTATGCAATTCCATGGAGTCGTCCTAGGAAGAAAGGCCAAATCACTCGGCCAGATTGCGTTGGATGTCGTTTTCGGCTCTGACAAGAACTTCCGCAAAGAGAAGTTAACATTCGAGGTGGTAGACTTCCAGAGTGCATACCATGCCATTCTGGGCCGTCCGGCATACGTACGTTTCATGGCCCGTCCATGTTACGTATATTTGAAGCTGAAGATGACTGGTCCCAAAGGCGTGATTACTGTCACAGGCAATTGGCAGCGGGCCGAGGAGTGTCTGCAACAGGGGTCGAGAATTGCAGACCATCAGATGGTTGTACTCGAGTTGGATGAGTACAAGAAGATTGCTGACCCCGCCGACCTGATGCGTTCAAAGTAGCCAGCTTCCGAGTCCGCATTCCAGTCGGCGGGAGACACGAAGAAAGTAAGCATCCACCCGACGGATGCCACCGCCGCCCCAACAAACATCTCCACCACCCTTGATCCAAAATAGGAAGCCGAGCTCATCCAATTCCTCCGTGAGAACTGGGACATTTTTGCATGGAAGCCTGCTGACATGCCAGGTGTACCCACAGAGTTGGCTGAGCACCGACTGCATGTGGATCCTGCCGCTCGGCCCGTCCGAGAACGCGTGCGTCGGTCCGCCGCGCACAAGAGAAAAGCAATCGGAGAGGAGGTAGCCAAGCTTCTGGCAGTCAACTTCATTCGCGAGGTACACCACTCCGAGTGGCTCGCTAATGTTGTCATGGTGCCCAAGAAGGACAAGTCTCTCCGTATGTGCATCGATTTCAAGCACCTTAATAAGGTTTGTTCGAAAGACCACTTCCCGCTCCCCCGCATTGATCAAATCATTGATTCGACTGCGGGTTGCGAGCGCTTATCCTTCCTTGATGCCTATTCGGGCTATCATCAGATCCGTCTGTATGGTCCAGATGAATTAAAAACATCTTTCATCACCCCATTCGGGTGCTTCTGTTACATCACTATGCCATTCGGTTTGAAAAATGCAGGAGCAACTTTTATGCGAATGATCCAAAAATGCCTCCTAGACCAGATTGGTCGAAATGTGGAGGCATATATGGACGATATCGTAGTCAAGTCACGCAAAGGTTCCGACCTACTGACTGACTTGGCAGAAACATTCGCCAACCTACGTAGGTACGATATCAAGCTCAACCCAGCCAAGTGTTCATTCGGCGTTCCCAGCGAGAAGTTACTCGGTTTCTTCGTTTCCGAACGAGGGATCGATGTCAACCCCGAAAAGATCGAGACCGTTGTTCGAATGGAGCGGCCGGTAAGAGTACATGACGTACAAAAGCTCACAGGTTGCCTAGCGGCTTTGAGTAGGTTTATCGCTCGACTCGGCGAGAAGGCGTTACCTCTGTACCGACTCATGAAGAAGTCGGATACCTTCGAGTGGACAGACGAATCCCAAACCACATTCGACGACCTCAAAGCCCTGCTTTCCACCCAGCAGGTTCTTACTGCCCCGCTCAGTAAAGAACCCCTTCTTCTGTACATCGCGGCTACAAATCAAGTCGTCAGCACCGTTCTGATAGTCGAGCGCGAAGAAGAAGGCAAAGCGTACAAGGTTCAGCGGCCAGTATATTATGTTTCCGAAGTCCTGACTCCTTCCAAGCAGAGGTATCCCCATTATTAGAAGCTTATTTCTGGGATCTACATGACTGCAAAGAAGGTGGCTCATTATTTCCAAGACCACTCGTTATCTGTCATATCTGATGCTCCGTTGTCAGAAATTTTCCACAATCGGGACGCATCAGGCCGAGTGGCAAAGTGGGCAATGGAGATGCTATACTGCGACATCAAGTTCGAAGCCAAGAAAGCTATAAAGTCTCAAGCTCTTGCTGACTTCATAGTAGAATGGGTAGAACAACAGCAACCGACTCACATCTACTCAGCTCATTGGACCATGTTCTTCGATGGGTCCAAGATGTTGAATGGCTCCGGCGCCGGTGTAGTGCTCATATCCCCGAAAGGTGATAAACTCAAGTATGTGTTGCGGATCCATTTTGATTCTTCCAACAACGAAGCAGAGTACGAAGCTCTCCTTTACGGGTTGCGCATGGTCATCACACTTGGCGTCCGTCGCCTGATGGTCTATGGCGACTCAGATCTAGTGGTTAATCAAGTAATGAAGGAGTGGGATGTCAGGAAACCCACCATGACTGCATACTGCAACGCAATAAGAAAGCTTGACAAGAAGTTCAAAGGTCTGGAACTTCACCATGTTCCCCGACTGAAAAACCAAGCAGTAGATGAATTGGCAAAACTTGGATCCACACGGAGACCTGTCCCGAGTGATGTTTGCCTCGAGCACCTACACCTCCCCTCGGTAAAAGAAGATTCTTTTACAGAGGAACCTGTGCAACCGAAGAGCTCAACAGATCAGACTGAAGTCGAGGTTCCCGCTGTGGTTGACCTGGTCATGGAGATTCTAGCTGTCATTCCCGAATGGACTATGCCATTCATTGCGTACATCCTAAGGCAAGAGTTACCGGAAGACGAGGTCCAAGCTAGGCAGATCGTTCGCAGGTCGAAGTCCTTCACCGTCGTTGATGACCAGTTATACAGAGAAAGTGTTTCAGGCGTCCTTCAGCGGTGTATCTCTCCTGAGGAGGGTCGGTTAATTTTGGAAGAAATTCACTCGGGAACCTGCGGCCATCACGCCTCCTCAAGGGCAATCGTCGCCAAAGCATTCAGAGCTGGTTTCTTCTAGTTGCAGGCGAATGAAATGGCAAAAGATATAGTCGACCATTGCAAAGGTTGTTAGTTCTATTCAAACAAGTCCCACAAGCCAACTTCCGCGCTGAAGACAATTCCCCTTTCTTAGCCATTCGCCGTGTGGGGATTATATACAGTCGGACCATTCAGAACAGGCCAAGGAGGATTCACCCATCAGCTGGTAGCAGTCGACAAGTTTACCAAGTGGATTGAAGCCAAGCCAATCAAGAAGCTTGACGCCCTTACGGCCATCAAATTTATCAGAGACATCATCGCCAGATACGGGGTTCCACACAACATAATCACCGACAATGGCACAAACATTGACTCGGACGAGTTCAAAGGTTTTTGCGCAGGTCAAGGTATCCGAGTGGATTTTGCATCTGTTGCGCACCCCCAAACAAATGGACAAGCGGAGCGGGCGAATGGACTCATTCTTCAAGGGTTGAAGCCTCGACTCCTGCGGGAAGTTGGACATGCCGCTGGCGCATGGGTCACCGAGCTGCCTTCGGTGCTATGGGGCCTCTGAACAACTCTGAATAGATCGACAGGACAATCCCCGTTTTTCCTCGTTTATGGAGCAGAGCCAGTCCTTCCGAGTGACTTGCTTCACAACTCTCCACGAGTCGAACTCTTCTACGAAGCCGAAGCAGAGCAAGCCAGGCAAGACGGAGTAGACCTTTTAGAAGAGGAGCGCGAGATGGCATTGATCCGTTCAACAATTTATCAGCAAGATCTGCGGCGATTTCATGCGCGGCACGTGAGGAGCCGCAAGTTCCAAGCAGGCGACCTGGTGCTCCGAGTGGATCAACAAAAACCACACAAGTTGGCTCCCGCCTGGGAAGGACCGTTCATCATTTCTAAGGTGCTGAACAATGGAGCCTATCGACTCTACAACCTCGACAGGGAGACGGACGAGCCGCGAGCAAGGAATGGAGATCTACTGAAGCGCTTCTACACATAACCACCGACAGAGACAATGTAAAGAACAAATGTCATCGAAGTAATACAAAGCGGATTAATTTCTTGCCGATACAAAATTCTTCCGCGTTTGCAGAATCCGGTCTAAAAAACTAACTCCGAGTGTGCACCAAAAGTCACACTCGAAGACTTAGCTGCGACCCAGAGTTGCCTAAGTAAACAACTTGCTCCGAGTGTGCACGAAAATACACACTCGGGGACTTAGCTACGACCCAGAGTCGCCTAAGTAAACAACTTGCTCCGAGTGTGCACCAAAAGTCACACTCGGGGACTTAGCTGCGACCCGGAGTCGCCTAAGTAAACAACTTGCTCCGAGTGTGCACCAAAAGTCACACTCGGGGACTTAGCTGCGACCCGGAGTCGCCTAAGTAAACAACTTGCTCCGAGTGTGCACCAAAAGTCACACTCGGGGACTTAGCTGCGACCCAGAGTCGCCTAAGTAAACAACTCGCTCCGAGTGTGCACCAAAAGTCACACTCTGGGACTTAGCTGCGATCCAGAGTCGCCTAAGTAAACAACTTGCTCCGAGTGTGCACCAAAAGTCACACTCGGGGACTTAGCTGCGACCCAAAGTCGCCTAAGTAAACAACTCGCTCCGAGTGTGCACCAAAAGTCACACTCGAGGACTTAGCTGCGACCCAAAGTCGCCTAAGTAAACAACTCGCTCCGAGTGTGCACCAAAAGTCACACTCGAGGACTTAGCTGCGACCCAAAGTCGCCTAAGTAAACAACTCGCTCCGAGTGTGCACCAAAAGTAACACTCGGGGACTTAGCTGCGACCCAGAGTCGCCTAAGTAAATAACTTGCTCCGAGTGTGCACCAAAAGTCACATTCGGGGACTTAGCTGCGACCCAGAGTCGCCTAAGTAAACAACTTGCTCCGAGTGTGCACAAAAAGTCACACTCGGGGACTTAGCTGTGACAGAGAGTCGCCTAAGTAAACAACTCGCTCCGAGTGTGCACCAAAAGTCACACTCGGGGACATAGCTGCGACCCAGAGTCGCCTAAGTAAACAACTTGCTCCGAGTGTGCACCAAAAGTCACACTCGGGGACTTAGCTGCGACCCAGAGTCGCCTAAGTAAACAACTCCCTCCGAGTGTGCACCAAAAGTCACACTCGGGGACTTAGCTGCGACCCAGAGTCGCCTAAGTAAACAACTCGCTCCGAGTGTGCACCAAAAGTCACACTCGGGGACTTAGCTGTGACCCAGAGTCGCCTAAGTAAACAACTCGCTCCGAGTGTGTACCAAAAGTCACACTCGGGGACCTAGCTGCGACCCAGAGTCGCCTAAGTAAACAACTTGCTCCGAGTGTGCACCAAAAGTCATACTCGGGGACTTAGGTGTGACCCAAAGTCGCCTAAGTAAACAACTTGCTCCGAGTGTGCACCAAAAGTCACACTCGGGGACTTAGCTGCGACCCAGAGTCGCCTAAGTGAACAACTTGCTCCGAGTGTGCACCAGAAGTCACACTCGAGGACTTAGCTGCGACCCATAGTCGCCTAAGTAAACAACTCGCTCCGAGTGTGCACCAAAAGTCACACTCGGGGACTTAGCTGCGACCCAGAGTCGCCTAAGAAAACAACAACCTCGTCAAGTTCTATCTTCCTCCCACTCATTTCTCTCGAGAGAAACTCCTTCTCGAGAAAAGTTCCGTTCTTAGCAACAAACACTTTGCCCTCGGATTTGAGATAGAAGGTGTACCCAACTGTCTCTTTTGGGTAACCTATGAAGACGCACTTTTCCGCTTTGGGTTCCAGCTTTTCAGGCTGAAGCTTTTTGACATAAGCATCACATCCCCAAACTTTAAGAAACGACAACTTTGGCCTTTTGCCATACCACAGTTCGTATGGTGTCGTCTCAACGGATTTCGATGGTGCCCTATTTAAAGTGAATGCAGCTATTTCTAATGCATAACCCCAAAACGATAACGGCAAATCAGTAAGAGACATCATAGATCGCACCATTTCCAATAAAGTACGATTACGACGTTCGGACACACCATTACGCTGTAGTGTTCCAGGCGGTGTTAAGTGCGAAACAATTCCACATTGTCTTAAGTGAGTACCAAACTCGAAACTCAGATATTCACCCCCACGATCAGACCGTAGGAACTTGATCTTCTTGTTACGATGATTTTATACTTCACTCTGAAATTGCTTGAACTTTTCAAATGTTTCAGACTTGTGCTTCATTAAGTAGACATAACCATATCTACTCAAATCGTCAGTGAAGGTGAGAAAATAACGATATCCGCCGCGTGCCTCCACGCTCATCGGACCACACACATCGGTATGTATGATTTCCAATAAGTCACTTGCACGCTCCATTGTTCCGGAGAACGGAGTTTTAGTCATCTTGCCCATGAGGCATGGTTCGCACGTGTCAAGTGAATCAAAGTCAAGTGACTCCAAAAGTCCATTAGCATGGAGTTTCTTCATGCGCTTTACACCAATATGACCCAAGCGGCAGTGCCACAAAAATATGGCGCTATCATTGTTTACTCTAACTCTTTTGGTCTCAATGTTATGTATATGCGTATCGCTATCGAGATTCAATATGAACAATCCTCTCACATTCGGTGCATGACCATAAAAGATGTTACTCATAGAAATAGAACAACCATTATTCTCAGACTTAAAAGAGTAACCGTCTCGCAATAAACAAGATCCAGATATAATGTTCATGCTCAACGCAGGCACTAAATAACAATGATTTAAGTTCATCACTAATCCCGATGGTAGTTGAAGTGACACGGTGCCGACGGCGATTGCATCAACCTTGGAACCGTTTCCTACGCGCATCGTCACTTCGTCTTTCGCCAGCCTCCGTCTATTCCGCAGTTCCTGCTTCGAGTTGCAAATGTGAGCAACAGAACCGGTATCGAATACCCAGGCACTACTACGAGAGCTGGTTAAGTACACATCAATAACATGTATATCACATATACCTGATTTTTCTTTGCCCGCCTTCTTATCTGCCAGATACTTGGGGCAATTGCGCTTCCAGTGACCCATACCCTTGCAATAGAAGCACTCTGTTTCAGGCTTAGGTCCAGCCTTGGGTTTCTTCGGTGGATTGGCAACAGGCTTGCCGCTCTTCTTCGAATTGCCCTTCTTGCCTTTGCCGTTTCTCTTGAAACTAGTGGTCTTGCTCACCATCAACACTTGATGTTCTTTACGGAGTTCAGACTCTGCGACTTTCAGTATCGCAAACAACTCGCCGGGAGACTTGTTCATCCCTTGCATGTTGTAGTTCAACACAAAGCTTTTATAGCTTGGCGGCAGTGATTGGAGGATTCTGTCAGTGATAGCTTCTTGCGGGAGTTCAATCCCCAGTTCAGCTAGACGGTTTGAGTACCCAGACATTTTGAGCACATGTTCACTGACAGACGAGTTTTCCTCCATCTTGCAAGCATAGAATTTATCGGAGGTCTCATACCTCTCGATCCGGGCGTTCTTCTGAAAGATGAACTTCAACTCCTGGAACATCTCAAATGCTCCATGACGCTCAAAGCGATGTTGAAGTCCCGGTTCTAAGCCATACAAGACTGCACATTGAACTATTGAGTAGTCCTCCTTACGCGCTAACCAAGCGTTCTTAACATCCTGATTAGCCGTAGCGGGTGGTTCATCTCCTAGCGCAGCATTAAGGACATAATCCTTCTTTCCAACTTGTAAGATTAGCTTAAGATTACGAGCCCAGTCTACAAAGTTGCTTCCATCATCTTTCAACTTAGCTTTCTCTAGGAACGTATTAAAATTGAGGATGACACTTGCGTGTGTTGGGGAACATCGCATGGGAAACAAAAAATTTCCTACGCGCACGAAGACCTATCATGGTGATGTCCATCTACGAGAGGGGATGAGTGATCTACGTACCCTTGTAGATCGTACAGCAGAAGCGTTAGTGAACGCGGTTGATGTAGTGGAACGTCCTCACGTCCCTCGATCCGCCCCGCGAACAATCCCGCGATCAGTCCCACGATCTAGTACCGAACGGACGGCACCTCCGCGTTCAGCACACGTACAACTCGACGATGATCTCGGCCTTCTTGATCCAGCAAGAGAGACGGAGAGGTAGAAGAGTTCTCCGACAGCGTGACGGCGCTCCGGAGGTTGGTGATGATCTTGTCTCAGCAGGGCTCCACCCGAGCTCCGCAGAAACGCGATCTAGAGGAAAAACTATGGAGGTATGTGGTCGGGCAGCCGTGAGAAAGTCGTCTCAAATCAGCCCTAAAACCTCCGTATATATAGGTGGGAGGGAGGGGAGGAGGCAGCCTCAAAACCTAAAGGTTTGGCCGAAATTGGAGGTGGAGGAGTCCTACTCCAATCCTACTTGGAGTAGGATTCCACCTTCCCACTTGGAAACTCTTTCCACCTTGTGTTTTTTCCTTCTCAAACCTTATGGGCCTTAGTGGGAACTTATTCCAGCCCACTAGGGGCTGGTTTATCTCTTCCCATAGCCCATGAGACCCCTTGGGGCGTGACACCCCTCCCGATGGTCCCCGGCACCCCTCCCGGTACTCCCGGTACACTACCGATGAGCCCGAAACTTTTCCGGTAATGCACGAAAACCTTCCGGTAACCAAATGAGGTCATCCTATATATCAATCTTCGTTTCCGGACCATTCCGGAAACCCTCGTGACGTCCGTGATCTCATCCGGGACTCCGAACAACATTCGGTAACCAACCATATAACTCAAATACGCATAAAACAACGTCGAACCTTAAGTGTGCAGACCCTGCGGGTTCGAGAACTATGTAGACATGACCCGAGAGACTCCTCGGTCAATATCCAATAGCGGGACCTGGATGCCCATATTGGATCCTACATATTCTACGAAGATCTTATCGTTTGAACCTCAGTGCCAAGGATTCATATAATCCCGTATGTCATTCCCTTTGTCCTTCGGTATGTTACTTGCCCGAGATTCGATCGTCAGTATCCGTATACCTATTTCAATCTCGTTTACTGGCAAGTCTCTTTACTCGTTCCGTAATACAAGATCCCGCAACTTACACTAAGTTACATTGCTTGCAAGGCTTGTGTGTGATGTTGTATTACCGAGTGGGCCCCGAGATACCTCTCCGTTCACACGGAGTGACAAATCCCAGTCTTGATCCATACTAACTCAACTAACACCTTCGGAGATACCTGTAGAGCATCTTTATAGTCACCCAGTTACGTTGCGACGTTTGATACACACAAAGCATTCCTCCGGTGTCAGTGAGTTATATGATCTCATGGTCATAGGAATAAATACTTGACACGCAGAAAACAGTAGCAACAAAATGACACGATCAACATGCTACGTCTATTAGTTTGGGTCTAGTCCATCACATGATTCTCCTAATGATGTGATCCCGTTATCAAGTGACAACACTTGCCTATGGCCAGGAAACCTTGACCATCTTTGATTAACGAGCTAGTCAACTAGAGGCTTACTAGGGACAGTGTTTTGTCTATGTATCCACACAAGTATTGTGTTTCCAATCAATACAATTATAGCATGGATAATAAACGATTATCATGAACTAAGAAATATAATAATAACTAATTTATTATTGCCTCTAGGGCATATTTCCAACAGTCTCCCACTTGCACTAGAGTCAATAATCTAGTTCACATCACCATGTGATTCCAACGAATCCAACACCCATATAGTTATGGGGTCTGATCATGTCTTGCTTGTGAGAGAGGTTTTAGTCAACGGTTCTGAAACTTTCAGATCCGTGCGTTCTTTACAAATCTTTATGTCATCTTATAGATGCTGCTACTACGTGCTATTCGGAAATGCTCCAAATATCCACTCTACTATATGAATCCGTTTCACTACTCATAGTTATTCAGATTAGTGTCAAAGCTTGCATCGACGTTACCCTTTACGACGAACTCTTTAACCACCTCCATAATCGAGAAAAATTCCTTAGTCCATTTGTTACTAAGGATAAATTTTGACCGCTGCTAGTGATTCAATCATGGATCACTCTCTGTACCCTCAACAGACTTTGAGTCAAGGCACACATTAGGTGCGGTACACAGCATGGCATACTTTAGATTCTACGGCTAAGGCATAGAAGACGACCTTCGTCTATTCTCTTTATTCTGCCGTGGTCGGGTTTTGAGTCTTACTCAAATTCACACCTCACAACGCAACCAAGAACTCCTTCTTTGCTGATCTATTTTGAACTCTTTCAAAAACTTGTCAAGGCATGCATCTTGTTGAAACTTCTATTAAGCGTTTTCGATCTATCTCCATAGATCTTTGATGCTCAATGTTCAAGTAGCGTAATCCAGGTACTCCTTTGAAAACTTCTTTCAAACAATCTTGTCTGCTTTACAGAAATTCTACATTACTTCTGATCCACAATATGTCAACCACATATACCTATCAGAAATTCTATAGTGCTCCCACTCACTTCTTTGGAAATACAAGTTTCTCATAAACCTTGTACACACCCAAAATCTTTGATCATCTCATCAAAGTGCTTATTCCAACTCCGAGATGCTTGCACCAGTCCATTGAAGGATCACTGGAGCTTGCATACTTGCTAGTATCTTTAGGATCGACAAAACCTTCTGGTTGTATCACATACAATGTTTGCTCAAGGAAACCGTCGAGGAAACAATGTTTTGACATCCTACGTGCAATATTTCATAAATAATGCAGCAACTACTAACATAATTCTAACAGACCTTTAGCATCGCTACGAGTGAGAAAGACTCATCATAGTCAACTGTTTGATCTTGTCGAAAACATCTTTGCGACAAGTCGAGCTTTTCTTAATAGTGACTTATCACCATCATCGTCTGTCTTCTTTTAAAGATCCATTTTACCCAATAGTCCCATGACCATCAAGTAGTTCTACCAAAGTCTACACTTTGTTTTCACACATGGATCCTCTCTCGGATTTTATGGCTTCCAGCCATTTGTCGGAATCTGGGCCCACCATCGCTTTCTCCATAACTCGTAGGTTCACTGTTGCTCAACAACATGACCTCCAAGACAGGGTTACCGTACTACTCTGCAGCAGTACGCGACCTTGTCGACCTACGAGGTTTGTAGTAACTTGATTCGAAGCTCAATGATCATCATCATCAGCTTCCACTTCAATTGGTGTAGGCGCCACATGAACAACTTCCTGCGCCCTGCTACACACTGGTTGAAGTGATGGTTCAATAACCTCATGAAGTTCTACTACCCTCCCACTCAATTCTTTCGAGAGAAACCTTTCCTCGAGAAAGGATCCGTTTCTAGAAACAAACACTTTGCTTTCGGATCTGAGATAGGAGATGTACCCAACTGTTTTGGATATCCTATGAAGATGCATTTATCCGCTTTGGGTTCGAGCTTATCAGACTAAAACCTTTTTCACATAAGTTTCGAAGCCCCAAACTTTCAAGAAACGACAGTTTAGATTTCTCTAAACCTCAGTCTATACTGTGTCATCTCAACGGAAATACGCGGTGCCCTATTTAAAGTGAGTGCGGTTGTCTCTAATGCATAACCCATAAACGATAGTGGTAATTCGATAAGAGACATCATAGTATGCACCATACCAGATAGTGCGTGGCTATGACGTTCAGACACATCATCACACCATGATGTTCCAGGTGGCATGAACTGTGAAACAATTTCCACATTGTCTTAACTGTGTACCAAAAATTCGTAACTCAGATATTCATTTCTATGATCATATCGTAGACAGTTCATCCTCTTGTTACGACGAACTTCACTCTGAAACAGAATTGAACTTTTCAATATTTCAGACTTGTGATTCATTAAGTAAATACTCCTGTATCTACTCAAGTCGTCAGTGAAGTAAGAACATAATGATATCCACTGCGTGCCTCAACACTCACTGGACTGCATACATCAAAATGTATCACTTCCAACAAGTTACTATCTTGTTTCATCTCAATGAAAACAAGGCCTTGCTCATGTGGTATGATTTGCATGTCACTAGTGATTCGAAATCAGGTGAGTAAAGATCCATCAGCATGGAGCCTCTTCATGCAATTTATACTAACATGACTCAAGCGGCAGTGCCACAAGTAAGTGGTACTATCATCATTTAACTCGTATCTTTTGGCACCAATGTGTAACACTACAATCGAGATTCAATAAACCATTGAAGGTGATCATTCAAGCAAATAGAGTAACCATTATTCCTTTTGAATGAATAATCGTATTGCAATAAACACGATCCAATCATGTTCATGCTTAACGCAAGCACCAAATAACAATTATTTAGGTTCAACACCAATCCCGATGGTAAAGGGGGCGTGTGACGTTTGATCATATCAACCTTGGAAACACTTCCAACACGTATCGTCACCTCGCCTTTAGCTAGTCTCCGTTTATGTTGTAGCTTTCATTTCGCGTTACTAATCACTTAGCAACCGAACCGGTATCCAATACCCTCATGCTACTAGGAGTACTAGTAAAGTACACATCAACATTATGTATATCAAATATACTTCTTTCGACTTTTGCCAGCCTTCTTATCTACCAAGTATCTAGAGTAGCTCCGCCTCAGTGACTGTTCCCCTTATTACAGAAGCACTTAGTCTCGGGTTTGGGTTTAATCTTGGGTCTCTTCATTAGCGCAGCAACTGTTTTGCCGTTTCACGAAGTATCCCTTCTAGCCCTCGCCTTTCTTGAAACTTAGTGGTTTTCCAAACCATCAACTATTGATGCTCCTTCTTGATTTCTACTTTCGCAGTGTCAAACGTCGCGAATCGCTCAAGGATCATTGTATCTATCCTTGATATGTCATAGTTCATCACGAAGCTCTCAAAGCTTGGTGGCAGTGACTTTTGGAGAACCATCACTATCTCATCTGGAAGATTAGCTCCCACTTGATTCAAGTGATTGTCGTACTCAGACAATCTGAGCACATGCTCAACGATTGAGCTTTTCTCCTTTACTTTGTGGTCAAAGAATCTTGTTGGAGGTCTAGTACCTCTTAACAAGGGCACAAGCATGAAATCACAATTGCATCTCTTCGGAACATCACTTATGTTCCGTGACGTTTTACAACGTTTTCGGCGCCTTGCTTCTAAGCCATCAAGTATCTTGCACTGAACTATCGTGTAGTCATCAGTAATGTGTATGTCGGATGTTCATAGCATCCACAGACGACGCTCGAGGTGCAGCACACCGAGTGGTGCATTAAGGACATAAGCCTTCTGCGTAGCAACAAGGACAATCCTCGGTTTTACAGACTCAGTCTGCAAAGGTTGCTACTATCAATTTTCAACTAAATTTTCTCTAGGAACATATAAAAACAGTAGAGCTATAGCGCAAGTTACATCGTAATTCGCAAAGACCATTAGACTATGTTCATGACAATTAGTTCAATTAATCATATTACTTAAGAACTCCCACTCAAAAAGTACATCTCTCTAGTCATTTGAGTGGTACATGATCCAAATCCGCTATCTCAAGTCCGATCATCACGTGAGTCGAGAATAGTTTCAGTGGTAAGCATCCCTATGCTAATCATATCAACTATACGATTCATGCTCGAACTTTCGGTCTCATGTGTTCCGAGGCCATGTCTGCACATGCTAGGCTCGTCAAGCTTAACCCGAGTGTTCCGCGTGTGCAACTGTTTTGCACCCGTTGTATGTGAACGTTGAGTCTATCACACCCGATCATCACGTGGTGTCTCGAAACGAAGAACTGTCGCAACGGTGCACAGTCGGGGAGAACACAATTTCGTCTTGAAATTTTAGTGACAGATCACCTCATAATGCTACCGTCGTTCTAAGCAAAATAAGGTGCATAAAAGGATTAACATCACATGCAATTCATAAGTGACATGATATGGCCATCATCACGTGCTTCTTGATCTCCATCACCAAAGCACCGACACGATCTTCTTGTCACCGGCGCCACACCATGATCATCCATCAACGTGTTGCCATCGGGGTTGTCGTGCTACTTATGCTATTACTACTAAAGCTACATCCTAGCAAAATAGTAAACGCATCTGCAAGCACAAACGTTAGTATAAAGACAACCCTATGGCTCCTGCCGGTTGCCGTACCATCGACGTGCAAGTCGATATTTCTATTACAACATGATCATCTCATACATCCAATATATCACATCACATCGTTGGCCACATCATATCACAATCATACCCTGCAAAAACAAGTTAGACGTCCTCTAATTTTGTTGTTGCATGTTTTACGTGGTGACCAAGGGTATCTAGTAGGATCGCATCTTACTTACGCAAACACCACAACGGAGATATATGAGTTGCTATTTAACCTCATCCAAGGACCTCCTCGGTCAAATCCGATTCAACTAAAGTTGGAGAAACCGACACTTGCCAGTCATCTTTGAGCAAAGGGGGTTACTCGTAACGATGAAACCAGTCTCTCGTAAGCGTACGAGTAATGTCGGTCCAAGCCGCTTCAATCCAACAATACCGCGGAATCAAGAAAAGACTAAGGAGGGCAGCAAAACGCACATCACCGCCCACAAAACCTTTTGTGTTCTACTCGAGAAGACATCTACGCATGAACCTAGCTCATGATGCCACTGTTGGGGAACGTCGCATGGGAAACAAAAAATTTCCTACGCGCACGAAGACCTATCATGGTGATGTCCATCTACGAGAGGGGATGAGTGATCTACGTACCCTTGTAGATCGTACAGCAGAAGCGTTAGTGAACGCGGTTGATGTAGTGGAACGTCCTCACGTCCCTCGATCCGCCCCGCGAACAATCCCGCGATCAGTCCCACGATCTAGTACCGAACGGACGGCACCTCCGCGTTCAGCACACGTACAACTCGACGATGATCTCGGCCTTCTTGATCCAGCAAGAGAGACGGAGAGGTAGAAGAGTTCTCCGGCAGCGTGACGGCGCTCCGGAGGTTGGTGATGATCTTGTCTCAGCAGGGATCCGCCCGAGCTCCGCAGAAACGCGATCTAGAGGAAAAACTATGGAGGTATGTGGTCGGGCAGCCGTGAGAAAGTCGTCTCAAATCAGCCCTAAAACCTCCGTATATATAGGTGGGAGGGAGGGGAGGAGGCAGCCTCAAAACCTAAAGGTTTGGCCGAAATTGGAGGTGGAGGAGTCCTACTCCAATCCTACTTGGAGTAGGATTCCACCTTCCCACTTGGAAACTCTTTCCACCTTGTGTTTTTTCCTTCTCAAACCTTATGGGCCTTAGTGGGAACTTATTCCAGCCCACTAGGGGCTGGTTTATCTCTTCCCATAGCCCATGAGACCCCTTGGGGCGTGACACCCCTCCCGATGGTCCCCGGCACCCCTCCCGGTACTCCCGGTACACTACCGATGAGCCCGAAAGTTTTCCGGTAATGCACGAAAACCTTCCGGTAACCAAATGAGGTCATCCTATATATCAATCTTCGTTTCCGGACCATTCCGGAAACCCTCGTGACGTCCGTGATCTCATCCGGGACTCCGAACAACATTCGGTAACCAACCATATAACTCAAATACGCATAAAACAACGTCGAACCTTAAGTGTGCAGACCCTGCGGGTTCGAGAACTATGTAGACATGACCCGAGAGACTCCTCGGTCAATATCCAATAGCGGGACCTGGATGCCCATATTGGATCCTACATATTCTACGAAGATCTTATCGTTTGAACCTCAGTGCCAAGGATTCATATAATCCCGTATGTCATTCCCTTTGTCCTTCGGTATGTTACTTGCCCGAGATTCGATCGTCAGTATCCGTATACCTATTTCAATCTCGTTTACTGGCAAGTCTCTTTACTCGTTCCGTAATACAAGATCCCGCAACTTACACTAAGTTACATTGCTTGCAAGGCTTGTGTGTGATGTTGTATTACCGAGTGGGCCCCGAGATACCTCTCCGTTCACACGGAGTGACAAATCCCAGTCTTGATCCATACTAACTCAACTAACACCTTCGGAGATACCTGTAGAGCATCTTTATAGTCACCCAGTTACGTTGCGACGTTTGATACACACAAAGCATTCCTCCGGTGTCAGTGAGTTATATGATCTCATGGTCATAGGAATAAATACTTGACACGCAGAAAACAGTAGCAACAAAATGACACGACCAACATGCTACGTCTATTAGTTTGGGTCTAGTCCATCACATGATTCTCCTAATGATGTGATCCCGTTATCAAGTGACAACACTTGCCTATGGCCAGGAAACCTTGACCATCTTTGATTAACGAGCTAGTCAACTAGAGGCTTACTAGGGACAGTGTTTTGTCTATGTATCCACACAAGTATTGTGTTTCCAATCAATACAATTATAGCATGGATAATAAATGATTATCATGAACTAAGAAATATAATAATAACTAATTTATTATTGCCTCTAGGGCATATTTCCAACAGCGTGAGCCATGATCTACAACACAAATATATTCAAAGTGGACTTAGACTATGTTCAAGATAATTAGAGTTCAACTTAATCAAATTACATGCTAAACTCCCACTCAAAAAGTACATCTCTCTAGTCATTTGAGTGGTTCATGATCCACCTACACTATCCCAAGTCCGATCATCACGTGAGTCGGGAGTAGTTTCAGTGGTAAGCATCCCTATGCTAATCATATCATCTATATGATTCATGATCGACCTTTCGGTCTCATGTGTTCCGAGGCCATGTCTGCACATGCTAGGCTCGTCAAGCTTAACCCGAGTGTTCCGCGTGCGCAACTGTTTTGCACCCGTTGTATGTGAACGTTGAGTCTATCACACCCGATCATCACGTGGTGTCTCAAAACGACGAACTGTAGCAACGGTGCACAGTCGGGGAGAACACAATTTCGTCTTGAAATTTTAGTGACAGATCACCTCATAATGCTACCGTCGTTCTAAGCAAAATAAGGTGCATAAAAGGATTAACATCACATGCAATTCATAAGTGACATGATATGGCCATCATCACATGCTTCTTGATCTCCATCACCAAAGCACCGGCACGATCTTCTTGTCACCGGTGCCACACCATGATCACCATCATCATGATCTCCATCAACGTGTCGCCATCGGGGTTGTCGTGCTACTTATGCTATCACTACTAAAGCTACATCCTAGCAAAATAGTAAACGCATCTGCAAGCACATATGTTAGTATAAAGACAACCCTATGGCTCCTGCCGGTTGCCGTACCATCTACGTGCAAGTCGATATTTCTATTACAACATGATCATCTCATACATCCAATATATCACATCACATCATTGGCCATATCACATCACAGTCATACCCTGCAAAAACAAGTTAGACGTCCTCTAATTTTGTTCTTGCATGTTTTACGTGGTGACCAAGGGTATCTAGTAGGATCGCATCTTACTTACGCAAACACCACAACGGAGATATATGAGTTGCTATTTAACCTCATCCAAGGACCTCCTCGGTCAAATCCGATTCAACTAAAGTTGGAGAAACCGTCACTTGCCAGTCATCTTTGAGCAAAGGGGGTTACTCGTAACGATGAAACCAGTCTCTCGTAAGCGTACGAGTAATGTCGGTCCAAGCCGCTTCAATCCAACAATACCGCGGAATCAAGAAAAGACTAAGGAGGGCAGCAAAACGCACATCACCGCCCACAAAACCTTTTGTGTTCTACTCGAGAAGACATCTACGCATGAACCTAGCTCATGATGCCACTGTTGGGGAACGTCGCATGGGAAACAAAATTTTTCCTACGCGCACGAAGACCTGTCATGGTGATGTCCATCTACGAGAGGGGATGAGTGATCTACGTACCCTTGTAGATCGTACAGCAGAAGCGATTAGAGATCGCGGTTGATGTAGTGGAACGTCCTCACGTCCCTCGATCCGCCCCGCGAACAATCCCGCGATCAGTCCCACGATCTAGTACCGAACGGACGGCAGCTCCGCGTTCAGCACACGTACAGCTCGACGATGATCTCGGCCTTCTTGATCCAGCAAGAGAGACGGAGAGGTAGAAGAGTTCTCCGGCAGCGTGACGGCGCTCCGGAGGTTGGTGATGATCTCGTCTCAGCAAGGCTCCGCCCGAGCTCCGCAGAAACGCGATCTAGAGGAAAAACTATGGAGGTATGTGGTCGGGCAGCCGTGAGAAAGTCGTCTCAAATCTGCCCTAAAAGCCCCATATATATAGGAGGAGGGAGGGGGACCTTGCCTTGGGGTCCAAGGGAACCCCAAGGGGTCGGCCGAGCCAGGGGGGAGGACTCTCCCCCCCCAAACCGAGTCCTACTTGGTTTGGTGGGAGGGAGTCCTTCCCCCTTCCCACTTCTCCCTCCTTTTTTTTTCTTCCTTTGATTTTTCTTCCTTGGCGCATAGGATTTGGTGGGCTGTCCCACCAGCCCACTAAGGGCTGGTGTGACCCCCACAAATACCTATGGGCTTCCCCGGAGTGGGTTGCCCCCCTCCGGTGAACTCCCGGAACCCATTCGTCATTCCCGGTACATTCCCGGTAACTCCGAAAACCTTCCGGTAATCAAATGAGGTCATCCTATATATCAATCTTCGTTTCCGGACCATTCCGGAAACCCTCGTGACGTCCGTGATCTCATCCGGGACTCCGAACAACATTCGGTAACCAACCATATAACTCAAATACGCATAAAACAACGTCGAACCTTAAGTGTGCAGACCCTGCGGGTTCGAGAACTATGTAGACATGACCCGAGAGACTCCTCGGTCAATATCCAATAGCGGGACCTGGATGCCCATATTGGATCCTACATATTCTACGAAGATCTTATCGTTTGAACCTCAGTGCCAAGGATTCGTATAATCCCGTATGTCATTCCCTTTGTCCTTCGGTATGTTACTTGCCCGAGATTTGATCGTCAGTATCCGCATACCTATTTCAATCTCGTTTACCAGCAAGTCTCTTTACTCGTTCTGTAATACAAGATCCCGCAACTTACACTAAGTTACATTGCTTGCAAGGCTTGTGTGTGATGTTGTATTACCGAGTGGGCCCCGAGATACCTCTCCGTCACACGGAGTGACAAATCCCAGTCTTGATCCATACTAACTCAACTAACACCTTTGGAGATACCTGTAGAGCATCTTTATAGTCACCCAGTTACGTTGCGACGTTTGATACACACAAAGCATTCCTCCGGTGTCAGTGAGTTATATGATCTCATGGTCATAGGAATAAATACTTGACACGCAGAAAACAGTAGCAACAAAATGACACGATCAACATGCTACGTCTATTAGTTTGGGTCTTAGTCCATCACGTGATTCTCCTAATGACGTGATCCAGTTATCAAGCAACAACACCTTGTTCATAATCAGAAGACACTGATTATCATCGATCAACTGACTAGCCAACTAGAGGCATGCTAGGGATGGTGTTTTGTCTATGTATCCACACATGTAAATGAGTCTTCATTCAATACAATTATAGCATGGATAATAAACTATTATCTTGATACAGGAATTATAATAATAACTATACATTTCTTATTGCCTCTAGGGCATAATTCCAACAGTCTCCCACTTGCACTAGAGTCAATAATCTAGCCCTCACATCACCATGTGAATTACATTGTAATAAATCTAACACCCATACAGTTCTGGTGTCGATCATGTTTTGGCCGTGGAAGAGGTTTAGTCAGCGGGTCTGCTACATTCAGATCCGTGTGCACTTTGCATATATTTACGTCCTCCTCCTCGACGTAGTCGCGGATGAGGTTGAAGCGTCATTTGATGTGTCTGGTCTTCTTGTGAAACCTTGGTTCCTTTGCTAAGGCAATGGCACCAGTGTTGTCACAGAACAAGGTTATTGGATCCAGTGCACTTGGCACCACTCCAAGATCCGTCATGAACTACTTCATCCAGACACCCTCCTTAGCCGCCTCCGAGGCAGCCATGTACTCCGCTTCACATGTAGAATCTGCTACGACGCTTTGCTTGGAACTGCACCAGCTTACTGCACCCCCATTAAGAATAAATACGTATCCGGTTTGCGACATAGAGTCGTCCGGATCTGTGTCAAAGCTTGCATCGACGTAACCTTTTACGGCGAGCTCTTCGTCACCTCCATACACGAGAAACATCTCCTTAGTCCTTTTCAGGTACTTCAGGATATTCTTGACCGCCGTCCAGTGATCCACTCCTGGATTACTCTGGAACCTACCTGCCATACTTATGGCCAGGCTAACATTCGGTCTAGTGCACAGCATTGCATACATGATAGAGCCTATGGCTGAAGCATAGGGGACGGAGCGCATATGCTCTCTATCTTCGTCAGTTGCTGGGCACTGAGTCTTACTCAATCTCGTACCTTGTAACACTGGCAAGAACCCTTTCTTGGACTGTTCCATTTTGAACCTCTTCAAAACTTTATCAAGGTATGTGCTTTGTGAAAGTCCTATCAGGCGTTTTGATCTATCCCTATAGATCTTAATGCCTAGTATGTAAGCAGCTTCTCCTAGGTCCTTCATAGAGAAACTTTTATTCAAGTAACCTTTTATGCTCTCCAAAAGCTCTACGTTATTTCCAATCAGTAATATGTCATCCACATATAATATTAGAAACGCCACAGAGCTCCCACTCACTTTCTTGTAAATACAAGATTCTCCAACCACTTGTATAAACCCAAATGCTTTGATCACCTCATCAAAGCGTTTGTTCCAACTCCGAGATGCTTGCACCAGTCCATAAATGGATCGCTGGAGCTTGCACACCTTGTCAGCATTTTTAGGATCGACAAAACCTTCGGGTTGCATCATATACAACTCTTCCTTAAGGAAACCGTTAAGGAACGCCGTTTTGACATCCATCTGCCATATCTCATAATCGAAAAATGCAGCTATTGCTAACATGATTCTGACGGACTTAAGCATCGCTACGGGAGAGAAAGTCTCATCGTAGTCAATTCCTGGAACTTGTGAAAAACCCTTTGCCACAAGTCGAGCTTTATAAACGGTCACATTACCGTCAGCGTCCGTCTTCTTCTTAAAGATCCATTTGTTCTGAATAGCCTTGCGGCCCTCAGGTAGTATCTCCAAAGTCCATACTTTGTTCTCATACATGGATCCTATCTCGGATTTCATGGCTTCTAGCCATTTGTTGGAATCTGGGCCCACCATTGCTTCTTCATAATTTGCAGGTTCATTGTTGTCTAACAACATGATTGATAAGACGGGATTACCGTACCACTCTGGAGCAGCGCGTGATCTCGTCGACCTGCGTGGTTCAACAGAAACTTGAACTGGAGTTTCATGATCATCATCATTAACTTCCTCCTCAACCGGCATCGCAATCACAGGGGTTTCCCCTTGCCCTGCGCCACCATCCAGAGGGATGAGAGGTTCGACAACCTCGTCAAGTTCTATCTTCCTCCCACTCATTTCTCTCGAGAGAAACTCCTTCTCGAGAAAAGTTCCGTTCTTAGCAACAAACACTTTGCCCTCGGATTTGAGATAGAAGGTGTACCCAACTGTCTCTTTTGGGTAACCTATGAAGACGCACTTTTCCGCTTTCGGTTCCAGCTTTTCAGGCTGAAGCTTTTTGACATAAGCATCACATCCCCAAACTTTAAGAAACGACAACTTTGGCCTTTTGCCATACCACAGTTCGTATGGTGTCGTCTCAACGGATTTCGATGGTGCCCTATTTAAAGTGAATGCAGCTGTTTCTAATGCATAACCCCAAAACGATAACGGCAAATCAGTAAGAGACATCATAGATCGCACCATTTCCAATAAAGTACGATTACGACGTTCGGACACACCATTACTCTGTGGTGTTCCAGGCGGTGTTAACTGCGAAACAATTCCACATTGTCTTAAGTGAGTACCAAACTCGAAACTCAGATATTCACCCCCACGATCAGACCGTAGGAACTTGATCTTCTTGTTATGATGATTTTATACTTCACTCTGAAATTGCTTGAACTTTTCAAATGTTTCAGACTTGTGCTTCATTAAGTAGACATAACCATATCTACTCAAATCGTCAGTGAAGTGAGAAAATAACGATATCCGCCGCGTGCCTCCACGCTCATCGGACCACACACATCGGTATGTATGATTTCCAATAAGTCACTTGCACGCTCCATTGTTCCGGAGAACGGAGTTTTAGTCATCTTGCCCATGAGGCATGGTTCGCACGTGTCAAGTGAATCAAAGTCAAGTGACTCCAAAAGTCCATTAGCATGGAGTTTCTTCATGCGCTTTACACCAATATGACCCAAGCGACAGTGCCACAAAAATATGGCGCTATCATTGTTTACTCTAACTCTTTTGGTCTCAATGTTATGTATATGCGTATCGCTATCGAGATTCAATATGAACAATCCTCTCACATTCGGTGCATGACCATAAAAGATGTTACTCATAGAAATAGAACAACCATTATTCTCAGACTTAAAAGAGTAACCGTCTCGCAATAAACAAGATCCAGATATAATGTTCATGCTCAACGCAGGCACTAAATAACAATGATTTAAGTTCATCACTAATCCCGATGGTAGTTGAAGTGACACGGTGCCGACGGCGATTGCATCAACCTTGGAACCGTTTCCTACGCGCATCGTCACTTCGTCTTTCGCCAGCCTCCGTCTATTCCGCAGTTCCTGCTTCGAGTTGCAAATGTGAGCAACAGAACCGGTATCGAATACCCAGGCACTACTACGAGAGCTGGTTAAGTACACATCAATAACATGTATATCACATATACCTGATTTTTCTTTGCCCGCCTTCTTATCTGCCAGATACTTGGGGCAATTGCGCTTCCAGTGACCCATACCCTTGCAATAGAAGCACTCTGTTTCAGGCTTAGGTCCAGCCTTGGGTTTCTTCGGTGGATTGGCAACAGGCTTGCCGCTCTTCTTCGAATTGCCCTTCTTGCCTTTGCCGTTTCTCTTGAAACTAGTGGTCTTGCTCACCATCAACACTTGATGTTCTTTACGGAGTTCAGACTCTGCGACTTTCAGCATCGCAAACAACTCGCCGGGAGACTTGTTCATCCCTTGCATGTTGTAGTTCAACACAAAGCTTTTATAGCTTGGCGGCAGTGATTGGAGGATTCTGTCAGTGATAGCTTCTTGCGGGAGTTCAATCCCCAGTTCAGCTAGACGGTTTGAGTACCCAGACATTTTGAGCACATGTTCACTGACAGACGAGTTTTCCTCCATCTTGCAAGCATAGAATTTATCGGAGGTCTCATACCTCTCGATCCGGGCGTTCTTCTGAAAGATGAACTTCAACTCCTGGAACATCTCAAATGCTCCATGACGCTCAAAGCGACGTTGAAGTCCCGGTTCTAAGCCATACAAGACTGCACATTGAACTATTGAGTAGTCCTCCTTACGCGCTAACCAAGCGTTCTTAACATCCTGATTAGCCGTAGCGGGTGGTTCATCTCCTAGCGCAGCATTAAGGACATAATCCTTCTTTCCAACTTGTAAGATTAGCTTAAGATTACGAGCCCAGTCTACAAAGTTGCTTCCATCATCTTTCAACTTAGCTTTCTCTAGGAACGTATTAAAATTGAGGATGACACTTGCGTGAGCCATGATCTACAACACAAATATATTCAAAGTGGACTTAGACTATGTTCAAGATAATTAGAGTTCAACTTAATCAAATTACATGCTAAACTCCCACTCAAAAAGTACATCTCTCTAGTCATTTGAGTGGTTCATGATCCACCTACACTATCCCAAGTCCGATCATCACGTGAGTCGGGAGTAGTTGCAGTGGTAAGCATCCCTATGCTAATCATATCATCTATATGATTCATGATCGACCTTTCGGTCTCATGTGTTCCGAGGCCATGTCTGCACATGCTAGGCTCGTCAAGCTTAACCCGAGTGTTCCGCGTGCGCAACTGTTTTGCACCCGTTGTATGTGAACGTTGAGTCTATCACACCCGATCATCACGTGGTGTCTCGAAACGACGAACTGTAGCAACGGTGCACAGTCGGGGAGAACACAATTTCGTCTTGAAATTTTAGTGACAGATCACCTCATAATGCTACCATCGTTCTAAGCAAAATAAGGTGCATAAAAGGATTAACATCACATGCAATTCATAAGTGACATGATATGGCCATCATCACATGCTTCTTGATCTCCATCACCAAAGCACCGACACGATCTTCTTGTCACCGGCGCCACACCATGATCACCATCATCATGATCTCCATCAACGTGTCGCCATCGGGGTTGTCGTGCTACTTATGCTATCACTACTAAAGCTACATCCTAGCAAAATAGTAAACGCATCTGCAAGCACATATGTTAGTATAAAGACAACCCTATGGCTCCTGCCGGTTGCCGTACCATCGACGTGCAAGTCGATATTTCTATTACAACATGATCATCTCATACATCCAATATATCACATCACATCATTGGCCATATCACATCACAGTCATACCCTGCAAAAACAAGTTAGACGTCCTCTAATTTTGTTCTTGCATGTTTTACGTGGTGACCAAGGGTATCTAGTAGGATCGCATCTTACTTACGCAAACACCACAACGGAGATATATGAGTTGCTATTTAACCTCATCCAAGGACCTCCTCGGTCAAATCCGATTCAACTAAAGTTGGAGAAACCGTCACTTGCCAGTCATCTTTGAGCAAAGGGGGTTACTCGTAACGATGAAACCAGTCTCTCGTAAGCGTACCAGTAATGTCGGTCCAAGCCGCTTCAATCCAACAATACCGCGGAATCAAGAAAAGACTAAGGAGGGCAGCAAAACGCACATCACCGCCCACAAAACCTTTTGTGTTCTACTCGAGAAGACATCTACGCATGAACCTAGCTCATGATGCCACTGTTGGGGAACGTCGCATGGGAAACAAAAATTTTCCTACGCGCACGAAGACCTATCATGGTGATGTCCATCTACGAGAGGGGATGAGTGATCTACGTACCCTTGTAGATCGTACAGCAGAAGCGATTAGAGATCGCGGTTGATGTAGTGGAACGTCCTCACGTCCCTCGATCCGCCCCGCGAACAATCCCGCGATCAGTCCCACGATCTAGTACCGAACGGACGGCACCTCCGCGTTCAGCACACGTACAGCTCGACGATGATCTCGGCCTTCTTGATCCAGCAAGAGAGACGGAGAGGTAGAAGAGTTCTCCGGCAGCGTGACGGCGCTCCGGAGGTTGGTGATGATCTCGTCTCAGCAGGGCTCCGCCCGAGCTCCGCAGAAACGCGATCTAGAGGAAAAACTATGGAGGTATGTGGTCGGGCAGCCGTGAGAAAGTCGTCTCAAATCTGCCCTAAAAGCCCCATATATATAGGAGGAGGGAGGGGGACCTTGCCTTGGGGTCCAAGGGAACCCCAAGGGGTCGGCCGAGCCAGGGGGGAGGACTCTCCCCCCCCAAACCGAGTCCTACTTGGTTTGGTGGGAGGGAGTCCTTCCCCCTTCCCACTTCTCCCTCCTTTTTTTTCTTCCTTTGATTTTTCTTCCTTGGCGCATAGGATTTGGTGGGCTGTCCCACCAGCCCACTAAGGGCTGGTGTGACCCCCACAAATACCTATGGGCTTCCCCGGAGTGGGTTGCCCCCCTCCGGTGAACTCCCGGAACCCATTCGTCATTCCCGGTACATTCCCGGTAACTCCGAAAACCTTCCGGTAATCAAATGAGGTCATCCTATATATCAATCTTCGTTTCCGGACCATTCCGGAAACCCTCGTGACGTCCGTGATCTCATCCGGGACTCCGAACAACATTCGGTAACCAACCATATAACTCAAATACGCATAAAACAACGTCGAACCTTAAGTGTGCAGACCCTGCGGGTTCGAGAACTATGTAGACATGACCCGAGAGACTCCTCGGTCAATATCCAATAGCGGGACCTGGATGCCCATATTGGATCCTACATATTCTACGAAGATCTTATCGTTTGAACCTCAGTGCCAAGAATTCGTATAATCCCGTATGTCATTCCCTTTGTCCTTCGGTATGTTACTTGCCCGAGATTTGATCGTCAGTATCCGCATACCTATTTCAATCTCGTTTACCAGCAAGTCTCTTTACTCGTTCCGTAATACAAGATCCCGCAACTTACACTAAGTTACATTGCTTGCAAGGCTTGTGTGTGATGTTGTATTACCGAGTGGGCCCCGAGATACCTCTCCGTCACACGGAGTGACAAATCCCAGTCTTGATCCATACTAACTCAACTAACACCTTTGGGGATACCTGTAGAGCATCTTTATAGTCACCCAGTTACGTTGCGACGTTTGATACACACAAAGCATTCCTCTGGTGTCAGTGAGTTATATGATCTCATGGTCGTAGGAATAAATACTTGACACGCAGAAAACAGTAGCAACAAAATGACACGATCAACATGCTACGTCTATTAGTTTGGGTCTTAGTCCATCACGTGATTCTCCTAATGACGTGATCCAGTTATCAAGCAACAACACCTTGTTCATAATCAGAAGACACTGATTATCATCGATCAACTGACTAGCCAACTAGAGGCATGCTAGGGATGGTGTTTTGTCTATGTATCCACACATGTAAATGAGTCTTCATTCAATACAATTATAGCATGGATAATAAACTATTATCTTGATACAGGAATTATAATAATAACTATACATTTATTATTGCCTCTAGGGCATAATTCCAACATAAAGAACTTGCTCCGAGTGTGAACCAAAAGTCACACTCGGGGACTTAGCTGCGACCCAGAGTCGCCTAAGTAAACAACTCGCTCCGTGTGTGTACCAAAAGTCACACTCGGGGACTTAGCTGCGACCCAGAGTCGCCAAAGTAAACAACTCGCTCCGAGTGTGCACCAAAAGTCACACTCGGGGACTTAGCTGCGACCCAAAGTCGCCTAAGTAAACATTTCGCTCCGAGTGTGCACCAAAAGTTACACTCGGGGACTTAGCTGCGACCCAGAGTCGCCTAAGTAAACAACTCGCTCTGAGTGTGTACCAAAAGTCACACTCGGGGACTTAGCTGCGACCCAGAGTCGCCTAAGTAAACAACTTGCTCCGAGTGTGCACCAAAAGTCATACTCGGGGACTTAGCTGCAACCAGAGTCGCCTAAGTAAACAACTTGCTCCGAGTGTGCACCAAAAGTCACACGCGGGGACTTAGCTGCGACCCAGAGTCGCCTAAGTAAACAACTTGCTCCGAGTGTGCACCAAAAGTCACACTCGAGGACTTAGCTGCGACCCATAGTCGCCTAAGTAAACAACTCGCTTCGAGTGTGCACCAAAAGTCACACTTGGGGACTTAGCTGCGACCCAGAGTCACCTAAGTAAACAACTTGCTCCGAGTGTGCACCAAAAGTCACACTCGGGGACTTAGGTGCGACCCAGAGTTGCCTAAGTAAACAACTCACTCCGATTGTGCACCAAAAGTCACACTCAGGGACTTAGCTGCGACCCAGAGTCGCCTAAGTAAACAACTTGCTCCGAGTGTGCACCAAAAGTCACACTCGGGGACTTAGCTACGACCCAGAGTCACCTAAGTAAACAACTCGCTCCAAGTGTGCACCAAAAGTCACACTCGGGGACTTAGCTGCAACCCAGAGTCACCTAAGTAAACAACTTGCTCCGAGTGTGCACCAAAAGTCACACTCGGGGACTTAGCTGCGACCCAGAGTCGCCTAAGTAAACAACTTTCTCCGAGTGTGCACCAAAAGGCACACTCGGGGACTTAGCTGCGACCCAGAGTCGCCTAAGTAAACAACTTGCTCCAAGTGTGCACCAAAAGTCACACTCGGGGACTTAGCTGCGACCCAGAGTCGCCTAAGTAAACAAATTGCTCCGAGTGTGCACCAAAAGTCACACTGGGGCTTAGCTGCGACCCAGAGTTGCCTAAGTAAACAACTTGCTCCGAATGTGCACCAAAAGTCACACTCGGGGACTTAGCTGCGACCCAGAGTCGCCTAAGTAAACAACTTGCTCCGAGTGTGCACCAAAAATCACACTCGGGGACTTAGCTGTGACCCAGAGTCGCCTAAGTAAACAACTTGCTCCGAGTGTGCATTTAAAGTCACACTCGGGGACTTAGTTGCGACCCAGCGTCGCCTAAGCAAACAACTTGCTCCGAGTGTGCATTTCAAGTCACACTCGAGGACTTAGCTGCGAACTAGAGTTGCCTAAGTAAAGAGCTTCCTCCGAGTGGGCACACAAGTTACACTCGGAGGCTTAGCTGAGTCCCCTAAACAAAAACCACGAGCCAAAACCGTGTCAAAAAAAACTCAGCGAAAGAAGAGCAAAAGATCCGTTTCGAATTCAAATTGAGTTCAACGATCAGTCGGCTCGGTGTGAATCAAGTTTATCCACACTGTGCCACGAATGTACCGGCCAACAACAGTGGCCAAAGTTTAATACAAACTCCACTCGGCATACCGAGGTAAATGCGCGTTCAGCATAAAGTCAATCAAGCATCACCGGGGCTGGCAGGCTCCACGAAGGTGTCGAGGTCGATTCCATCTGCATTCCGAGTGGCCGTGCTGAGGAAGGTCTCCATGAAGTCTTCAAATCGAAGCTTCTTGGTGTTGGCGACCTGCAACGTCTTCAGCTTGTCTTCACGGGCTTCCTTACAATGCACTCGGACCAGAGACAGAGCCACGTCCGCGCCACACCGAGCGGCAGACTTCTTCCATGCCTGCACTCTGCTTGGAACATCCTCCAGTCGAGTCATCAACCCCTCTATCTCATTTCGGGAGCCATCTTCAGGCCACAGCTCTTTGTGAATTCGGCCGACAACCTCTCTCAGGCGACCAACGAAAGGACCCACCTTGTTAAGGCGGGAATTCAGTCGGAACATGTCCCGGTTAGCTTCATCACCGAGTGGAACATTCAGTTGCCCAAGCGGCGGTTCAATTTCGGCGGTCTCGGCTTCAACGTCCCGATAGAAATATGCAAAGAAAAGATAGGGAGAAAATAAGCGTGGAGTGAACTCCAAACTCAAAGAGCACTCGGCTAGCAACTTACCACCAAGCAGTGCGACCATCTTCTTCGCCCAGTCGCCGACGTATTTCTCCCGCTCTTTGCACCGAGCGTTCATTGACTTCAGCTGGCCCACCCATTCAGATCTCTCCTTCTTCATATTTTCTAACTCGGCTAACAGTGCCTTGTTAGTCTCCCGAGATTCCTCCAAAGATATTTCTCGTTCAGCGAGAGCCTTCTTCATGCCAGCCATATCATTCGCAGCTACCTCCAAGTCGGCAGCAAGTTGAGTCTTCTCAGCCATCAGAGTAGTATAGGTCGATCCCACTTCACAAGTCTTCTGACAAAGAGACACAAAGGGAGGATCAGCCAGATTCAACAAGGAAAAAGTCTCGACAGATATGACAAAACAATCAAAATTCAAGATTCTTCAGACCCCTGCCGATGCAAGCAATCGACAGCGGTCTCGGGGACTACACCCAGTGGGTTCACTGAGAGTGACCCCACTGGTATGAAGCTCGAACAGGTCGGTCCCATTGAGCTCCATAGCAAACCAACAACACTATGAGACTACTATTACTCGACCCGAGTAACACTACTCTCGGGGACTACACCCAGTGGGTGCACTCGGCGTGCCCCCACTGGTACCATTCGGGCAGATCAGCTCTGATCTGTAGAGATTATGGAAAATACATATAAAGACAACTACCGGTGCAAACACTCGGCAGAAGTCTCGGGGACTACACCCACTGGGTTCACTCGGAGTGAACCCACTGGAAAATTAACCTACTGTATCCGAGTATCTCGCCAAAACCCCCAGTGGGCACCAAGAGGAATGTAAACACTTACTAGCGCACTTACTCGGATATCATCCCGAAGCTCCAAGCTCTTCTTGTACAGGGACGCAACGGAGTCATATGCTCCCTTGGCTTCGCCCACCATCAGCTCCACTTGTACCATGGCGTCCTTGGCGGCTCCTACTTGATCTTCCAGGAGGCGTCGGGCATCACAGTGAACAGTCAATGGACCCGGCGTGGCAGAAGGTGCCCTAGGCATCCCGAGCTCCCTGGGCATCCCGAGCTCTGCTCCAGTCGGTTCCGCCGTGAAGGCCACCATCTTAGTCGGCGGCACGCTCATGGCGGGGCTGGCACAGGTTGGATAACCCTAGGGACAGGCGCCAAAGCTGGTTCCGACCCCCTTTGGTCGTCGTCGTCCAGATGGATCACCTCCGAAGGAAGCCCGACTGAACAAAATAAAAATACAGAAAAATATCAATGGGAGGAAGACGAGCAGCGCAACAGGAAGGTCCGCCAGGAAGGCTTTAAAAGGCCTCCGACTGAGTCACCTACACGTGGGCCCAAGATCTTATCCTCCCAACCGGCTGCTGCAAGATTAGTGGAGAAGATCGCGGTGCGGTAATCGAGGAGGCGAAATCTACTCGATGGCGATGACGTCATCCTCGCTGAGCATGCGGCAACCGAAATTTGAGAATCCCGGAAAATCTGGCGCTGTCAGTATGACCGGTCTCGTCGAAAGATTCCGCGGAAGCAATCGGTCCCTCACGGTTCGTTTCGCTTGCATATTCACTCAGATCACTAGCTAGCCGCAAAGATAAAATGGATCGAGGTAGACAACGCTAAGATCACCTCAATACCAGTCGGCTCCAAACTCCGGACATCACTTCATCGTTCCAGCCCCGATCCATTCGGGGACTAATGATGGGGTTATAGTCCCAGGGTAGGGTCATAGGTCTGCCCTATAGGTCCTACCCAAGGACTACCCTTCATAGGGGACAAGGCCCTTAGATAGTTCCGACTGAACTAAGGACGCCCCCATCATCCAGTCGGCGACGTTCCACTCGGAGCATATCTAACGTGCCGACTGGAATCCACTCTGTACATCGTAACCTCCCAGGAGGGCAACGGTCATACGTTTTCATACACCATAACTAGCATTTATGGCTTATGTTACCAGTAACGCCAGCATTTACTCGCCACTACTACACCCCTGTCCACCGGACCATTATGAAGGGCAGCGCACTCTATATAAGCCGCCCTTCACCACTGGTACACGGGTTGGCACTTGTTGTAATACCTTAATACACTCGACACAAAGCTCCCAAGAGCACAGAGACGTAGGGCTTTTACCTCCACCGTAGAGGGGCCTGAACTCATACATCCTCGCCGTAGCTAAGGCTCTGCCCATATACTTTTGTACCCCGTACTTCTACTGTCAGACTTATACCCACGACAGGGGGGAAATAATAACCAACTATTTCTACATGCATATATGGCAGGTGGGGCTATAAGTTTTAGCATAAAGCAAATTTTATCCTACAACAAGAGAGGGGTAAACACAAAATATTACTACATTGTTTGTTGTTAACGAGATGGCTCCGCCAAACAATTCTCGTACCCGAGTTGTCAAAATTCCCACATCATTATTAAATTGTGTTGAGAGTTCAGGAAAATTTCAATGCCTTCGGCTCAAGTTGTCCATGACCGTGGACATGGCTAATCGATTAGGTTTGGGCACTCTGCATAGTTTTGCACACGTTCCCCACAATATTTGATCGCCTCCGAGTATGTCCTCGCACTTCAGGGTGTTTGAAGACCGGATGATCAAAACATGGTCTTTCAACGGGTCCCTCTGATCCCCTGTCGGTGCCCATCCAATCCTACCGTTCTTCTACATCTGCTAGCACCGCGTGTCCAGAGTCGCCGCGTTGTCCAACCTAGCCAGAGCCCATAATGACTTGTGGCTGTGCAGGTAAGCCTTGGGTCTTGAAGCCTCCGTCCGTCTCTTCGAGCCTGGGTGAAGCTTTCAGCAAGATGTCATGGCACGTCTCCAAGCATCCCGGGATCGTCCACTGGTTTCTCTAGGGAGCCCGTCTAAACCGTCCTTCACCCAGAGTTGCATTGCTTCACGAGCTCTTGAAAAGTCATGACTTAACCGGTCTTGGTTATTAAATTATTCTCGCATCACTCGTGATAAACTCTCAACCAGAATCCCGTCTACTCAAGCATAGCAATATGAAATTTGTCATCCTGGGCCAAGTATCGGGGTTGTTGTGTGCCTACCACATGATACTACAACCTAGAACTATAATTTCCAAGTACCTACTTAGCATGCAATTGGGCAAAGAAGGGTGAAACTACCATGCATAGAAAACATAGGCGATAGTATGATCAAAATGACTTGCCTTGCTGATAGTTGTCTTGATCGAGCACTTCTAAGTAGCAAGCTTCACACTCCGGGTGATCTACCGATACAAATAAATACACACCATAAGCACTACAATCATCAACAAGTAAAATAACATCACAAGCATAAAGTAGCTATGGCATAAGGTGAAAGAATTCACTTCACCTAACTAAGGCAGAAACTGTTTTTGATAAACCCCAAGTAAAAATATTTAAAAAAATTGAAACTTATACTACAGAAAGCTATAATCACTAGGAAGCAGTAGCAAAAAGAATCAAATAAAAATCTATTTTTAAACTCCTGGAATAAGCAAAACAAGGTTTAAACTAAATCTGATCTAATTCAAATTTTAGAAATCCAAACATAGACAAATATTATGTTTTTTACAACTACCAGAAAATTGTGATCTACTGGAAAAAGATTCAACTCCATTGGAGTTCTGGATCAAAAGTTATGGGGGGAACAAGATTGAAACTCTCTCTGTTTTTGAATTAAAACTAAAAAAAGAATAAAATAACTAGCACAAGGGAGGGGGTATGTGGCGCTCTCTGATTGGTTGGAAGGGTGTTTGCTGCGGGGAAAACTAACAAACGCCCGCAAACTAACTAAAACTCTGTGGCTAAAATATAAGGGAGAAAAACCGTTCGGTTTTTTTGTCTGAAAATCGAAGGGGTATTGTGCTTCTAATCACATGCGTTCGTTTCAGATCTAACGGCTACCAGGGGGTGGGGGGTGCTCACCGTGGTGTCACCGCCGTGGGAGTTCTCCGGCAAGGGCTAGAGGGCGGCGGCGGCTCGGGTGTGGACGTGGGTGGCGCTCCAGGGGGTCTCCGGCGGTGGCGGAAGCTCCAGTCGACGCGGACGAGGACGGCAAGCACGCGGGTGGCGCGAGGAGAGGTCGGGGATGTCGGGGAGGAGGAGCAGGGCGCGGGGGGGCCTCGGGCGGAGCTCGGCTCCGGCGAGCTTGGGCAGGGGCGGCGACTAGGGGGACGGGGCGAGGCGGCGGTGGGGAGTATATATAGGGGGCTAGGGGGTCGACAGGGAAGGGGCAGGGAGATCGAGGAGATCCCGACGAGCTCGGCTCGGCCGGCCATGGAAGGAAGGGAGGGAGAGAGAGAGAAAAGGAAGGAGGGGTGCGCGCGGGGTGGGGTCGGACGCGGGGCGGGCCGAGGCGTCAGCGGGGGAGGCTCGTCACGGGTGTGGTAAGTTAGCCGATTAGGAAGGGGGAGGGGGATCCCGGGCTAGCGGGGTGGGCCGGCTCGCTTTAAAGCGCCGGCGGCGCTTTCCTTTAAAAAAACTGCATGTTTTAGTTTTTTTCAAAAATAGAAACTAAAGAGATTTAAAAGGAAACAAAATAAAATAATTAATATAGGGTATTATATACCAAAATGATCAGAAAAATATTCTCTACTCGATTAACATTTTTCCAAGGCAAAAATTAGAACTTAAAAAAATGTTTTTTAGAAAAAACCCTAAAAGCTATATTTTCTTTTTGAAATTATTTTCCCCATTAACTTTGGGGTTTTTCTGGCTCAAATATTTTCTAAAAACACCCCTGGCTTGGGAGGGTCATATGCCTCCACTCTTTCTTGCTTGCAAGAATTATTTGCGGGGTATTTCTTGTGGGAAGAAAAATAGAAAAGCAAGGAGCAAAAATTAAAGAATTCAAATGCAAACTTTATTGCAAACAAAATGCATAGATGCTTAGCTATTCTTGTAAAACATTACAAAGTAGGAAATTTGGGATGTTACAAACCTACCCACCTTAAGATGAATCTCGCCCTCGAGATTCGGGTTGGCTAGAAAATAGGTGCGGGTGGTCTCGACGAAGATCCTCTTCTCGTTCCTAGGTGGCTTCTTCCTCGGTGTGGTGGCTCCATAACACCTTGCAGAACTTGATGATCTTGCTGCGGGTAACTCTGTTGGCAGTCTCGAGAATCCTGACGGGTTTCTCTTCATATGTCAGATCACTGTCAAGTTGTATGGCCTCTAGGGGCACTGTATCTCTCAACGGAACATCAGCCATCTCAGCGTGGCATTTCTTCAACTGGGAAACATGGAAGACATCGTGAACTCCGGACAATCCTTCCGGCAGTTCCAGTTTATATGCAACTTCGCCTCTATGTTCAAGAATTTTGTAGGGGCCATTGAATCGGGGTGCTAACTTTCCTTTCACACCGAATCTCTTGATTCCTCGAAGTGGAGACACCCAAAGATATGCTCGGTCTCCCACTCCGTATGTTACTTCCTTGCGTTTGCCGTCAGCATAACTCTTCTGTCTGGACTGAGCTATCTTGAGTCGGTCACGAATCAGCTTGACCTTCTCTTCGGAATCTCGGATAAGGTCGGGACCAAATAGTTGTTGGTCTCCAACTCCATCCCACATCAACGATGTTCTGCACCTCCTTCCGTATAGAGCTTCGAAAGGGCCCATCTTCAGACTGGTCTGGTAGCTGTTGTTGTATGAGAACTCGGCATAAGGCAAATTGTCATCCCAGCTAGACCCATAGTCTAGTGCGCAAGCTCTCAACATGTCCTCCAGAATCTGATTGACTCTCTCGGTCTGTCCGTAGGTCTGTGGGTGAAAAGTTGTACTGAACTCCAATCTCGTTCCCAAGGTTTCGTGCAGTTGGTGCCAAAATTTTGATGTGAATTGAGTCCCTCTATCTGACACAATACTCTTCAGTACTCCATGCAGACATACGATCCTGGTCATATATATCTTGGCTAGCTTGGCACTCGTGTAAGTAGTCTTCACGGGAATGAAGTGAGCTACCTTGGTCAAACGATCGACCACAACCCAAATAGAATCATAACCAGAGCGGGTCCTGGGTAATCCTGTGATGAAGTCCATACCAAGCTTTTCCCATTTCCACTCGGGTATCGGCAGAGGTTGAAGCAAACCTGCTGGCTTCTGATGCTCGGCTTTTACTCGCTGACAAACATCGCATATTGCTACAAAGTCGGCAATGTCTTTCTTCATTCCTGTCCACCAGAAACTTTCTTCCAGATCCAGATACATCTTGGTGTTGCCTGGGTGTATCGAGTACGGGGAATCATGGGCCTCCTGAAGTATCAACTTCCTGAGTTCAGGATCATTGGACACATAGATGCAATCCTCAAACCATACAGTTTCGTGTTCATCCTCACGAAAACCTTTAGCCTTTCCGTCATTCATTCTCTGCTTTATCTCAGCTATCTCCTTGTCTGATTTCTGTGCTTCGCGGATCTTTTCGGTCAAGGTGGACTGAATTTCCAGCGTTGCTACAAATCCTCTTGGAACTATTTTCAATTTGAGCTCTCTGAGATCATCGGCTAACTCCTGGGGTAATCCTCCTGCTATGAGTGTGTTCACATAACTCTTGCGGCTCAATGCATCGGCTACAACATTTGCCTTGCCTGGGTGATAATGCAATTTCATGTCATAGTCCTTGATCAACTCTAGCCATCGCCTCTGTCTAAGGTTCAACTCCTTCTGCGTGAAGATATATTTCAGGCTCTTGTGATCAGTGTCAACATCACAACTATTTTCGATCAGGAAATGTCTCCAGGTCTATAGAGCGTGCACTACGGCGGCTAGTTCCAAGTCATGTGTGGCATAATTCAGCTCATGGGGCCTGAGCTGTCTGGATGCATAGGCTACGACTTTACCTTCTTGCATGAGCACTCCTCCAAGTCCTTGACGAGAAGCGTCACAGTAAACCTGGAAATCCTTCCGAATGTTCGGCAATATCAGCACTGGGCTGTAACCAGACGTTTCTTCAACTCTTGAAAACTGGTTTCACATTCCTCGGTCCAAACATACTTGGACTCCTTCTTCAACAACTCTTTCATGGGCTTGGCGATCTTTGAGAAATTCTCAATGAACCTCCGGTAATATCCGGCAAGTCCGAGGAAACTGCGGATCTCCTTAATTGAAGTGGGTGCTACCAATTCGGTGACTGCTGCGACCTTGGCACGGTCCACTGCTATTCCTTCTCGTGAAATGACCTGTCCGAGGAATCCGACTTCCTTCAACCAAAATTCACATTTGCTGAACTTTGCATACAGCTGATGCTCTCGAAGTTTCTCCAGAACTAGACGCGGATGTTCCTTGTGTTCTTCCTCATTCTTGGAATATATCAGTATGTCATCGATGAACACCACGACAAACTTGTCCAAGTATTCCATAAATACCTTGTTCATCAGGTTCATAAAGTATGCCGGAGCATTAGTCAGTCCAAACGACATGACCGTGTACTCATACAAGCCGTACCGAGTGGTGAAAGATGTCTTGGGTATATCTTGTTCATGAATCTTCAGCTGATGATACCCGGATCAAAGATCGATCTTGGAGAACACCCGGGCTCCAACTAACTGGTCAAACAGATCGTTGATCATCAGCAAGGGATACTTGTTCTTGATGGTTGCCTCGTTCAATGCATGATAATCGACAACCATTCTCGAGGACTTATCCTTCTTTTAAACCAAGAGCACTGGGGCTCCCCAAGGTGAAGAACTTGGGCAAATATACCCTTTGTCCAACAACTCCTTAATTTTCTTCTTGATTTCTACTAAGTCATTTGCGGGCATCTGATAGGGTCTCTTGGATATCGGGGCTGTTCCGGGTAATAGCTCAATCAGGAACTCAATCTCTCTATCAGGTGGCATGCCCGGGAATTCCTCTAGAAATACATCTGGGTATTCTTGGACAATCGGTACTTCCTCCTGGACTACTCCCGTGAGAGAGTTTACTCGTTTACTCCATGTCAGGCGCTGGGATACGTACTTGATCCGCTTTTGCTCGGGGGTGGTGAGCAAAATAGACTTAAGGGCACAATCAATATTCCCTTCATACTTGGCCAACCAATCCATGCCTAGGATTACGTCCAATCCCTGAGACTCTAATACAATGAGGTCGGTGGGAAACTTATGGTTCCCGATGTTGAGACTCAAAGCATGGCATCCTATCCCGGCTGTCATCATGCCTCCTGGGGAACTGACCTTAATAGGCTGGCTGAGGGTTCTAGTTGGCAAACTATATTTTTCTACAACTACCCTTGATATGAATGAATGCGTTGCACCAGAATCAAAAAGTACCAATACTGGACGTGAATTGAGCAAAAACTTACCAACCACAGTATCGGGGTGATCATAGACCTCTTCAACATCAATGTGATTCACCTGAGCTCGAGGAA
This sequence comes from Hordeum vulgare subsp. vulgare, assembly GCF_904849725.1. Taxonomy (NCBI): domain Eukaryota; kingdom Viridiplantae; phylum Streptophyta; class Magnoliopsida; order Poales; family Poaceae; genus Hordeum; species Hordeum vulgare. The sequence goes on from NC_058520.1 coordinate 480,916,796, forward strand.
AAGGATTGGGCTTCTTTGTTGCAGAGTTGTCGTTGCCGTTTCCATTTCCCTGCTTGTTCTGGGGACATTCAGTGGCATAGTGTCCCGTCTTCTGACACTTGAAGCAGGTGATATGAGTCAGGTCCTTCTGAGCTGGAGCAGAATGATGCTGAGTGCCGGTACCGCCATTCTTGAGGTTGTTGTTGTTGCGGTGGTTCCCATTTCCTCCATGGTTGTGGCCTCCATGGTTGTGCACTGGGTGGTTATGCTGGACGTGTCCTCCAAACTTACCGAATCTAGTCCCGGTATTCCCTGAATAGGGGGTGTAGTGAGGCTTCTGCTGAGTGTCGGAGTTGAACTTCCCATTACCATACTTCCGCTTGCGGTTCTCCATCTGCTGATGTTTCCCCTCCAAGATGAGGGCCTTATCTACCAGCTCCTGGTAGTTGTTGAAGTTGGCTACATTCAGCTGAATGCTCAGCTCATCATTGAGTCCCTCCAAGAACTTTTCCTGCTTGGCCGCATCATCGGCCACATCTCCAGGTGCATAACGGGCGAGCATGCTGAATTCATCAACATACTGAGCAACGGAGCGATTTCCCTGGCGTAAGTTGCGAAACTCACGCTTCTTCAGACTCATTGCACCAGCTGAGACATGAGCGGTGCGGAAGGCTTGCTTGAACTTCTCCCAAGTGACTCCAGCAATGGGGTATGTGGTGGTGTAGTTCTCCCACCATGCAGCTGTAGGGCCTTCAAGTTGATGCGCGGCAAAGCGCACCTTCTCAGCTTCAGTACACCCAGCAGTGATTAGTTCCCGCTCCATCTTGCGGAGCCAATCATCTGCCACAATGGGCTCAATGCTGCTGGAGAAAGTCAGAGGGTTCAACCTCAGGAAACGGGTGAGATTGTCGGCCTGGGGTGGATAATGGTTGTTGTTATTGTTCTGGTTCTGGATGATCAGCTGCATCAGGGTATTCTATTGCTGAATCAACTGAGCGAGCTCCGGCGGGAAGTTGGAAGCAGGGGCACGTCTCGGAGGCATCTGGTGTTTGTAGAGGGGTGGGATTAGCATAGAACAATGGTCTAAATAGTAATTAAACTACCCATATGAAATGCAACAAACAAGTATCACACCACACATTTTATTCCATACCATCACAAAAGGTTCACACACGAGGATACAAGATTCGATAACCTAAACATCGGCCTAAGCGTTTGACGATAAGATAAATTGGTGAACTAGTCTAAGTGTCCTCCTCAGAAAAGCGTGGTGGTGGGTCCTTCGGTGGAGCTTGCTTCGTAGTCCTCCTCATTGCTGATCAAGGGGGCTACGTCTCCTTCAGGATGAAGGTTCTCGCCCATGTCCAGTTCTTCCTCCAGGTATGCGACACGAGTCTTCAGCTTCTCGATCCTCTCCAGGAAGTCCTTCACCTCCAATTTGTGCTTGTAGTGGGCTTCTCGGGCTGCTTCTTTGAGTTCGAGTTCGCGGAGCGACAGTTGCTTGATCTTACTGGCGTCCTTGATCACACGATGCTCCACAGTCCCGCTGTGCTTCTCCAAGGTCTGGGCATAGGACAGGACAGCGTCCTTGGTCTTGCTTGAGATGATTTCTCCATCTTCTCCTCTCCGAGATACCGTGAATAGATCCGGTGAAATAGGGCAGCCTCTGTACACTTCTTTGATACGTCTGAGTGCACAATGGATCGCCATGTCCCTTCCAAGAATCCAGCTGGGTGCGATGAACTTGAAGTCCACAGGTTCAGTGCGCGGCTCGAATGTCAGTCGGGGGACGTGCACCTCAATCCTGTAGCGTGAATCCTCCGGGTAAGACGAAGTAGGCTTCCCTGTGATAGTCGACAGAGCAATCCTCAAGTCCTTGGTGATCTGCATCAGCTCCTTTCCGAAAGGCATAGTGGCGTCGGGCTGGCAAAACTCCGTGAACTTAACGGGGATGAAGGTGGCCATCTAAAACATTGGAAAATCGGAGAGAAGTCAGAAATGAGCAGAAGAGGAAATAGAAGATTTATATAAGAAAAATAGTTTTCTTCCTAAGGCTTTTCCATTCCTAGAGGTTACGTCCTACGGTCAGCGTGTGCTCTGAATACCATTTTTGTAGCGACCCGACCTGAAACGGCCAAGTCTGTGGTGTTTCCGTACCATCCCAAGATCATGCTGGTACACACTCAGTACATCAATGTATATATCAAGAGTTCAATCACATAGCTTTATTAATCGAAATCTCATATCAAGTACTTTAATACAATAATGAATTACAACAAAGTGGCTCAAGGCCATCTCATGAGATATCTAACGAAGACTAGCGGAAGCATCAGGTAGACGAGTCCATCCGACTCCAGGACATGTCACCGAGCGTAGATCGTAGCCTCACTCCTGGTCGGAAAAGTACTCTGCAACATGATACGTTGCAGCCGTGTAGGTCAGCATATGGAATATGCCGACAAGTCATCAAAGAGAGGGGGGAAATAATAACCAACTATTTCTACATGCATATAAGGCAGGTGGGGCTATAAGTTTTAGCATAAAGCAAATTTTCTCCTACAACAAGAGAGGGCTAAAAGAAAAATATTACCACATTGTTTGTTGTTAACGAGATGGCTCCGCCAACCAATTCTCGTACCCGAGTTGTCAAAATTCCCACATCATTATTAAATTGTGTTGATAGTTTAGGAAAATTTCAATGCCTTCGGTTCAAGTTGTCCATGACCGTGGACACGGCTAATCGATTAGGTTTGGGCACTCTGTAGAGTTTTGCACACGTTCCCCACAAGATTTGATCGCCTCCGAGTATGTCCTCGCACTTCAGGGTTTTTGAAGACCGGATGATCAAAACATGGTCTTTCAACGGGTCCCTCTGATCCCCTGTCGGTGCCCATCCAATCCTACCGTTCTTCTAAATCTGCTAGCACCGCGTGTCCAGAGTCGCTGCATTGTCCAACCAAGCCAGAGCCCATAATGACTTGTGGCTATGCAGGTAAGCCTTGGGTCTTGAAGCCTCCGTCCGTATCTTCGAGCCCGGGTGAAGCTTTCCGCAAGATGTCATGGCACGTCTCCAAGCATCCCGGGGTCGTCCACTGGTTTCTCCAGGGAGCCCATCTAAACCGTCCTTCACCCAGAGTTGCATTGCTTCACGAGGTCTTGAAAAGTCTTGACTTAACCGGTCTTGGTTATTAAATTATTCTTGCATCACTCGTGATAAACTCTCAACCAGAATCTCGTCTACTCAAGCATAGCAATATGAAATTTGTCGTCCCGGGCCAAGTATCGGGGTTGTTGTGTGCCTACCACATGATACTACAACCTATAACTATAATTTCCAAGTACCTACTCAGCATGCAATTGGGCAAAGAAGGGTGAAACTACCATGCATAGAAAACATAGGCGATAGTATGATCAAAATGACTTGCCTTGCTGATAGTTGTCTTGATCGAGCGTTTCTAAGTAGCAAGCTTCGCACTCTGGGTGATCTACCGATACAAACAAATACACACCATAAGCACTACAATCATCAACAAGTAAAATAACATCACAAGCATAAAGTAGCTATGGCATAAAGTGAAAGAATTCACTTCACCTAACTAACGCAGAAACTGTTTTTGATAAAACCCTAAGTAAAAATATTTAAACTTTTTTGAAACTTATACTACATAAATCTATAATCACTAGGAAGCAGTAGCAAAAAGAATCAAATAAAAATCTATTTTTAAACTCCTGGAATAAGCAAAACAAGGTTTAAAATAAATCTGATGTAATTCAAATAATATGTTTTTGACAACTACAGGAAAATTGTGATCTACTAGAAAAAGATTCAACTCCATTGGAGTTCTGGATCAAAAGTTATGGGGGGACAAGATTGAAACTCTCTCTGTTTTTGAATTAAAACTAAAAAAATAGAATAAAATAACTAGCACACGGGAGGGGGTATGTGGCGCTCTCTGATTGGTTGGAAGGGTGTTTGCTGCCGGGAAAACTAACAATCGCCCGCAAACTAACTAAAACGCTCTCGCTAAAATATAAGTGGAGAAAAACCGTTCGGTTTTTTTGTCTGAAAACCGAAGGGGTATTGTGCTTCTAATCACATGCGTTGGTTTCAGATCTAACGGCTACCAGGGGGTGGGGGTGCTCACCGTGGTGTCACCGCCGTGGGAGTTCTCCGGCGAGGGCTAGACGGCGGCGGCGGCTCGGGTGTGGACGTGGGTGGTCCAGGGGGTCTCCGACGGTGACGGAAGCTCCAGTCGACGCGGACGAGGACGGCGAGCACGCGGGTGGCACGAGGAGAGGTCGGGGATGTCGGGGAGGAGTAGCAGGGCACGGGGGGGCCTCGGGCGGAGCTCGGCTCCGGCGAGCTTGGGCAGAGGGCGGCGGGGCTTGGGCAGGGGCGGCGACTAGGGGAACGGGGCGAGGCGGCGGTGGGGAGTATATATAGGGGGGCTAGGGGGCTCGGGAGGGAAGGGGGCAGGGAGATCGAGGAGATCCCGGCGAGCTCGGCTCGGCCGGCCATGGAAGGAAGGGAGGGAGAGAGAGAAAAGGAAGGAGGGGGTGCGCGCGGGGTGGGGGAGTGCTGCGGGTGGGGTCGGACGCGGGGCGGGCCGAGGCGTCAGCGGGGGAGGCTCGGTGCGGGTGGGGTGAGTTAGCCGATTAGGAAGGGGGAGGGGGATCCCAGGCTGGCGGGGTGGGCCGGCTCGCTTTAAAGCGTCGGCGGCGCTTTCCTTTGAAAAAAACTGCTTGTTTTAGTTTTTTTCAAAAACAGAAACTAAAGAGAATTAAAAGGAAACAAAATAAAATAATTAATATAGGGTATTATATACCAAAATGATCAGAAAAATATTCTCTACTCGATTAACATTTTTCCAAGGCAAAAATAAAAACTAAAAAAATGTTTTTTCAGAAAAACCCCTAAAAGCTATATTTTCTTTTTGAAATTATTTTCCCCATTAACTTTGGTTTTTTTTGGCTCAAATATTTTCAAAAAAACACCCCTGGCTTGGGAGGGTCATATTCCTCCACTCTTTCTTGCTTGCAAGAATTATTTGCGGGTTATTTCTTGTGGGAAGAAAAATAGAAAAGCAAGGAGCAAAAATTAAAGAATTCAAATGCAAACTTTATTGCAAACAAAATGCATAGATGCTTAGCTATTCTTGTAAAACATTCCAAAGTAGGAAATTTGGGATGTTACAGTTTCAGATTACAAAAACCTATATCTACCATCCATATTGCACTTGTATCACCATCTCTTCGCCGAACTAGTGCACCTATACAACTTACCATTGTATTGGGTGTGTTGGGGACACAAGAGACTCTTTGTTATTTGGTTGCAGGGTTCCTTGAGAGAGACCATCTTCATCCTATGCCTCCCACGGATTGATAAACCTTAGGTCACCCACTTGAGGGAAAATTGCTACTCTCCTACAAACCTGTGCACTTGGAGGCCCAACAATGTCTACAAGGAGAAGGTTGCGTAGTAGACATCACTCGTCAAGTTTAACCCGAGTGTTCTGCGTGTGCAACTGTTTTGCACCCGTTGTATGTGAACGCCGAGTCTATCACACCCGATCATCACGTGGTGTCTCGAAACGACAAACTGTAGCAACGGTGCTATCTATGCTATTACTACTAAAGCTACAACCTAGCAATATAGTAAACGCATCGGCAAACACAAACGTTAGTTTAAAGGCAACCCTATGGCTCCTGCTGGTTGCCGTAGCATCGACGTGCAAGTTGATATTAACTATTACAACATGATCATCTCATACATCCAATATATCACATCATGTATTTGGCTATATCACATCATAAGCATACCCTGCAAAAACAAGTTAGGCGTCCTCTAATTTGTTGTTGCATGTTTTAGTGGCTGCTATGGGTATCTAGTATGATCGCATCTTACTTGCAAAATCCACAACGAAGATGTGCAAATTGCTATTTAACCTCTCTCCAAGGATCGCCCCGGTGAAATCCAATTCAACTAAAGTTGAAGAAACAAGCACCCGCCAGTCATCTTTATGCAACGAGTTGCATGTTAGTCGATGAAATTGGTCTCTCGTAAGCGTACGAGTAATGTTGGTCCGGGCCGCTTCAATCCAACAATACCGTCGAATCGAGAAAATACTAAGGAGGGCCAAAAATCGAACATCAACACCCACAAAAACTTTTGTGTTCTACTCGAGATTACATCTACGCATGAACCAAGATCATGATACCACTGTTGGGGAACGTTGCATGGGAAACAAAAAAATTCCTACGCACACGAAGACCTATCATGGTGATGTTCATCTACGAGAGGGAGATCGGATCCACATACCCTTGTAGATTGCTAAGCGGGAGCGTTAGCAAACGCAGTTGATGTAGTGGTACGTCTTCATGATCCATCCCACGTACCGTCTCGCTATCCGTCCCACGATCTGTCCCGATCAAGTGCCGAATGGACGGCACCTCCGCGTCCCACACACATACAGCTCGATGACGATCTCTGCCTTCTTGATCCAGCAAGAGAGGAGGGGAAGTAAATGAGTTCTTCGACAGCGTGATGGCGCGCCGGTGATGGCGATGATCTATTCCTGCAGGGCTCCGCCCGAGCTCCGCAAAAAACTGATCTAGAGGAAGAACTACGAAGTAGAGGTTTGAGTTGCACGTGGCAAAAGTTGTGTCTAAAAAACCCTAAAACCTCTAGTATATATAGGAGGAGGGGAGGGGCTAGCCTTGGGGCTCAAGGGAGCCCCAAGTGCGCCGGCCGAGAGAGGAGAGGAGGACTCCAACTCCAATTCGGTTTGGGAAGGAGGAGTCCTCCTCTTCCTTCCCACCTCCCTCCTTTTTTCTTTCTCTTTGGTTTTTTCTCTTGAGGCTCCATAGCCCACTTGGGCTGGCCTCACCAGACCACTAAGGGCTGGTGCACCACCCTTGGGCTATTAGGCTCTCTCCCAGGTGGGTGGGCCCCTCCCGGTGAAAACCCACAACCCATTCATCACTCCCGGTACACTGCCGGTAATGCCCGAAATCTTTTCGAAGACCAAATGAAACCATCCTATATATCAATCTTCGTTTCCGGACCATTCTGGAAATCCTCGTGACATCCTGATCTCATCCGGGACTCTGAACAACCTTCAATCACCAACACATATAACTCAACTATACTGAAACGTCACCGAACCTTAAGTGTGCAGACCCTGCGTGTTCGAGAACTATGCAGACATGACCTGAGACACTCTCTGGTCAATAACCAATAGCGGGACCTGGATGTCCATATTGGTTCCTACATATTCTACGAAGATCTCTATCGGTTGAACCTCTATGTCAAGGATTCATATAATCCCGTATACTATTCCCTTTGTCCTTCGGTTTGTTACTTGCCCGAGATTCGATCGTCGGTATCTCTATACCTATTTCAATCTCGTTGCCCGTAAGTCTCTTTACTCGTTCTGTAATACAAGATCCCGTAACTAACTCCTTAGTCACATTTCTTGCAAGGCTTGTGTGTGATGTTGTATTACCGAGTGGGCCCCAAGATACCTCTCTGTCACACGGAGTGACAAATCCCAGTCTTGATCCATGCCAACCCAACACACTCCTTTGGAGATACATGTAGAGCATCTTTATAGTCACCCAGTTACGTTGCAAAGTTTGATAACCCAAAAGGTATTCCTCCGGTGTCCGGGAGTTGCATGATCTCATGGTCATAGGAATAAATACATTGACATGCAGAAAATAGAAACAATAAACTGACACGATCATATGCTATGTTTATAGTTTGAGTCTTCTCCATCACATCATTCTCCCAATGATGTGATACCGCTATCAAGTGACAACACTTGCCTATGGGCAGGAAACTTTGACCATCTTCGATCAACGAGCTAGTCAACTAGAGGCTTACTAGGGACAGTGTGTTGTCTATGTATCCACACATGTATCTGCGTTTCCAATCAATACAATTATAGCATGGATAATAAACGATTATCATGAACAAAGAAATATAATAAAAACTAATTTATTATTGTCTCTAGGGCATATTTCCAACACCTGCACCCGACGAGTACCCCAGCGACATACTCGACAGCAGCGATCCACCATCGTTCGCGGGGTACCTTGCCCCGCACGATGTCGCCATTCCCTCCGATCTCATGGAGGTGATAGTTGTTGGTTCCAGGACTGGGTCGGGTCGTGCCAAGGCCACGGTGGACACGGCTGCGGTCCTTCCGGGCCCTTTTGACCCGCTTCTGGTCACCCTTGCCGGGCTGACTACTCCCATCCCCGCAACGGCAAACGCAGCGTCGGCAAGGGCTGAGCTGGAAGAGGCTCTTAAACAGCTACTGGTGGAGGGCACCGCCCTTGCCACCGCCAAGCGCCGGATGGAGGCCGCACAGCACGAGTACAACTCCGTCTATGGCTTCACCCCAGCCGCTGACGGACTGATGACGAGGTGATGTATATGCTTCTCGCCCCTCGTTGGACCCCAAGTGGAAGGTGGAGATGTAGTCAGCAACAAATTTCCCTCACATGGAGACTGTAAGGTTTATCGAACCAGCAGGACTCCTAGGCTCAACAAGTTGGTGTCTTCCACCCTGGCGCTATCAGAAGACGTGGACCTGCACAATCAACAAATAACTTTGCTCCCAACGAGTACAGAGAGGTTATCAATCTCTCCGGCCTTGTAGTTTGCAAAGGATCAAAACACAAGCAGGAAGGTAATAGTGATTGCAATGGAAAAGTAAATAAAGCGGTAAATAATGGAAATGTAAGCAATGATGGTGATATGTAATGGAGTCACATGATGTTCACTAGTGATGTCTCTCTCCCACAAGACGATAAAAAACTATGCTAGGGTAAACAAATCACAGTTGGGAAATTGACAGAATTATGATCGCACCGCAATGCTAATTATGCTCCATGATAGTTAGATATTCAATAGTAATGGGCAATACGCCAAGACAAGTGGATCGTTTATTCATAAACATCTACTTACTAATCATCCACCTTGAGATATCTATCCAGAACATCTCTCCGGTGTTAAGTTGCGAGCCCCACTCAAAGTGTAAACTCAAAGCAACGGACAACTGCATTAACGAAATATGTGTAAGGTAAATAATCCTTGCAACCTTGGTCACAAGCACCGTTGTTTTCTCCCTGGTGGCAACAAGTACATCCCCTAGTCTCATATTTCTGTCACTCAAGCTAGACATCGAGGGGCCCGAACCCACAATCATGCATAACGCTCCCTCTTGGAGTTACGATCTACTACTTGGCCAAAGCAATAAAAAGCAACGGAGAACATGCATGAATCACTAAGGAACATAATATAAAAGGATAATCAAATATATAACTCATAATAATCTGCACATAATCTCATAATCCATCGGATCCCAACAAACCGAGCATAGCAATAGCAAGAGAATTACATAGATGCCTTGATCATGTAGGGCAGCTCACAAGGACTAACCATTGAAGCACAAGATTGGAGAGAAGACATCACATAGCTGCTAGTTATGGACTCATGGTCCAAGGGAAGCTACTCACGGCAGACCTGGGAGGCGTCCATGGTGGTGGAGAAGCTCCCGGAGGTCAATCCTCCCTCCGGCAGGGTGCCGTGAAAAGGTCTCTTAACGCTCTCGATCTTGAAAATGCTGCGGCAGCAGAACGATGGAGAAATTGGCGATTCCAGATTGTCTGTGAGGGTTTCCTCATGGAACATTAAATATAGGCCAAAGAAGGGCACCGGAGGAGGTGGGACCCACCCAGGCGACCTCCTGGCGCGGCCTAGGGCCTGGCCACGCCAGCAGGCCGCCTGGGAGGCCCCTGGCCCCCCTCTAGCCCTCCTTCGGTGATCCCGATGCTTCTGTTTCGCTTATTTTTTATATTTTTTTGTGGATTTTTTCGGGCTTCGGAAAATTGGGTAAAAGCCCATGCAAAAAAGACATCAGTAGAAAAAACTGGCACTTGGTGCACTGAGTTAGTAGGTTAGTCCCAATATGTGTAAAATGATATAAAAGTGTAGCAAAACATGTAACAATGTCACCCAAAAGATCATGGAACAATCAGAAATTATAGATACGTTTGGGACGTATGAACATCCCCAAGCTTAATTTTTGCTCGTCCTCGAGTAGATAAATGATAACACAATAATTTCTATGGTGACATGCTAACAGACATATAAGAACTTCAAAGTAAAGCAAGTGAGATATGCAATTCAAGTCAAGACAATAACAAGCAAGAGTCTATATCTAGTATTGAATTTAGCAAAGTAAGAACATAAAGGTGCAAGAGCTCTCGCTGTCCGTGACTCGAATGTCTCCAAATGGTGTTTGCGTGCAAGAAGTGGGAGATGGGTTCAGAGATAAAATATATTCTTAATTAATAACTCAATCTACTAAACCTCGCACTTAGTCTCCTTTGGAATCTTATTTTGACTCATCCCCAGACCACTTGTCAGGCACAAGTCAAAATGATCCTCTCCCTTTCGACTTTGAGCAGTCATGCAATGGATGAGCGTAAGCAAGATATGTTGGCACTTAGGATGGCAAATAGAATAATGATGGGGAAGGAAGACAAAAAGATGTGAAAGGCTCACATCAATGAGGACAACCATAGGCGAGAGAAAACCAAATGATAGATATGATGTGAGGAGTAGGGATTGCCATGTAACGGATGCACATATGAGCTAAGGTAAGCTCTCCAATGGAACTAGTGGGGGTGCATCCAACTTGTTTGCTCATGAAGACCTAGAGCTCATCTGAGGAGGCTCGTCATTGGAATATGCAAACCAAGTTCTATAGTGTAAGGATCCCCACATAGTTATGCATGAATGGTAATCTCTATGTAGTACCAATATAGTAATGGATTACGAGCGTGGATCTTTCAAAAGGAATAGTAGTGTTGCCCCATAACCTCTTTTTATTTCTTTTTCTTTTTATCTTTTTTTGTGGCCTCTTTGGCTCTTTCGTTTTATCTCTCATTTGTCCTCATTGGGATCTTTTGTTTGTCCTCTTTGGGATCTTTTCCTCACTTAAGGGCAACACTCTATATTTTACATGAATAGAAAGAAAAATCATCACTCTTTATAAGAAGTACTCAACATAAAGACAAGTGAAAACTATCATGATGTATGCAAATGTATGCCTCTGCTAGTGTAGCGGGATATGTAATGATACTAGCGCGTCATGTAGCAGTAATGAGGGCAAGTCCCAACTAGCATGCGGCTCTATGATCAAGCAAAATCATGTATGACATGAAGATCAAGTCATTATATGATGGATGTTACATGGCAATGTATCTCGGAAAGGCTATGGAAATGCCTTAATAGGTAGGTATGGTGGCTGTTTTGAGGACAGATATAATGAGGCTTATGTATGACAGAGCGTATCATGTCATGGGTTTGGATGCACCAGCGGAGTTTGCACCAACTCTCAATGTGAAAAAGGGCAATGCACAGTACCGAAGAGGCTAGCAAAATATGGATGGTGGAAGTGCCAACAATCAAATACTCACATTAGTCTGAAGAACTCATACACTTATTATCAGTAACTCTCTATCTAGTTAGGAAATTCACAAAAAGACAAGTACCCTGAGGAGGAATGCTTGGGGGTTTGGTTATCCTTGCGCATTCTCGACTCATGGTAACGTGAGGGTACTCTATATATTCTAACCCCTCCAGAGGTTAGCGATCAATTTAGTAGCTAGAGTTCTCAAGTATTTTTTAGTTTTTAAAAAACACATGGATTTACCAAAATACGACATCTATCACTAATAGGCTCAAGTTCTTGCCACCAATAGTCCAAACATTACTCAAATCAATACCTCAAAACTATTGCAAGTTACTACTATACTCAAATTGCAACCTCAATTACCTACTTATGCAAAACACACAACTCAGTGCAACAAGCCAACTCTCTAAACAAGATAAGCATGATAACTCAAGAGAGTTCCAAAATCAACCTAAGTAAAATCTCTTAAGAAGATAAGCATGAAAGCTAAGATCTAAGCATGACAGCAGCTACAAAAAGATGAAGAACACACAAAAATAATAAGCATGAAAACCTATGTTGTGTTCTAGAGTGGAATGGAGCGTGTGTCTCTCCCAAACAAGGTAGGCTAGGTTCCAACTTGCTATGGACAACAAGAAAAGCTAAAACAAACTAAAAAGAAAATAGCGGGACACTCCAAGCATAGCACATATCATATGAAGTGACAATATAGCATGGAGATGGACGACCTAATGATTGTTGATAGAGAAGGGGATGCACGGGGGCATTCCCAAGCTTAGACGCTTGAGTCTCCTTTGAATATTTATTGGGGTGCATGGGGGCATCCCCAATCTTGAGCGTTTGACACTCCTTTATCTTCTTTCATCATCTCTCCCATCGCAATACTTGAAAACTCCCTTCATACAAAAATCATCATAAGTTGATTAGAGTAGTTAGTTCCCTTAATAAAATAATTCAATACCTGCTGGAAATAATGATTTTCATGAAAATCTACTGCTTCTCATGAATGCCAAAAAGATTTTTGCAAATAAAAAGCAAGCTTAGGATTCGCAAAACAATGAAAACACAAAACATGGGCATGTTATCAAATTCTGTGAGGACTCCGCTAGAATAGCTAAACCTCACGCGAAAGACAAATAGGGACCTGTAGTTGGCCTGCCGGTTGTTTCTGTCATGATAGGAGATCACTGTTATCATGGTTTATGTGATATGGATGCTAGTGTTAGTGCAATACCCCGTTCCCTATATGATGAAATCAAAGATGAGATTACACCTGTTGAGTTAGAACCCATCGATGTCACTATTACGCTAGCTAATAGAGACACTATCTGCCCTGTGGGAATTGTGAGAGACATAGAAGTCATGTGTGGTAAGACGAAGTATCCTACTGATTTCCTCGTCCTTGCTACTTCACACGATAGCTTTTGTCCCATCATATTTGGTAGACCCTTTCTCAACACTGTCAATGCTCACATTGATTGCATTAAACAGACTGTCACTGTTAGTTTCGAGGGTGTGTCTCATGAATTTAACTTCTCCAAGTTTGGAAGACAACCCCATGAAAAATAGTCGTCTGGTAGGGATGAAATCATTGCTCTTGCCTCTATTGATGTACCTCCTACGGATCCTTTAGAGCAATATCTGCTTGAGCATGAAAATGATATGCATATGGAGGAAAGAGATGAGATAGATAAAATTATCTTAGAACAATATCCTATTCTCAAGAATAATCTTCATGTTGAACTGCTTGGGGATACTCCCCCACCAAAGGGTGATCCTGTGTTCGAGCTAAAATAGTTACCAGGTACTCTTAAGTATGCCTATCTTGATGAGAAGGAGATATATCCTGTTATTATTAGTGCTCACCTCTCGAGTCACGAAGAGAAGAAGTTATTAAAAACTTTGAGGAAGCACCGTGCTGCTATTGGATATACTCTTGATGATCTTAAGGGTATTAGTCCCACTCTATGTCAGCACAAGATTAAAACCGATCCTGATTCTAAGCCAGTTGTTGATCATCAACGGAGATAAAATCCGAGGATGAAAGAGGTCGTGAGAAAAGAAATATTAAAGCTTATGGAAGCACGAATCTTCTATCATGTTGATCATAGTGATTGGGTAAGTCCAGTACATTGCGTACCTAAGAAGGGAGGTATCACCGTTGTTCCTAATGATAAGAATGAACTAATCCCGCAGAGGCTTATTACTGGCTATAGGATGGTGATAGACTTCCGGAAACTGAACAAGGCAACGAGGAAGGACCATTATCCTTTGCCATTTATCGACCAGATGCTAGAAAGGCTATTTAAACACACACACACTTCTGCTTTCTAGACGGTTTTTCAGGTTTCTCGCAAATACCTGTTGCACAATCTGATCAAGAGAAAACCACCTTCACATGCCCCTTTGGTACCTTTGCTTATAGACATATGCATTTTGGCTTGTGCAATGCACCTGCCACCTTTCAAAGATGTATGATGGCTATATTCTCTAACTTTTGTGAAAAGATTGTTGAGGTTTTCATGGATGATTTCTCCGTCTACGGTTCTTCCTTTGACGATTGCCTGAGCAACCTTGATCGAGTCTTACAGAGATGCAAAGATACCAACCTCGTCTTGAACTGGGAGAAGTGCCACTTCATGGTTAATGAAGGCATCGTCTTAGGACACAAAATCTCTGAGAAAGGCATTGAAGTTGATAAGGCTAAGGTAGATGCAATTGAGAAAATGCCTTGCCCCATAGATATCAAAGGTATACGAAGTTTCCTAGGTCATGCTGGTTTCTATACAAGGTTCACTAAATACTTCTCTAAGATTTCTAGGCCTCTTACCAACCTCTTGCAGAAGGATGTTCCTTTTGTTTTCGATGAGGATTGTGAGGAAGCTTTCGAAATACTTAAGAAGGCCTTGATAACCGCACCTATTGTTCAACCACCTGATTGGAACTTGCCCTTTGAAATCATGTGTGATGCTAGTGATTATGTTGTTGGTGTTGTTCTAGGACAAAGAGTTTACAAGAAGTTGAATGTCATTCACTACGCTAGTAAAACTCTAGACAGTGCCCAAGGAAACTACGCCACTACGGAGAAGGAGTTTTTAGCAGTCGTGTTTGCATGTGAAAAGTTCAGATCTTATATAGTTGACTCCAAAGTCACTATTCACTCTGATCATGTTGCTATTAAGTACCTCATGGAGAAGAAGGACGCTAAGCCTCGGCTAATCAGATGGGTTCTCCTGCTATAGGAATTTGATTTGCACGTTGTTGACCGAAAGGGTGCTGATAACCCTGTAGCAGATAACTTGTCTAGGCTAGAGAATGTCCTTGATGACCCATGACCTATTGATGACAGCTTTCCTGATGAGCAATTGAATGTCATCCGCACTTCACATAGTGCATCGTGGTATGCTGATTACGCAAACTATATCGTAGCCAAATACATACCACCCAGTTTCACCTACCAGCAAAAGAAGAAATTCTTTTTTGATTTGAGACACTATTTTTTGGATGATCCTCACCTTTATAAGGAAGGAGTAGATGGTGTTATTAAACGTTGTGTGCATGAACATGAACAGGGACAGATCCTGCAGAAGTGTCATTCTGAGGCTTACGGAGGACACCATGCTGGAGACAGAACTACTCATAAGGTATTGCAATCAGGTTTCTATTGGCCCACTCTCTTCAAGGATGCCCGTAAGTTTGTCTTGTCTTGTGACGAATGCCAAAGAATAGGGAATATCAGTAAGCGTCAGGAAATGCCTATGAACTATTCACTTGTCATTGAACCATTTGATGTTTGGGGCTTTGATTATATGGGACCCTTCCCGGGTTCCAATGGGTACACTCACATCTTAGTTGCTGCGGACTACGTCACTAAGTGGGTAGAAGCTATCCCCACTAAAAATGTTGATCACCACACCTCTATTAAGATGCTTAAAGAAATCATTTTCCTAAGATTTGGAGTCCCTAGATATCCGATGACTGATGGCGGTTCACACTTCATTCATGGTGTTTTCCGCAAGATGCTCGCTAAGTATGATGTCAACCATAGAGTTGCATCTCCTTATCATCCTCAGTCTAGTGGTCAAGTGGAGTTGAGTAATAGGGAGATCAAATTGATCTTACAAAAGACCGTCAATAGATCTCGAAAGAATTGGTCTAGCAAACTTGAAGATGCACTATGGGCTTATAGGACTGCTTATAAGAATCCCATGGGCATGTCGCCGTATAAAATGGTTTACGGTAAGGCCTGTCATTTACCTCTTGAGCTAGAACGCAAAGCTTATTGGGCAATCAAAGAGCTCAACTTTGATTTCAAACTTGCCGATGAGAAGCGGTTGTTTGATATCAGCTCATTAGATGAATGGAGGGCCTAGGCATATGAGAATGCCAAGTTGTTCAAGGAAAAGGTTAGGAGGTGGCATGATAAAAGAATACAAAAACGAGAGTTCAATGTAGGTGATTATGTCCTGCTATACAATTCTCGTTTAAGATTCTTCGCAGGCAAGCTTCTCTCTAAATGGGAAGGTCCCTACGTTGTCGAGGAATTATATCGTTCCGGTGCCATCAAAATCAATAACACGGAAGGTAATTTTCCTAGGGTGATAAACGGGCCAAGAATCAAGCATTATATCTCTGGTACTCCCATAAATGTTGAGACCAATATCATCAATATCATAACTCCAGAGGAGTACATAAGGGATGTTTATCAGCCTGTTCCACACCCTGAAAACCAAGAGGTATCTGTTTCGGTAAGTAATTGGACTCTGAAACTTTTCCAATAGGAAATTTTCTCCGTTTTGGAATTTATGGAAAATTAGAAAAATAAAAAGCAGTCCGGAGAGCGCACGAGGCGGCCACCAGCTTGGTTGTCGCGGCCTCCCCCCTGGCCGCGGCAACGGGGCTTGTGGGCAGCTCGTGTGCCTCCCGGACTCTGTTTTCTTGTGGAACACTCCTTCTGGTCCAGAAAAAAATCATTATATATACGCCCGAGGGTTTTGATCTCCGTATCCCGCAGTTTTCCTCTGTTTTCGTTTCTAGCCTATTGTGTGCCGCAGATTTAGAGCAAAGATGTCTCAGGAATCTGTTGGGGAGAATAATCTCCCTCAAGTTCATGGAGAAGTAGATGTTGATATGAAAAGGGTAGAAGTCACGGATGCCAGGGACAAAACTATGGAGAAAACCCAAGCTAGGGAGGAAGTTCAACCTATGTTCAACATTGGAGACATTGAAGGAGTAGATTTTCTCCAACCCTTCCTCCACGTGTTGTCTCCTTCCTTGATTGAACTCTTGAGGTTTTGTGAAACAACTCGTGCTTGCAATATTTCCCTTTCTCGTGAAGTTGTTTTGCTGGAAAACCATGTCGCAGATCTCAAAGGTATAAATCAAAGATTGATAGCTCTCTTGGAATCAAAGGCAAAGACTACTTCAACAACACCACCACCATCACCACCAAAGGAAGACAACTAAGCATTGGTATGGGCAATCCCCTTGGCTTTTGCCAAGCTTCGGGGAGTTGCCCTGGTATCGTATCACCTTTATATATTTTCTTTTACCTTTGTTTTAGTTCTTTCCTTTTCAGTTTTTATTTCTTCTCTTAGTGGAATAAGTCTTTAGTGTTTTAGTTTGAGTCTTTTGCCTTGTGTCTCCCCCGATGTATTCGATCTTGCGAGCTATATAATAAAGAGTATCTTAGTCAAAGGCTTTGTTTTGTGCCTTGATCAAAAGTATGAAAAGAACGATAGCATGAAAGATCAGATGATCCTATGGAAAGTGATAGCTTCACATATAACAAGTATGATGATTGAAACTTGTTGAGAGTAGACCAACATAGAGCTCAGTCATTGTTGCAATTAATAAGAAGTAATAAGGAAAGAGAGGTTCACATATAAATATATCATCTTAGACACTTTCTATAATTGTGAGCACTCACCAAACTATTACATGCTTAGAAGTAGATGTTGGACAAGGAAGACAACATAATGAATTATGTTTGCTTGGTTCCAAACAATGTTATATGATTAGATATCCCTTAGCATGTGACGATTGCTTCCACCTCATATTAGCCAAAACTCCCGCACCAAGTAGAGATACTACTTGTGCATCCATAAACCTTCAACCCAGTTTTGCCATGAGTGTCCACCATACCTACCTATGGATTGAATAAGATCCCTCAAGTAAGTTGTCATCGGTGCAAGCAATAAAAATTGCTCTCTAATATGTAAGGATCTATTACTGTGTGGAAAATAAGCTTTGTACGAACCTGTGATGAGGAAGACATAAAAGCGACAGACTGCATAATAAAGTTCTTTGTCATAGGAGGCAATATAAACTGACGTTCCTCCGCACTAAGAGGACACGGATCCAAACCTCAAAAGCGCATGACAACCTCTGCTTCCCTCTGCGAAGGGCCTATCTTGTACCTTTACTTTCTGCCCTTGTAAGAGTCATGGTGATCTTCACCAATTCCTTATCTAGCCTTTTTCTTGGTGAACGTCATATGCTTGGGAAAGATCTATATTCATATATCAACTTGGATATGAGTACTTATGCTTTATTATTGTTGAATTTACCCTTGAGGTAAATGGTTGGGAGGCAAAACTATAAGCCCCTATCTTTCTCTGTGTCCAACTGAAACTTTGATACCATGAGAACCAAGTGAGTTGTAACAATTGTGGAAAACAAAAGAGATGATTGAGTATGTGTATTTTCTTTGCAAGCTCTTATTTGACCCTTTCTGATAATATGATAAATTGCAATTGCTTCAATGACTATGGACTGTTGTTGGCTACTTCTTGGTAAGGTTTTTGTTTCATACTTTGCTTTGTGAAGGAATTGTTACTTTCCCATAAGAATCTCTATGATGTATTGTTGTTCTATGTGTGATCATGATACCCTCATGTACGTATTTTGTTTTATCAACACCTTCATCCCTAAACATGTGGACATGTTCTGGGTCTTGGTTTTCGCTTGAGGACAAGCGAGGTCTATGCTTGGGGGAGTTGATACGTCCATTTTGCATCATGCTTTCATGTTGATATTTATTGCTTTATGGACTGTTATTATACTTTGTGGAACCTTACTTATGCCCTTTCTCTCTTATTTTGCAAGGTTTATTTGAAGAGGGAGAATACCGGCAGCTGGAATTCTGGACTGGAAAAGGAGCAAGTCTGAGTCCTCTATTTTGCGCAACTCCAAATGCCCTGAAAATCAACGTGGATTTTTTTGGAATTTATAAAAAATACTGGGCAAAAGAAGTGTCACAAGGGAGCAACCAGGGGCCCACAAGCCTGGTTGCCGCGACCTACCCCCTGGCCGCGGCAACGGGGCTTGTGGGCACCCTGGTGGCCCACTGGCCCCCTCTTTTTCTATATGAAGGGTTTCGTCCGGAAAAGAATTAGGGTGGAGCTTTTTCGTGGATTCTCCGCCGCCACGAGGCGGAACTTGAGAAGATCCAATCTAGAGCTCCGGTAGGACGATCCTGCCGGGGAAACTTCCCTCCCGGAGGGGGAAATCGTCGCCATCGTCATCACCAACACTCCTCTCGTCGAAGGGGAGGCATCTCCATCAACATCTTCATCAGCACCATCTCCTCTCCAAACCCTAGTTCATCTCTTGTAACCAATCTCCGTCTTGCGACTCCGATTGGTACTTGTAAGGTTGCTAGTAGTGTTGATTACTCTTTGCAGTTGATGCTAGTTGGATTACTTGGTGGAAGAGTTTATGTTCAGATCCTTGATGCTATTCATTACACCTCTGATCATGATTATGATTATGCTTTGTGAGTAGTTACTTTTGTTCCTGAGGACATGGGATAAGTCATGCTAATAACAATCATGTGAATTTGGTATTCGTTCGGTATTTTGATATGTTGTATGTTGTTTTTCCTCTAGTGGTGTTATGTGAACGTCGACTACATAACACTTCACCATATTTGGGCCTAGAGGAAGGCATTGGGGAGTAGTAAGTAGATGATGGGTTGCTAGAGTTACGGAAGCTTAAACCGAGTCTATGCGTTGCTTCGTAAGGGGCTGATTTGGATCCACTAGTTTAATGCTATGGTTAGACATTGTCTTAATTATTCTTTCGTAGTTGTGGATGCTTGCGAGAGGGGTTAATCATAAGTGGGATGCTTGTGCAAGTAAGGGCAGTACCCAAGCGTCGGTCCACCCACATATCAAACTATCAAGGTAACGAACGCGGATCATATGAACATGATGAAACTAGCATGACAGAAATTCCCGTGTGTCCTCAGGAGCTTTTTTCCTCTTATAAGACTTTGTTTAGGCTTGTCCCTTGCTACAAAAAGGATTGGGACACTTGCTTCACCGTTGCTACTATTTGTTACTTGTCACTTTTCGCTTGCTACGTTTCACCTCACTACACCATCACTTGTTACCACTACTTTCAGTGCTTGCAGTTATTACCTTGCTGAAAACCGTTTATCAGAGCCTTCTCCTCCTCGTTGGGTTCGACACTCTTACTTATCGAAAGGAGTACGATTGATCCCTATACTTGTGGGTCATCAAGGGGATCCCTGTGGGCCCCACAAGCTTGGTAGCCGCCACCAGGGGGCGGCGGATACAGGGCTTGTGGCCCAATGGTGTGCCCCCCAGGCCAGCTCTCACTCCTAGTATTTTTCAAATATTCCAGAAAAAATCATACTAGATTTTAGGACCATCGGAGAACTTTTATTTTCGGGGTATTTTTCTCGGGGACGCTAAAACAGATAGCAGGAAAAACTAAACTAAATCTATCATTTTCTTCCAAGCAACGGAAAGTAAAAGCTTAAAAGAGAGGTATGTGACTCTTTGATTCATCCATTTCATGGTCATCGAAAGAAATCCGTCAATGGGGTTGATCAAATCCTCATGACAAAGCCTTTTCGAATCGCAAGAGGAAACGGAGAATTGTCGAATAGCCACTAAGTCACCTCAATGGGGATATGTATCTCCCCAACAAGCAAATCATACTTCATCTTGACACGAGGAATAGGGCATTCAAAGCTCCCAATAAGAATCGATGAAGTTTTTTCGATACATTGATGCAATGTACTTGATATCGTTTCTTCAAAAAGTGCACTGTATGCTCATTACCGTTGACGTGGAAAGTGACATTGCCTTTGTTGCAATCTATAATAGCCCCTGCAGTGTTTAAAAAGGGTCTTCCTAGGATGACAGCCATGGCATCGTCCTCGGGAATATCCAAGATAAGAAAGTCTGTTAAGATAGTGGTGTTAGCAACCACAACAGGCACATCCTCGCAAATGCCGATAGGGAAAGCAGTTGATTTGTCGGCCATTTGCAGAGAGATTTCAGTGGGTGTCAACTTATCCAGTTCAAGTCTACGATAAAGAGAGAGCGGCATAACACTAACACCGGCTCCAATGTCACATAAGGCAGTTCTTATGTAGTTTCCTTTAATGGAGCAAGGTATAGTGGGCACTCCGGGATCACCAAGTTTTTAGGAGTTCCACCTTTGAAAGTGTAATTGGCAAGCATGGTGGAGATCTCAAGATCTGGTATCTTCCATTTATTGGTCACGATATCTTTCATGTACTTGGCATATGGAGACATTTTGAGCATATCAATTAACCGCATCTGCAGAAAGACGGGTCTTATCATCTCAATGAAGCGCTCAAAATCCTCATCATCCTTTTTCTTGGATGGCTTAGGAGGAAAGGGCATGGGTCTCTGAACCCATGGCTCCCTTTCTTTACCATGCTTCCTAGCAGCGAAGTCATTCTTATCGTATTTCTTAGGTTGTGGGTTATCAGGATTAACTGTAGGTTCAATCTCCACATCCTTATGGGTGTCAACTTATCCAGTTCAAGTCTACGATAAAGAGAGAGCGGCATAACACTAACACGGGCTCCAATGTCACATAAGGCAGTTCTTACGTAGTTTCCTTTAATGGAGCAAGGTATAGTGGGCACTTCGGGATCACCAAGTTTTTTAGGAGTTCCACCTTTGAAAGTGTAATTGGCAAGCATGGTGGAGATATCAAGATCTGGTATCTTCCATTTGTTGGTCACGATATCTTTCATGTACTTGGCATATGGAGACATTTTGAGCATATCAATTAACCGCATCTGTAGAAAGACGGGTCTTATCATCTCAATGAAGCGCTCAAAATCCTCATCATCCTTTTTCTTGGATGGCTTAGGAGGAAAGGGCATGGGTCTTTGAACCCATGGCTCCCTTTCTTTACCATGCTTCCTAGCAGCGAAGTCATTCTTATTGTATTTCTTAGGTTGTGGGTTATCAGGATTAACCGTAGGTTCAATCTCCACATCCTTATCATTGCTAGGCTAAGCATCATTATGAACATCGCTGTCCATATTGTCACCAGGTTCATGTTCATCACCAGATTGTGTTTCTACATCAGACACAGAAATATCATTTGGTTCTTCAGGTGTGACAGTATTTGGTGAACTGACATGTAGGTTTCTATCATCCTTCTTCTTCTCCTTAGGATGACTGGGTGTATCAGCATTAATTCCTTGAGAATCTTGATCAATTCTCTTAGGATGGCCTTCAGGATACAAGGGTTCCTGAGTCATTTTGCCTCCTCTAGTAATGACACTGACAGAGTTGTCATTTAATTCATTGAGCAAGTCATTCTGAGCTTTAAGTACTTGTTCTACCTGAGTAGTAATCATAGAGGCATGTTTACTCAGAAGCTTCAGATCATTGACATTTCTGTCTACACAAGCACTTAAATGACTAACCATACGAGTACTTTGTTCCAAATGTCTGCTAACATAATCATTGAAACTCTGTTGTTTGGCAACAAAGTTGTCAAATTCATCAAAGCATAGGCTAGCAGGTATGTCAAAAGGAATATCACTCTCATCAAACCTACGCAGACTACTTGTATCGGGTTATCGAGACCATGGATCTCTTCGATAGGTGGTAGATTTTTGACATCTTCAGATCTAATGCCTTTCTCTTGCATAGATTTCTTGGCTTCTTGCATATCTTCGGGACTGAGGAGTTGGCTTAGGAGGTGGCTCGGGAATAGTCCAAGCATTATCGTTGATCAAGATGTTATTCAGTAGGATATCAGCTTGTTCTACAGTTCGTTCCCTAAAAACACAACCGGCACAACTATCTAGGTGGTGTCTAGAAGCATCGGTAAGTCCGTTATAGAAGATATCAAATATCTCGTTCTTCTTAAGAGGGTGATCAGGCAAAGCATTCTGTAGCTGGATAAGCCTCCCCCAAGCTTGTGGGAGACTCTCTTCTTTGAGTTGAGCGAAGTTGTATATTTCCTGCAAGGCAGCTTGCTTCTTATGGGCAGGGAAATATTTCTCACAGAAGTAATAGACCATATCATGGGGACTACTCACACATCCAGGAGCAAGAGAAGTGAACCAGGCTTTAGCATCATCCTTTAGAGAGAAAGGAAACAGCTTAAGGATATAGTAGTGGCGGGTCTTCTCCTCACTAGTGAAAAGGGTGGCTATATCGTGTAGTTTGGTAAGATGGGCTACGACCGTCTGAGACTCATAACCGTGGAAAGGATCAGATTCAACTAGAGAGATTATCTCAGGGTCGACAGAGAATTCATAATCCTTATCGGTAATAAAGATAGGTGAAGTGGCAAACTTCGGGTCGTATTTCATCCTAGCTTTCAGAGATTTTTCCTTCCACTTGAGAAGTAATTTCTGAGCGTCATAGGCATCCTTACACGCAAGAAAATCCTCAGTTATCTCTCCCTCCATAACATAACCCTCAGGTATATCAGGAAATTCATATCTAGGAGAGCTAGATCTAGCAGGAGCAAAAGCAGGTTCTATCTCAATAGCATCGGCAGTTTCAGAAGCATCACGACCATTGGCAGTAACTCTAGCAATATGAGCATCAAGGAATACCCCTAGTGGCATATCAGGTAAAGTGGTATCTCTAGCAGTATCAAGCATAGCATCATGAGGCAAAATAGCATCTCTAGCATCATCACGCAAAGCAGTATCAAGCATAGCATCATCAGGCATGGCATCTCTAGCAGTATCAGGCATAGCATCTCTAGCAGTGTCAAGCATAGCATCTCTAGCACTATCAAGCATAGCATCTCTAGCAGTCTGAGGCATAGCATCATCAGGCATAGGCGACATATCAAGATTTCTAGCAGGAGGTGGTGTCGCAAACTTACTCATAACTGAAGGTGAATCAAGTGCAGAGCTAGATGGCAGTTCCTTACCTCCCCTCGTAGTTGAGGGCAAGACTTTGGTTTTTGGATGTTTCAGATTCTTCATAGTGATCAGCAGATATAAATCCCAAGTGACTCAGAGAATATAGCAATCCCTTCCCCGGCAACGGCGCCAGAAAAAATGCTGCTAGCAGTCCCCGGCAACGACACTAGAATAATGTTGTTGATGTGTTCCTGACTTGATGCCTCCACGACAACGGAGCCAGAACTGCTCCCAATTGCTCAACAATTAGCAATTGTCTTGCAATGGCCCACCAGCGCATGGGTTCGCGGCAGTTTTCCAGGGTAGAGTATTCAACCCAAATTTGTTGGTTTGCCCGACAGGAAGTGGAAGAATATTCTCAGGTATTATCAGCTGAGTGTGTCAGATTCAACCACACCTGAAAGATTAGTATCTGCAAGCAAAGTATCAGCAGCAAAGTAGTATGATAACAACGGTGCCACAAACGATCTGTTGACGGCAGACTATTCCTAACGATTGTATCAATGGCGCCAGAAGTTGGCCGTGGACGGAAAATATTCTTTCCCGTCAACGGCGCGAGAAAAAGTATTGTAGCAGGTAGCAGCAGTGTAACAAGTAACAACAGTGGCAAGGAACAGCAGTAGTGACAGCAGTAGCAAGTAGCAACAGTAATAACAGCAGTAGAGCAAAGCAAGTAATAGCAGCAGCAACAGTAGTAACAGCAGCAGAGCAAAACCAGTAACAACAGCAGTGGGACAAACTCGTAGGCAATGGGTCGGTGATTTGTTTGGATGATATTCATCATGCAACAGTTATAACACGGAGAGATATGTGGCTAGCTCCCGTTCGTCAATGTGATGTAGGCATGCATTCCGTGTGTAGCCATACGTGCTGAGGGAAAAGAACTTGCATGACATCTATTGTCCATCCCTCCCGTGGCAGCGGGGTCCAAAAGGAAACTACGGGATATTAAGGTTCTCCTTTTAATAAAGAACCGGGACAACGCATTAGCACTTGGTGAACACATGAACTCCTCAAACTATGGTCATCATCGGGAGTGCTTCCGGTTATTGTCACTCCGGGGTTGCCGGATCATAACACATAGTTGGTAACTACAACTTGCAAGATCGGATCTAAAACACACATATATTGGTGACAACATAATAATTTCAGATCTGAAATCATGGCACTCGGGCCCTAGTGACAAGCATTAAGCATGGCAAAGTAGTAGCAACATCAATCTCAGAACATAGTGGATACTAGGGATCAATCCCCGTCAAAACTAACTCGATTACATGATAGATCTCATCCTACTCATCACCGCCCAGCGAGCCTACGAATAGATTACTCACGAACGATGAAGAGCTTCATGGAATTGGAGAGGGAAGAAGGTTGATGATGACGATGGCGACGATTTCCCCTCTCCGGAGCCCAAAACGGACTCCAGATCTGCCCTCCAGATGAAGAACAGGATGTGGCGGCGCCTCCGTATCGCAAACGCGAGGAAATCTTCTCTCTTGATTTTTTTCTAGGACGAAAGTGAATTCATAGAGCTGAGTTTGGGGGCGACAGAGCCACATGGGCCCCACAAGCTTGCTAGCCGCCACCAGGGGGCGGCGGCTACAGGGCTTGTGGCCCACTGGCCCATCCCCTCCGGTGGATCTTTGTGCAGGTATTTTTCATATTTTCCAGAAATATTCTCCGTAAATTTGCAGGACGTTCCGAGAACTTTCATTTCTGCACAAAAACAACACCATGGCAATTCTGTTGAAAACAGCGTCAGTCCAGGTTAGTTCCATTCAAATCATGCAAATTAGAGTCCAAAACAAGGGCAAAAGAGTTTGGAAAAGTAGATACGATGGAGACGTATCAATCCCCTAGTCTCATGTTTCTGTCACTCAAGCTAGACATCGAGGGGCCCGAACCTACAATCATGCATAACGCTCCCTCTTGGAGTTACGAACTACTACTTGGCCAAAGCAATAAAAAGCAACGGAGAACATGCATGAATCACTAAGGAACATAATATAAAAGGATAATAAAATATATAACTCATAACAATCTGAACATAATCTCATAATCCATCAGATCCCAACAAACCGAGCATAGCAATACCAAGGGAATTACATAGATGCCTTGATCATGTAGGATAGCTCACAAGGACTAACCATTGAAGCACAAGATTGGAGAGAACACATCACATAGCTACTGGTCATGGACTCATGGTCCAAGGGAAACTACTCACGGCACATCTGGGAGGCATCCATGATGGTGGAGAAGCTCCCGGAGGTCAATCCTCCCTCCGGCAGGGTGTCGGGAAGAGGTCTCGTGACATTCTCGATCTTGGAAGCGTTGTGGCGGCGGAACCACGGAGAAATTCGCGATTCCAGATTGTCTGCGAGGGTTTCCTCACGGAACACTAAATATAGGCCAAAGAAGGGCACCGGAGGAGGTGGGGCCCACCCAGGTAACCTCCTGGCCTGACCTAGGGCCTGGTCGCGCCAGCACGCCGCCTGGGAGGCCCCTGGCCCCCTTGACCCTCCTTCGATGATCCCGAAGCTTCCGTTTCACTGATTTTTTTATATATTTTTCTGGTTTTTTCGGGCTTCAGAAGATTGGGCAAAAGCCCTTGCAAAAAAGACATTAGCAGACACAAACTTGCATTGGGTGCACTGAGTTAGTAGGTTAGTCCAAATATGTGTAAAATGATATAGAAGTGTAGCAAAACATGTAACAATGTCACCCAAAAGATCATGGAACAAGCAGAAATTATAGATATGTTTGGGAGGTATCACGGACCCAGGCGGCGTGGTGACGTCCGCGGTCGCGGTCGGGTTGTTGCCAAAATCCTAGGCATCAAGATGCCCATCTACGACACTCATGTGGACAACATGCGGGCCTCCTAGGCAGCCCTTGAAGAGATGGGTGCCCTGGAGGGCTAGGAGTGTGCGCGTCAATAAAAGTGCGTCAAGGACCTCCTCGCTGCCGCCAACGAGCAGCAGGATTGCCTCGATCTTCTCCGTGCTTTCTTCATATCTCTGGCCTTTGACATCGAAGCTTATCTTGTCCCGAGCGGTTGTCAGCAAGGTCAACATTCTTCTTCCCCTTACAACTCTGGCGGGAAGGCTGAGGGAAGCTGCAAGCGGCATTCCCAGCGCCAGAGCAAGCATCAGGCAGTATCTAGCCAGCTCCACGTGTCGGCTGGAACTGAAGGAGGCTCAGTTCATGAAGTTCCCCCTCCTGGGGGACGGGAGAAGGTTAGCACGCCCGTGCCCCCAATCCGGCCTGAGCTCGCAGCTCGGATCGGCCCTCCTGTCCCTCGCAGCGAGAATGATGCTCGCACCCGCCTCGACCTTCTGGCGCAGTCGGCCCTCCTGGAGGAGGAGGGTCCCATCGGTCCGGCGTGCTTCGGTCCCCGGATCTGAGGGGAGCCATTCCCTTCTGGCTCCACCCTCCCCCGTGATATTCCAAAATACAACGGCCCCGCCAAGCCGAAAGACTGGCCGATCAACTACACCGCTGCAGTCGGCATCGCCCAGGGCAACAAGTGCATAGTTCGTCCGCTACGTGCCACTCATGCTGGCCGGCTCGGCTAGAACTTGGCTTAACAGCCTGCCAACCAGCAGCGTCAACTCTTTGGTTGACTTTGAAGAGGCTTTCGTCCGCAACTTCACCGGCACCTACAAGTGCACTGACCACCCCCGCGAGCTGGTCATGTGCATTCAGAAGCCCGACGAACCCCTCCGTGATTACGTCTCGCGCTGGACAAAGCTGCACAACTCCTGCGAAGGAGTGCATGAAGTACAAGCCATTCAGTATTTCATTGAAGGTTGTCGAGACGACACCCTTCTCAAGCACAAGCTCATGTGCTCCGAGCCTACCTCTTTGGTGGCACTCATGGCCAAGGCGGATAAGTACACCATTGCCGACTTTGCAATGAGGATCGAGGTCAGTGCGACGAACAAACCCGGCTGGCGACAACCGAGGCGGGCAAAACAACAAGCGCAAGGCGGATCAACAAGACCCGTGACCTGGGAGCAAGCAGGTGGCCAACATGGAGGAAGAGTAGCCGGCTGCGCAAGTCGGCGCTCAGCGACAGCGAACTGGCAAGAACGCCTGGCAGCCAAATCTCATCTTCGAGTAGATGCTCGAAGCGCCCTGCAAGATGCATTCCAGGGCAAAGTCGTCCACCCACACGCTCCGGAAGTGTAGCTTCTCACAACGCCTGGCCCGGGGCGAGGACCTGCCGGCTCCCCCGGGGGCGGCTCCTTGAGGACCGGCTCCCGGGCCGGGTCCGGCTCCAACTCAACCACCCCGCAATGACGGTTGTCTCCACGACCAATTCCCCGAGGAGGACGGGGCCTACGTCGTCTTCACCAGCGAAGGCGACGACAAGCACAACCAGCGTCAGCACCGACATGAGGTGAATGCCACGGTGCCCTCTGTTCCCCAATACATGCATTGGTCAAAAAAGCCAATTACATGGAGCCAGGCGGACCATCCCGTGGTGATGCCGAATCCCAGCACATACGAGCTCATCCTCGATCCCACCATCATCCCCAAGAGACTCACCTATCGGTTCTAGCGGGTGTTGGTCAATGGCGGCAGCATCATCAACATCCTCTACCGTGACACCTTGCTCAATCTCGGGCTAAAGGAGAAGGACATGCGGTCAAGCAGGACTGTCTTCGACGGCATTGTGCCGGGGCAGTCTTGCTCGCCGATCGGCAAAATCCAGTTGGACGTCCTCTTCGGCGTCAAGTCGCACTTCCGTCGCGAGCTGGTTTGGTTCGAGGTGGTGGAACTCAACAGCCCCTACCATGCGCTGCTAGGCAGGCTGGCGCTAGCCAAGTTCATGGCTATCCCCCATTACGCATACCTCAAGATGAAGATGTCGGGTCCCAAGGGCATTATCATTGTTGCCGGTGACTACAAGAAGTCGATCGAGTGCACACGCGACAACAGTCGACTCGCCGAGGCACTGGTGATTGCATAGGAGAATAGGCAGCTCGACTGGCTCGTGGCTCAGGCCACCGAGTAGCCGGCCCTGCCGACTCCTCCATCCCAGTCGGCCGGCGAGGCCTCCTTCGAGTCGTCCAAGGAAACCAAGCAAGTGCCACTCGACCCGGCCAACCCTAAGTAGTGCGTCACCATCGGCGCCAATCTCCACCCCAAATAGGAAGGCGAGATCGTCGACTTCCTTCATGAGAACCAAGATATCTTTGCATGGTCCCCAAAGGACATGCCGGGAGTCCCAAGGAAGTACGCCGAGCACAAACTTCATGTGTGGTCACACGCAAAGCCGGTCAAACAACCTTTGTGCCGCTTCACTGAGGGGAAGCGGCGCACAATCGGAGAAGAGATCGCCCGGCTGCTCGCAACCGGCTTCATCATGGAAGTTTTTCATCCGGACTGGTTGGCCAACCCAGTCCTCGTGCTGAAGAGGAACAAGACATGGCGCATGTGTATCGATTACACAAGTCTGATTAAGGCATGTCCGAAATACCCTTTCGCCCTGCCCCGGATAGATCAAGTGATCGACTCCACGGACGGTTGCAATTTGCTGTCCTTTCTGGACGCTTATTCCGGCTACCACCACATCAAGTTGGATCTGGCTGAACGTCTCAAGACCTCCTTTATCACACCTTTTGGAGCCTACTGCTACACGATGATGACGTTCGGCCTGAAGAATGCAGACGCCACCTTTTAGCGCTGCATGCAACAATGCCTCCTGCCGCAAATCGGCACGAACATACACGTCTACGTCGATGACATCATCGTCAAGACCAAGAAGCATTTCAGTCTCCTTGACGATTTGCGAGAGACCTTCTCCAACCTGCACGAGTACAAGATCCTACCCAATCTAGAGAAGTGTGTCTTTGGAGTACCACCTGGCAAGCTCCTGGGTTTCTTCGTGTCGGATCGCGGCATCGAAGCTAACCCCGAGAAGATCAAAACAATCGAGCGCATGGCCAAGCCAGCTCGACTCCTCGACGTCCGGAAGTTTGTTGGATGCCTGGCATCCCTCAGTTGGTTTGTTAGCCGATTGGGCGGGAAGGCGCTACCACTCTATTTGCTGATGAAGAAGACAACCAAATTTGAGTGGAATGGTCAAGCCGAGGAAGCATTCCGCGACCTCAAGCGCGTGATCTCCAGCACACCCATCCTGGTCGCGCCGGCGGAGAGGGAACCCATCCTCGTCTATATTGCGGCAACCACGCGCGTGGTCAGTGTCGTCTTGGTGGTGGAGCGAAAGGAGGAGGGCAAGGTTGTTGAGGCATAGTTTATGCCTAAGTAATTTTGGTGATTGATGACAGTACCGTACAGGACTAATCGTGTGTGTCAAGGTTTCAGGTAACACTCGTCAACGGCACAAGACGACTCATCTCCTCTCTTCTGGAACGGAAGCACGGCGCTCTCTACGATTCTCCTCTTTATTTGAGTCATAGGAAAGCCGTACTATTAAGAGGGGATCCGTAGTGGAAAGGTTTGGGTGGAATCTATCTTTACACACGCACACTTTGCATTCTCCCTTTCCTTATCTTTTGGAGCGGCCCTCACCTATTCGTCTTGAGCATCTCTGCAAAATGGTCCCCGGCGGTAGTACCGCTGGTGCTAGCGGTAGTACCACTGGACTGCCAGCGGTAGTACCGCTGCAGCCAGCGGTAGTACCGCTGTCTGGCGGTAGTACCGCCCATTGTCAGCGGTAGTACCGCTAGCCAGCGGTAGTACCGCCCCCTGGTCAGCGGTAGTACCGCTCCAGGTGCCTTGTTCCACCTACCTAGCGGTAGTTCGTGGACGGACCCTTTTGCGAAGACTTTCCTGGCGGTAGTAGTGCTTATGCACTACCAAGGGGCCAGCGGTAGTACCGCTGCATCCAGCGGTACTACCGCCAGGCAGCGGTAGTACCGCTCCTTCCCAGCGGTAGTACCGCTGGATCTCGGGCAGAGAGTGGGAAAACGGTCTGAATTTTCCCCCCACTATATAAAGGGTTCTTCTAGCTGAGGAACCCTATCTCTTACCTCTCTAAGCTCCATTGTTGCTCCACAAGCTTAAAAGTGCCCGATCTCTCTCCCTAGCCAATCAAACTTGTTGATTCTTTAGGGATTGGTTGAGAAGGCCTAGATCCACACTTCCACCAAGAGAAAAGTTGATTCCCCCACCTATCCCTTGCGGATCTTGTTACTCTTGGGTGTTTGAGCATCCTAGACGGTTGAGGTCACCTCGAAGCCATATTCCATTGTGGTGAAGCTTCGTGGTCTTGTTGGGAGCCTCCAAGCTTTGTGTGGAGTTGCCCCAACCTTGTTTGTAAAGGTTCGGTCGCCGCCTTCAAGGGCACCTATAGTGGAATCACGGTACCTTGCATCGTGCGAGGGCGTGAGGAGAATACGGTGGCCTTAGTGGCTTTTTGGGGAGCATTGTGCCTCCACACCGCTCCAACGGAGATGTACTTCCTGTCAAAGGGAAGGAACTTCGGTAACACATCCTCGTCTCCATCGGTTCCACATCCTCGTCTCCATCGGTTCCACTTGTGGTTATCTCTAACCTTTACTTTGTATTTGCTTTTACTTGTGACTATATCTTACTTGTCTTAATAGGTCTTGTTGGTAGCTTCTATAGGGGTCACCTCTTTGTCATATTATTTGTAAACCCGTATAGTGTTTACCTTAACTTGTTAAGATTAATTAAAAAGTGGACGTTGTCTATTCACCCCCCCCCCCCTCTAGCCAACCATATCAATCCTTTCAATTGGTATCAGAGCCACGTCTCTTTATTAAGGGTTTAACAACCCGAAGAGTATGGAAGGCGGAGAGGAAGTTAACCGTGGGCAACCCGAGGACATGGACTTGACTTCGGTCACAAGGGACGACTTGAATACGGCTATGGCCACCCTCAAGACGTCCTTGACGAGCGAAGTCAAAACCATGCTTAAAGAATTAATTGATGGTCTTAAAAGTTCACCCGAACCGGCTTTAGTGGTTAAACCCACCATTTCCGATTCGGAGGCCAACTCCTCTAAGGAAGCGGCTAAAGGTATGCAACCTGCTTCACCTCACGAAAAAGATGGGACTGGAACATATGCTTCGGTTCCACCTCCCATGACATATGGAGGGCCCGTTCTCGCACCTCGTCTTAATCCTGTTGGTCCTCCTCCTAAACTTGTAAAAGGTGACTTTGCTAACTGGGTATTTTCTATTAAGTCTCATTTGAATCACAGCTCAACAAACTTGTGGAGAATTATTGAGCAAGGATATTACCCCAATGACCCAAGCAACCTCACTCCAAGAGAAGATGCAGACAATCAATATAATCACTCTGCGCTGTTTATTCTCCAGTCTGCTATGCCACCTGAAGATCTTCCCCACTTACGTCCCTTCACATTGGCCAAGGATTGTTGGGAGCATATTATGGTGTTGTATAAGGGAAGCTCAAGTATTCAACGATCCAACTATGAAGTGATACTTGATCAGGCCGATGAGTTTGTGATGAAGGAAGAAGAGGACCCTCGTGATCTCTATCGGAGGGTGACTGCTATTGCTGTGGCACTAAAGGACCATGGGAGTAAGGATGTGAATGACACTTGGGTCAAGCGCAAGTTTCTCAAAGCCATCATGCCTTTCAACAAAGCCATGTCATCTGTCATTCGTCAGCGGCCAGACTTCCACTCTTTGTCTTCCAGTGAAGTGTTGGATGAGTTCATTGCTATGTCAATCATGAACGAAACAGCCGACAATGCACTTGCTCGTGTCCGATCAAAAACCACTTCACCCAAACTTGTGTTAAAAGCAAGAGCAATGCTTGAAGAAGAAGAGGAAGATGTGGAAGAGGAGAGCTGCCCGGAAGACACAAAGTATGCCTATCATGAGCACATGGCTCTTGCATCAAGGCAATTCTGGGGAAATAAAAGGAACTCAAGACCAACCTTCAACAAGAACAACTCAAGTGGATTCAAACCCAAACAACGAGTAAGGACATGTTATAACTGTGGCAACGTGAGTCACTTCGTAGCAGAATGCCCCTATGAGAAGAGAGAAGACAACGGAGGCAAGCTCATTCGCAAAGACAAAACCAAATCATTTCCAATCAAGAACAACTTTGTGAAGAAACCTCACCCAAAAGGAATGGTGGCCCTGGAGGAGTATCCTTCTGATGATGATGATGATGATGATACAGTGGCAACGGAAACTGTTGCTATAGCCACTACCCCTTCCCAGAAGGTGTCTCTCTTCAACGCCCCCAACGAGAACCACATCACCAAGTGCCTCATGGCAAAAGGTACCAATCAGGTAACTCCTATCATTAAGACCAACATTGCTTCTGCTCCTTCATTGTTAAATTGTGTAGAAGATAGTGATGTTGGAGAACTTAATGAGCATGATCTTGATAAGTTTCTATGCACTATTAAGGGAGAAACCAAGAAGCATTTTGTTGCTCTCTTGGAACAACTGGGTGAGGCCACTGACCTCATTGAGTCTCATGAGGAGACCATCTCCAAGCTTCATGGACATAGCCGTGACTATGCCGATGAAATTGTCGAATTATCTAGTACTCTAGAAGAAGAGCGCACTCTTCGTTTGGCTCTTGAGGAGTCATATAACGATGACTGCACTAAAATGCAAAATAAACTAGATCATGATGTTGTTCTTACTCGCATGCTTAAATCTGAAAAGTATGCTCTTGAGGTTGGCCGTGACAGACTCAAAGAAGAGTTTGACATACTTGACAAGGCCCACAAAGCCTTGAAAGGTGTTCATTTCGCTCTGAAAGAGTCTCATGATCAACTCCAAGCAAAGCTTACCAAGGAGATCTCTACTTGTCCTCCCTTTGTGTTAATTGATAATACTTGTGCAACTAACCCCTGTTGTGAGCATGTTCATCTTGTGGAGGAAAATGCCAAGTTAAAGGAGAAACTTGAGAAGGGCCTTGTGTCATGCAGACAAGGTGAGAAGAGTCTGAACGATCTCTTGAGCACTCAAAAGGGTGTTGTAGGAAAGGAAGGACTTGGACTTACCTCCAAGTCAAAAGGTAAAAGGGAGAACAAGAACAAACGATCTCTCACCCTCATGGACATCTTTGTCAAGGAGGGTGAGGGGACTTAGAAGGTGAACAGGAACAAGGTGGACTATGGGAACCCCAAGAAGGGCAAAACCGCTCCTACTAACACAGCCGGCAAACTCAATTCCTCTTATGTGTTATGTTGTGCTAGTGATGGGCATGTTTATGCCAGATTTGTAGGTTCCTACGATGAAGATATTGAATGGGCTATCTGGGTTCCTAAGACCCTTGTCTCTAACATGAAAGGACCCATTAAAAAATGGGTACCTAAAACCAAGCCTTGATCTATTGCAGGAGTTTGCTTCCGGTGGGGTGTCATGGTTGCTCGATAGTGGAGCAACAAATCATATGACCGGAAGCAAGGACTTAGTGGTGGATGTGCATCCTTCTCCATCTATGCCCACCCATGTCCAATTCGCCGATGCATCCTCGTCAAAGGTATTGGGATTTGGTAAGGTGATCGTCTCTCAAGATTTGTCTATTGAGAAGGTCATGCTTGTTGAGTCTCTTGCCTACAATTTACTTTCCGTTCGTCAACTTGCAATCATGGGTTTTTCCACATTCTTTAATATTGACACTGTGGTCCTCCTAAGGAGCAAGACTCTTAAAGTAGCCTATGTTGGACATGTCAAAAATGGTCTCTATGTGGTAAACTTTTCAAAGCGACCCACTAAGACTGCGACATGTTTAATGGCTAAAGTTGACGTGGGCTGGCTTTGGCATCGCCGTTTAGCTCATGTCAATATGAGATCTTTGCAAAGTCTTCTGACAGGGGACCATGTTCGTGGACTAACAAATGTGAGCTTTGCTAAAGATCGTGTTTGCAGTGCTTGCATTGAAGGAAAGATTCATGAAACTGCTCATCGTCCAATGACTCTTATCTACACTAAGAGGCCATTGGAACTTCTCCACATGGATCTGTTTGGTCCTCCTACATTTGATAGTCTTGGAGGCAGAAAGTATTGCTTAGTCATTGTTGACGATTACTCAAGATATACCTGGGTATATTTCTTCAAAAGGAAGAGTGAAACTCAACAAACGGTCATCAACTTTGCTAATGAAGCGCAACGTCAACATGAAGCGAAGATCTTGATGATTAGGAGTGACAACGGCACCGAGTTCAAGAACTACACCCTAGATGAGTTTCTAGGTGATGAGGGAATAAAGCACCAATATTCTGCACCATATACCCCTCAGCAAAACGGCGTGGCAGAAAGGAAGAACCGGACCTTGATAGACGCTGCAAGAACAATGATGGCAGAATTCAAATCTCCATACAATTTCTGGGCAGAGGCCATCAACACAGCATGTCATGCGTCCAATCGGCTCTACATCCGCAAAGGCTTGAACAAGACTCCGTATGAGATTCCAACTGGAAACAAACCCAATCTCAAGTACTTCCAGGTATTCGGTTGTAAGTGTTTCATTCTTAAAAAGGGAGCTCGATTAGCTAAATTTGATTCTAGAGCACATGAGGGTATCTTTGTTGGTTATGCTACAAACTCTCATGCTTACCGTGTCCTCAACAAGTCCACCGGACTAATTGAGGAGACGTGTAACGTAGAGTTTGACGAAAATAATGGCTCCCAAGTGGAGCAAAGTGGTCTTTGTGATATAGGTGATGAAATTCCTCCCGAAGCCATAAGAAGAATGGGGATTGGTCAAATACTCCCCATTGAGGAACCCCTTGTGGACGAAGGAGAAGGACAATGCTCTACTCAAGTGGAGCCATCACCCCCACAAGCCCCACACGCTTCCGATGAACAAAGAGAAGACTCTCAACAAGTTGATCAAGCTCTCGGTCAAGATCAATTGCCTAACAATGGTAATATGCCCACTCAAGCACTACCAGACTCTGAACCAGCACGAGATCAAGATCAAGAGCAACCACTAATACAAGATCAAACCAGTGAACCTACTCAAGTCGAAGGACAAAGTGATCAGGAGACTGTCTCACAATTCCCGTCTGGAGCTCCAACAACCGGCTCAAGACGCAAAGGCAAACAAAAGATACAAGTCGATGCTCCCCCGTTATCTAATGAAGAACTCTTGGAGCGTCGAGCATCCAAGAATGCGAACAAGCTGAAAGCCAAGTCACATCTTATGAAGAATGTTCTTGGTAGTTTAAAAAGGGGAGTATCTACTCGTCAACAGCTTTGGAATTATTGTGAGCATCACGCGTTTGTTTCGTATTGTGAACCTCAACAGGTACAGGAAGCACTCGATGATGAGGATTGGCTTATGGCCATGCACGAAGAACTTAACAACTTCGAGCACAACCAAGTCTGGGATTTAGTGCCACGACCAACGAAGGAACATAATGTCATTGGGACCAAATGGATATTTAAGAACAAGCAAGATGCAAATGGAATTGTGATTCGAAACAAGGCAAGATTGGTGGCTCAAGGCTACTCCCAAGTCGAGGGTATCGACTACGGTGAAACCTTTGCCCCTGTTGCTCGTGTAGAATCTATTCGCATGCTACTTGCTTTTGCTTCTCATCATAACTTCAAATTACAGCAAATGGATGTGAAAAGTGCATTTCTTAATGGTCCTTTAAATGAGTTGGTATATGTCAAACAACCCCCGGGATTCGAACATCCCAAGCTCCCCAATCATGTGTACAAACTCAATAAGGCACTCTATGGCCTTAAACAAGCCCCACGCGCGTGGTATGAGTACCTTACTGAGTTGTTACAAGATCGTGGGTTTGAAATTGGGAAGATTGATCCCACTCTTTTTACTAAGAGGGTTAAAGGGGATTTGTTCATATGCCAACTATATGTTGATGATATTATCTTTGGCTCTCCTAACATTTCATTCAATGAAGAATTTGCTGCGCTGATGACTGAGAAGTTTGAGATGTCCATGATGGGAGAGTTGAAGTTTTTCCTCGGATTCGAGATTAAACAAGGTCTAGAAGGGACATTCATCAAACAAGCCAAGTACACTCAAGACATGCTCAAACGGTTCGAGCTCGAAGATGTCAAACCGGTCAAGTTCCCCATGCCAACCAGATGCAAGCTTGACAGTGATCCCAATGGTAAAGCAGTGGATCAAAAGGTATACCGCTCCATGATTGGATCCCTCCTTTACCTTTGTGCATCTAGACCGGATATTATGTTGAGTGTAGGGATATGTGCACGGTTTCAATCCGCACCAAAAGAAAGTCATTACATGGCTGTCAAACGAATCTTTCGATATTTGGCTCATACCCCAAACTTTGGCCTCTGCTATCCCAAAGGAGCAAACTTCAATCTAGTTGGCTATTCTGACTCAGATTGGGCTGGAGATTGTGTGGACAGGAAGTCAACATCTGGAGGGTGCCAATTCCTTGGTCGCTCTTTGGTAAGTTGGTCTTCAAAGAAGCAGAACTGTGTCTCCTTATCATCCACCGAAGCTGAGTATGTGGCAGCTGCAAGTTGTTGTGCACAATTGCTATGGATGAGGCAAACTTTAAAGGATTATGGTGTCACTTGTGACAAAGTGCCTCTTCTATGTGACAATCAAAGCGCCATCAAGATTTCCCTCAACCCAGTGCAACATAGCAAAACCAAACATATTGATATTCGTCATCACTTCATCCGTGAACATATCAAGCTAGGTGATATTGAGGTTCACTTCATTCACACTAAAGAGCAACTTGCAGATATTTTCACCAAGCCACTAGATGAAGCAAGGTTTCGGGAGTTAAGGCATGAGCTAAATATCATTGATTCAAGTAATGTGGATTGAAACTAGGCATATTGCACCTCACTTCACATTCCATCTTGGTCTAGATGTAGGCATGGACATAGGGGGAGTGTTGTTCTCTCAATGAACTCTCCCTCCCCCCATTATGCGTAAATCAATCTAGTCTTTCACTTTAGCCATTGTCAAATGGTACTTGTGCTTCAAAGACGTGCATTGGTCATGAACCCAAGGATAATTCTTCGCGGTGTCATACCATTGTCTCAAACATAGGTGGCCACGGCCACCGCCCCTCCATCCTCTCTTGCGTATAAAGGAGAGGATATACAATGACAAGTCAGTACATTTTCTTGGAAGTCATCCCTTTTTACTCACTTGTCATGTGCCCAAGTTTCCCGTTTTCCTAGCCGTGTTGAAACATGTACAGCGGTACTACCGCCAGGGGGAGCGGTACTACCGCCAGGACCCCTAGCGGTACTACCGCCAGGGGTAGCGGTACTACCGCCAGGACCCCAGCGGTACTACCGCCAGTGGTAGCGGTACTACCGCCAGGATTCAAAATCTAACACGACCAGCTGGGATATTTCTAGGGTTTCGAGGGGGAGCGGTACTACCGCCAGGATCCCAACGGTACTACCGCTACACCCCAGCGGTACTACCGCCAGGTCAGCGGTACTACCGCTGCACCCCAGCGGTACTACCGCTGCCCGTACCCCTTGGGCTATATAAAGGGAGGGGGAGCCCGTTTTTTCATCTGTTTCTTCTTCCTCGCGGCTCCTCCCTCCCCTAGCCCGAAAACCCCCCGATTGGATCTCTCTTCGTGGAGCTCCTTCTCCCCGTTGGTGTGGAAGGGCTGCTTCACTTCTTCTTCCTCCTCCAAAGCCATGAATCCCGGTAAAAAAGGCTCCTCCCTTCTTCTCTTTGATTACTCGTGTTCTAGGGTTAGGAGCATTGGGGATTGGACTCATATTTTTGATCCTATGGCTAGTTCTTGGATGGCATGGAGGAAATATTAGAGGGGGGTATAGGTCCGATGATTTGTTGTTGTGTTTGCTGCCATGTCCTAGGATTCATTCGTCTTAGATCGATCACTTGAATTTTTGGATTAGATCTAAAACGTGCTCTCTCTTGCCTAGGCATGTTTGTATCTCTTAATGCTATGTGTTCCTCATGACAGTAGGGCTGGGTTGTACGTCTTAGTGTTCATATTCAGCCCATGCCCTCGAAAACAAGTATTATTTGTCAGATCTGAAAGTCAAACCCCCAGCGGTACTACCGCCAGGGGTAGCGGTACTACCGCTATTACCCCCAGCGGTACTACCGCCAGGGCTAGCGGTACTACCGCTGGGCCCCAGCGGTACTACCGCTAGGCGTGGCGGTACTACCGCCAGAGCATTCACAGTGTATTTTCTGCTTGTTTTTTCTTAGCAATGTGTGTTTACTTGTTTCGCGTTTTCAAGATTCATTGCCTTGACTCTTCTTGTCGCCTCTTTTTTGCTTTGTGGTCTGTGTCACAGGTGGCTCTGCTCGCCATTCGAACCCCCCACGAGAAACACAATCCAAACAGTTTCGCAACCCAGAGGCGCCCGAGGGGTCTGCCACGTCTGGCCTGCCTCCCAAGAAGAAGTCCTTCAAGAAGGTCGCTCATAAGAGGGTGAATGTCCGTACAATGTCCCCCAAGGATTTTCTGCAATTTCGCACCAAGAACCACTATCTCCAAGAGAGGGAAGAGATTGATGGTGTTGACCATGTCTGGGTAAAGGACCATTGCAGGATCTATCGGGATGTTATTGCCAACTTCAAGAAGAACTTTGTCTCTGTCCAGTGGATTGATCTGGCACATCTTCAGCGGAACACGGAGTACTTTGGTGATGCTCTCGCTTTGATTGACAAGCTGGGCATCAAAAACATCATCTCCTTCAAGACGGATTTTGATCCCATGGCAGTTGCTCAGTTTTATGTCACAGTCCATTTCTCCCATGATGAACAGCGCTCCATGATATGGATGACTGGGTCAAAGAAGATGGCCGGTTCTTGGGCAGAGTTCATGCAGTTCCTTCACATTGACTTTCAGGGTGCTGACACTCCTCTTGGGCTGCGTCCTCACGCTCCAGCCCCCACTGATAGGACCCTCGCAAAGGACAGACTGCAGTCACTGTATCTGAGGAAGGGGGTGCTTCCCAAGCACCTGGACATCATGCATCGCATCTTTCGCAACACCCTCTTCCCTCGGAGTGGTAACTTCGATGAGGTCCATGGCTACTTGGCTGAGATGTTGTTACTGTGTGAGGAAGCTATGTCTCAGGAGTCTGCTCCACTGGATATTGCAGATGTGATGTTCACAGAGCTCTGGAACTGCATCATCAACCGTAAGGTTCCTATCTATGGGCCTTATCTGTTCGCATACATCAGCCATAAGTGGCAACAGGCGTTTCCGGATGAGGTGCTCTACGCACAGTCTGATTACATTGTGCATGACCCAATCAAGCTGCGCGTCAAGGACAAGTGGGCCAACCCATCTTCATCTTCTCAGCACATGGACACTGATACAGAGACCGCTGCTGGTAGAGGACCTGCCTCTCAGCCCCGCTCGTCTGCCATGCCATCTTGGGCTATCAAACTGCAGGACAAGATGAAGACACTTTTCTGTATGCAGGCCAAGGGTCAGTAT
Organism: Hordeum vulgare subsp. vulgare; assembly: GCF_904849725.1. Lineage (NCBI taxonomy): Eukaryota > Viridiplantae > Streptophyta > Magnoliopsida > Poales > Poaceae > Hordeum > Hordeum vulgare. Next base: position 480,956,850 of record NC_058520.1, read on the forward strand.
CAGACACACGTGGCTCAGAAGCAGAGCCGCTAGAGGCATAAGCGTGTTCTCAGGACCTTGGATGTGGACATCTCCAGCGGCTCCGAGGACGACATCACTCCGGAGGCCACTTGGATGCAGGCTCAGGGGTACCAGTGGTCTGGCGATGAGGCAGCAGAGGAGGAGCAGACCGACCAGGAGGGGACAGACGAGTCTGGTGATCCTGAAGACGAGGAGTAGTTACCTGTGGCATTAGGTGTGCCCCCTTTTTGGTATCTTGTGCCAAAGGGGGAGAGAGTCTAGGATTTGCTTTCATTTCGAACTTTGCATTGCTTTGCTTTATCTCGTATGGTTTGCTTTGAACTTGGTTTGATTCGTTTGCTATCTTGTGTGAGACATGATCTTTCTTATGTGAGATTAGATTTATTTCCATCATATGCTGTGAGTCATATGTCATATATCTCTATCTTTTTATTCTCATATTATTATCTGTGCAAATCCGGTATTGTCATCAATCCACCAAAAAGGGGGAGATTGTTGAGGCATAGTTTATGCCTAAGTAATTTTGGTGATTGATGACAGTACCGTACAGGACTAATCGTGTGTGTCAAGGTTTCAGGTAACACTCGTCAACGGCACAAGACGACTCGTCTCCTCTCTTCTGGAACGGAAGCACGGCGCTCTCTACGATTCTCCTCTTTATTTGAGTCATAGGAAAGTCGTACTATTAAGAGGGGATCCGTAGTGGAAAGGTTTGGGTGGAATCTATCTTTACACACGCACACTTTGCATTCTCCCTTTCCTTATCTTTTGGAGCGGCCCTCGCCTATTCGTCTTGAGCATCTCTGCAAAATGGTCCCCAGCGGTAGTACCGTTGGTGCCAGCGGTAGTACCGCTGCAGCCAGCGGTAGTACCGCTGTCTGGCGGTAGTACCGCCCATTGTCAGCGGTAGTACCGCTAGCCAGCGGTAGTACCGCCCCCTGGTCAGCGGTAGTACCGCTCCAGGTGCCTTGTTCCACCTACCTAGCGGTAGTTCGTGGACGGACCCTTTTGCGAAGACTTTCCCGGCGGTAGTAGTGCTTATGCACTACCAAGGGGCGCTGGCACCAGCGGTACTACCGCCAGGCAGCGGTACTACCGCTCCTTCCCAGCGGTACTACCGCTGGATCTCGGGCAGAGAGTGGGAAAACGGTCTGAATTTTTCCCCCACTATATAAAGGGTTCTTCTAGCTGAGGAACCCTATCTCTTACCTCTCTAAGCTCCATTGTTGCTCCACAAGCTTAAAAGTGCCCGATATCTCTCCCTAGCCAATCAAACTTGTTGATTCTTTAGGGATTGGTTGAGAAGGCCTAGATCCACACTTCCACCAAGAGAAAAGTTGATTCCCCCACCTATCCCTTGCGGATCTTGTTACTCTTGGGTGTTTGAGCATCCTAGACGGTTGAGGTCACCTCGAAGCCATATTCCATTGTGGTGAAGCTTCGTGGTCTTGTTGAGAGCCTCCAAGCTTTGTGTGGAGTTGCCCCAACCTTGTTTGTAAAGGTTCGGTTGCCGCCTTCAAGGGCAACTATAGTGGAATCACGGTACCTTGCATCATGCGAGGGCGTGAGGAGAATACGGTGGCCTTAGTGGCTTTTTGGGGAGCATTGTGCCTCCACACCGCTCCAACGGAGACGTACTTCCTGTCAAAGGGAAGGAACTTCGGTAACACATCCTCGTCTCCATCGGTTCCACTTGTGGTTATCTCTAACCTTTACTTTGTATTTGCTTTTACTTGTGACTATATCTTACTTGTCTTAATAGGTCTTGTTGGTAGCTTCTATAGGGGTCACCTCTTTGTCATATTATTTGTGAACCCGTATAGTGTTTACCTTAACTTGTTAAGATTAATTAAAAAGTGGACGTTGTCTATTCACCCCCCCCCCTCTAGCCAACCATATCGATCCTTTCAAAGGTGCTGCTGGTTCAGCGCCATGTCTACTATCTGAGCGAAGTCTTGTCCGCCTCCTAGCAAAACTACCCCCACTATCAAAAGATGTGCTACGGCGTGTATTTCGCCACCAAGAAGCTGAAGCAGTACTTTCAGGAGCACAACTCCACTTTTAGAAATCATGGGCAACCGTGATGCCACGGGCTAGATCGCCAAGTGGTCCATCGCCATGGCCGACCACGACATCCGCTACGAGCCGTGCACTGCCATCAAGTCGCACGTGGTGGCCGGATTCCTTGTCTATTGGGCTGAGACCCAGTTCCTACCGCCACCTCCTGACTCCACACATTGGCGGATGCACTTAGATGGCTCCAAGATGCGAACCGGTCTTGGAGCCGGCATTGTTCTGACGTCTCCGAAAGGGACCAGCTCAAGTATGCTCTCCAGATACACTTTGCCGCCTCCAACAACGTCGCCGAGTACGAGGCGCTCGCACACGGCCTCCGTCTCGCCAGAGAGATCGGCATCCGGCAGATTCTTTACTTCGGTGACTCCGATCTCCTGGTGCAGCAAGTCTCTGGTGAGTGGTACGCCAGGGACGCTAACATGGCCAGCTACCGCTTCCTCATCCAACAGCTCAGTGACCCTTTCGAGGGCTGCGAGTTCCATCATGTACCCCGAGCGAACAACGAGGCGACAGATACATTGGCAAAAATTGGCTCCACAAGGCAAGCAATCCCGGCCAGCGTCTCCCTCAAGCAGCTGCACAAACCCTCCATCAAGCCGTCTCCGGAGTCGACATCGATCTTCGTGCCTACAGGCCCGTCCGTCCCAATGACATTGGGTCCGGAGAAACTGCCGGCTCTGGCTACTCCGCTGGTTCCAGCTACACTGCCGGTTGCGCCAGACCTTGAACCTAGTCGGCTTAACACCAAGTGGGTGGACATCATGGAGGTTGATGGCATGCCGGCTGCCACGATGGCGCCAGAGACAGAAGGTCTCGAAACCAGGACCACAACGACAAACTCGAGGGCTTCAGCTACCCCTGACCTTCAGTCCGAGCCAGAGTTGTCTCCTGTGTCAGCTCCCACATGGGCACAACCCATCCTGGCTTTCCTCCTTCGCGGCGAGCTCCCTCAAGATGAGGCGGAAGCACCGCAGATCCAGCACCGATCTCCCGCTTACGCCATCATCAACCTCGAACTGGTTCGACGCAGTGTAACAGGCGTATTTCAACGCTGCGTCGAATCAGAGAAAGGGCAAGAAATTCTCAAGAACATACATCAGGGTAAGTGCGGGCATGGCGCCGCCTCCAGAACCCTGGTGGCCAAGGCGTTCTGCCATGGATTCTATCGGCCCACGACCTTGGAAGAGGCCACAACCCTGGTCGACAAGTGTGAAGGATGCCAGCACTTCAGCATGCAAAGCCACTTGCCGGCCTCGGCTCTCAAGACCATTCCCCTCTCATGGCCCTTCGCTGTCTGGGGGTTGTACATGATAGGCCCATTTAAGACCGCTCGGGGTGGCATGACGCATCTCCTGGTAGCCGTCGACAAGTTCACCAAGTGGATTGAGGCCAGACCAATCAAGAAGCTTGACGGTCCCACGTCCTTCAAGTTCATCAAGGACATCACCGTCCGCTATGGTGTCCCCCACATCATCATCACCGGCAATGGCACCAAGTTCGCCAAGGGTGCAATAGCGCTCTTTTGTGCCAAAGAGGGCATCCGGCTCGATCTGGCATCGGTGATGCACCCACAGTTAAATGGCCAGGCGGGAAGGGCAAACAGACTAATCATGGCCGGCATCAAACCAAGACTCGTGGCGCCGCTCGTCAGGTCAGCCGACTGCTAGATCGAAGAGTTGTCGGCTGTGCTATGGAGCCTCCGCACCACGCCGAACCAGTCAACCGGCTTCACGCAATTCTTCCTTGTCTACGGGTCCGAGGCGATCATCCCCACAGATGTTGAGTTTGACTCGCCTCGCGTCACCCTGTACACGGAGGCGGATGCGAAAGAGGCAAGAGAAGACGACGTCGATCTACTCGAGGAGGCACGGTAGCTGGCCCTAAGTCGGACGACTATCTACCAGCAGAAGCTAAGACATTACCACGACAAAAGGATCAGGCCTCTCTCCTTTCGTGAGGGGGGCCTGGTACTTAGAAGAGTTGAGCAAACAGCTGGCCAACACAAGCTCTCTTCCCCATGGGAGGGACCCTTCATCATCAGCAAGGCGCTACACAACAATGTGTACTATCAAGTAGATGCTCAGAAGTCGCAGAAGCGCAAGAGAGACGCCTCCGGTGAGGAAACGGGGCGTCCATGGAACGCGGCACTGCTTCACCCGTTCTACTGCTAGAACAAGAGAGAGAAAATGTGTACGTATGTATCCTTTACCCTTTTGGGATTCCAATGAATGCAATGGATGCCTCAAGACAACACTTGGGGCATGCCTGTTTGATTTCGTAAAAAGAGTTGTCATTACAAGAGTGGGATTCCCGGTCCGACTCCTCGGGCTCAGGGGCTTGCTAGCCGGCCCGAACTAACTTCCTAGTCGTAGTCGAACATATAGTGCATGTCAAGCCAAAACCCTTACCACCCCATGCAAGCTACACACCGGCTCCCGGCTATTCGGCTAACGGGACCGTGCGACAGAAGGCCGGCTGCATACAAAATTCGACTATGAAGGGGTCACCGGCTCGGGTTGGTTCGATCGCTTCCGATCTTCATTTCTAGACGGCCCCTACTGACTCGCTCCAAGTCTAAGTATCCTTGCGGCTTCAAGAAATCCTAGGCCGACATCTTTGAAGGCCGAAGTCCCGTCCCAGTCATAGACCGGCTCCCGGCTGTCGGGCTGGCGGGGTGGATGTTGGAAGGGGCAAAACTTTTGGGCAAATGGAAGCCAAGGGGGGCCGAAAGATAGAAAGGCGAGTCGGCAACCACAATCTTCACACGCACAATTCAAGCAAACAAACATATATTACATCAAAAGACATGTAAAGGCCCACGACCAAAGTTCATTACACTGCACCCGAGTGGGTGGAACTGCTAGACTAACAAAAACATGCAGAAAATGAAAAACTTCAGTCGGTGGTGGCTCCACCCTTGACTCCAGCATCGCCAACGACACCTGAGGTGGAGACGCCGGCATCGCCAGCGGCACCTGAGGTGGAGGCGCCGACATCACGAGTGCCACCTGAGGTAGATGCGCCGTCGTTGGTGCGGTCGCCTTCGGCACCGCCCTTCGCGGCAGAGTCAGCATAGGCCTTGTCGCTGGAGTCGGCCTCCTCGAATGTCGTCTCGTCAGAGCTGCCATCAGCGTCGTAAAGGGCCAGCTGATGCTGATCCTTAGAGATCACACCTCCGTCAGCCTCCCACTCCAGGGTGTATTCGTTCCATGTGGCAAAGGAGGCAACGTCGCTGGCTCGCACCTACAGCTCGTCCTCGATGATCGCCAGCTCCGTTTCTGTGCCGACGCGCTGTGTTGCGAGCAGGCCCAAGTTCAGGTTCTTGTACCATGACTTGGCAAGGAGAAGCGCCATGTATGCCCCGGCTCGCACAGCCGACGCATGCCAGACGTCGAGCCGGGAGCTTCCTGCCTCGAGCCATCGGGACAGCCGGCTCATCAACGCCGGCTCTACCGCATCCGGCCAAAGGGCATTCACCATCGCCAGCCCAGCATCCTGGAGCCGGGTCACGGACTGTGCTAGCTCCCGCATACGGGCCCTAGCGGAAAGGGCCACCTCTTCCATGGTCCAACCGGCGGCTGCATCCACCTCGAGGCCGGCAGCACGTCATTCATTGCAGTGGGCCTCCACAGCTGCGTCCGCCGCATCTCGTGTCCCTAGGAAGAGTTCTGGGAGCAGGGCGGGGGCGTGGCGTGAGAAAAAGAAAAAAAGAGAAGACAACAATAAAAGACAAGATAAGGCAGGGACGGCTCACGATTGAGGAGGATGTCGACCTCGCCTGCCTCCTCTTGAGCCTCGCGCTCCTGAGCCATGCGGGTGAGCTTGTACCGCAGGGCCTGTGCCGCCTCGGCCTCCTTCGCCAGTTGGGCCTTCATGTTCTTCATGGCGGCGTCCTGGTGCGCCTTTTCGTCAAGGTGCAGCTTCTCCAAACGCTCACGATCGGCGGCTTGGGAGGCATCCTTCCGCGGCAGGGTGTCGTTGTGGGCGGCGTGCAACTGCTCCAGCTCCATCTGATGGGCCGCCTCTCGGTCCTTCTTCTCCGTCTGGAGAAGCTCTACCTCCTGACGTAGTCGGCCGCCCTCATCGCGCAAGGCATCGCGCTCCGTGATGCCTCGGTGCAGCCGGCCTTGAAGGTCCTCTGTTCGCCTCTCAGCCTCTTGGATCCGGGCCAACAGCGTGTTATGAGCCTGCGCCTGGCTGTTGTGATGCTCCTGCGGTGCAAGAAAACAAAACAGATCAAGAATAAGATTCAGACGGCGGATTCCCAACCGGCCTGATTCTCGAGGGCTACACCCAGTGGGTGCGCTTGCGCGCCCCCACTGAAAGTAAAAGAAGAAACAGTTGCCGCTAGTAAGACTCGAGCCGGCTAACTTTCAGCCGACCCGACTCTCGGGGGCTACACCCAGAGGGTGTGCTGCCCCCCCCCCGGTGGAGCAAAGAGAGAATAAGAAAAATCTTGACAGAAAGGTAGAGGAATTAAAAACATACCGCAATCCATTCCTCGAGGCGACGGTTCAGGTCTTCTCGAGCCACCAGGGCCGCCTGCGCCACCTTCTCGCGACTGCGAGAAAACGCAGCGACAAGCGCGGGGACCCCACTCAACGTAGCGCCAAGAAGCAGGTTCACGCAGATCGACCTGGCCGTGCTCCAGGACTCTATGGGCTGGCTCCCGGAGAGGGGGACGGCTCCGGAGGCGGACGGGGCGCGGTCGGACGCGACCATGGTGTCGTATCCTAGTGGCGTGCTCCTGGTCGGCTCCTTCAACGCGTCGGCCCGACGAGGCGCTTGCGGACCTTCGGTTCACACGGGCGTGTCCTTCGACATAAGGGTCGTCTCGTCCGAGGCCCGCTATTCGCCGCCAGGGCCTTCCGTGCATGATGGTGGGATCTCCGCTCTCGGTGCATCCATCAGCGCCTCCAGTGCAGCGTCTGTCCCGACGTCAGGCACGTCGGGCGTCGCATCGAGATCCACCAGTGCGGACGCAGATCCTGGCTCGGCGGCCTTGGCGGCCTCAGCCGCACTTGCACCGGCACGCGCCGGCTCGCTGGTTCGAGCCTCCACATTCGCCCATGAGGTGGGATCGTGCTTCATCTTGGACCGCATGTCCTTGGTTGGAGGCTTCTGGTGGGGTCGGCTGCACGCTTGTCAGGTTGGTCCCGGCTTGCGGCCGCCTTTCGGGCCTCCTCCTCCTAGGGACGGTGCTCCTGCTCGAGCAGCGCCTTCCTTGCAGCATCCGCTTCGACCCAGGTGGCTTGCTCCTTGGCGGCGGCATCATCCACTTCCACCGTCTGGGTGTCCCTGCTTATCGTAACCTGATAAGAGGGAATATCTTGCCAAAGAATCAAGAATGAGGCGAAGAAAAGAGGAACGCGGTTACTCACCCAATGACGATGGGAACCGGTCGTCTGCTAACGACGGTCGACCCGACTTGCTGCTTCTTCGAGCCGCCCCGCGGCCCTCAACGGGAGGTCCTGCCATGGTTCGCTTGGAAGCCGACTTGGCGGCAGCAGTCTTCTTGCCTTTCCATCGCGCTCCTTCGCCGTCCACAGCCGGCTCACGGGTGGCTCAATGTTGTCGTCTCATGGGAGGGCTGGAGACGTTCTCTAGCTCTTCCAGGTCTTCCGTGTGAACTGCACCATGCAATCGAGGCGACACTTTGTCATCGTCGGCCCAATCAAGCAATCCAGACGCAAGAAACTCACCGGTCGGCTCGGTTCCCTCCGACTCTGCCACCCCCTCAACCTCTTCGGAGCTTGCTAGTAAAGGTTCCACCTCGTTCTCATCCTCGATCTCGACGGGGCCCGATGCCTCCACGTCAGCAGCCCACGGTTGGTAGGCTTGCAGATGGGGGAACAACTGATGACATAGCCGGCGTCCGGTGTCAGAAGCTGGATGGCATTCAAAAGAAAACAGGAAGCATTATCACGAAGAAACATACCGTTGGGGCCGGATGGTCCCGGTCATAAGGGGCCATGCCCCATTCCCACGCATCGCCATCATCCATGGAGGCGGAGGAGATCAAGTTCACCAGTTGCGCTATCCTGCCGGCTCACAGGTTCTTCATCGAGAGCCGACATGGGTCATGTCGGCCGCCCATCTGGAAAATCAAGTGTAGCCGGCGCTGTAGAGGTAGAATCCGGCGTGCCACCATGGTGGCAAGTAGATCCTCGGCCAAAAGGCCTCGGGTCTTCAGAAGCTCGAGGTGGGCGCATATCAACTTCACCTCTGGGATCGGCTTCGGCAGTGAACTCTTCCAGTTCAGTTTCGCAGTCGGCGGAGTGATGTCGAAGGGGGCAGGTTGATGCAGTCGTTCAGAGGATCCACATTCTTCACACAGAAGAATCCCTTCTGCCACTTCTTCACTGAATCCTGGAGAGGGAGCTTCGAGAAGCCGGAGGCAGTCCGGTGATGATGAGGGCGGCACCGCAAGGGGTCATCTTCATGATGCCGGGGCATCGCCCGACACCGATCGCTTGCTGGTAATCCAAACCCGCGAAAGAAATGCTTGTTGAAGACCACCACTTTGCCGTCTTGCGGTGTCGAAGATCCTTCTCCGTCGGGGAGGCGCACATCGACGAGCTCTGCCGGAGGAAGCATACGGCGATGGCAGAGGACCTCGATGTGCCCCTCGGTGACGATGCTGCCCTCCGAGGCGTCCCGGGATTTCGCCTTCTTGGCGGCGGCCCATGACATGACGGAGCGGCGGCGTGAAGCGTTGGAGGCGCGCGAAGCGTCGGCGGCGAGCGACAACGAGGATGCGAACGGCGCCTCTCTCTCTCTCTCTCTCTATCGTTGTGGGAGGGAAGGGGCACTAGAGCGGAACAGGACGGGGGTGAATGGCCTTTTCGACCCCACACCCATCCATTTAAACCAAGGAAGAGATCGTGGGGGAGGGGATCTGGTACGCATGATCCCCACCCCCTCCGGGCTGTGCGGGAGCATTAATGTCCTCCAAAATGCCAACCATCGCCTCGTATCCACACATGATCCCCATGCGCGGACCGAGGCCGTGGCATGGCGGGCCCCATTGTGCAGGCCCAGTCCCGTCATGCGCGTGGTTTGTCACGGCATGGCTCCCAAAGACCAACACTGCAAGCGACGAAGCCGAGGCTTCGAGCGGAAGCCGGCCGGCTCTTGGCCCAGCCAGCTCCCACACCTGGGCTCATATATAGCGGCTCCCTAGACCCGCGAGCCGGATACTCAAGCGGGCTAGGCCCTTTGCCTCGAGACGACGGACCACCCCTGCTTTGGGGACTACTAACGGGTGGATAACCCCGGGGTAGGCTCATCAAGCCTACTCCTCTATACTTCGGTATAGAGAGCGGCGAAAGCTTCCTCAACTCCTGGCTCCTCCTGGCCGGCTACAAAGTCCTTACCGGCTAGGAGCGCATCCGTCTACTCTCTGGCCGGCTGGCTAGCCGCCAGCCGGCTGAAGGGGACCCGTCGCATTGACCCCCATGATGTGACAAGGGCCTTCGATTAAAGGCGAAAGTACCTCAGCACGGGTACGATGGAGAAGCATACACACGGCTACAGTGGCGGCGGCTGTACCGCTGACCGGCGCCGGCTCCGACCCATCAACCGTGTACAATACCCGCACGCCACTACCCACTCCATTACCTGGCCCGACGTGGCTACGGTGGAGACGGTCGTACCACTGACCAGTGCCGGATCCCGCAAGACGACGTCCGTTGTACCACATGCGCCCTGCATGGGGAAGACACACCAATCACATAGGCTAGCTGGTGGGTCCCAGGACCAGATGGGACCTTGCAGCCGGTGATACGTCTCCATCGTATCTACTTTTCCAAACTCTGTTGCCCTTGTTTTGGACTCTAATTTTCATGATTTGAATGGAACTAACCCGGACTGACGTTGTTTTCAGCAGAATTGCCATGGTGTTGTTTTTGCACAGAAATAAAAGTTCTCGGAATGACCTGGAAATTTACGAGGATTTTTTGTGGAATATATAAAAAAATACTGGTGCAAGAATTACCTGGAGGGACGGAGCCAAGCCCAGGAGGCGCCCCCCCTGGCCGCGCCTGGCAGGCTTGTGAGGCCCTCGTGGCTCCGCCGCCTCCAACTCCAGCTCTATATTGTCTCTTTCGCCCAGAAAAAATTAAGAGAGAAGAGTTCATCGCGTTTTACAACACGGAGCCGCCGCCACCACATGTTCTTCCTCTGGAGGGCAGATCTGGAGTCCGTTCTCGGCTCCGAAGAGGGGAGATCGACGTCGTCGTCATCATGAACCATCCTTCATCGCCAATTCCATGGTGCTCTTCACTGTTCGTGAGTAATCTCATCGTAGGCTTGCTGGACGGTGATGGGTTGGATGAGATCTATCATGTAATCGAGTTAGTTTAGATGGGGTTTGATCCCTAGTATCCACTATGTTCTGAGATTGATGTTGCTACTACTTTGCTATGCTTAATGCTTGTCACTAGGGCCCGAGTGCCATGATTTCAGATCTGAACCTATTATGGTTTCATCAATATATGTGTGTTCTTGATCCTATCTTGCAAGTTGTAGTCACCTACTATGTGTTATGACCCGGCAACCCCGGGGTGACAATAGCCGGAACCACTCCCAGAGATAACCATAGTATGAGGAGTTCGTGTATTCACTATGTGCTAATGCTTTGTTCTGGTTCTCTATTAAAAGGAGACCTTAATATCCCTTAGTTTCCATTAGGACCACGCTGCCACGGGAGGGATGGACAATAGATGTCATGCAAGTTCTTTTCCATAAGCACGTATGACTAAATACGGAATGCATGTCTACATTACATTGACGAACTGGAGCAAGTTACATATCACCCTATGTTATAACTGTTACATGATGAATGTCATCCGACATAATTATCCATCACCGATCCAATGCCTACGAGTCTTTTCCTACTGGTCCTTGCTAAGTTCCTTTAGCACTACTGTTGTCACTGCTGTTGCTATCACTACTGCTACCGTTACTATCACACTACTCTGTTACTGAAACTTTGCTACAGATACTAAGTCTTTCAGATGTGGTTGAATTGACAACTCAACTGCTAATACTCGAGAATATTCTTTGGCTTACCCTTGTGTCGAATCAACAAAATTGGGTTGAATACTCTACCATCGAAAACGGTTGTGATCCCCTATACTTGTGGGTTATCAAGACTATTTTCTGGCACCGTTGCCGGGGAGGCCTAGCTCTATTCTCTGAGTCACTTGGGATTTACGTGTGTTGATCACTATGAGGAATCTGAGAGATCCAAAAACTGAAGTATTGCCCTCAACTACGAGGACAGGTAAGGAACTGCCTTCTAGCTCTGCACTTGATTCACCTTCAGTTATGAGTAAATTTGCGACACCACCACCTATTGGTAATTCTGATATGTCGCCTATGCTTGGTGATGCTACTTCTGCTATCCATGATGCTTATGATGATGCTTTGCTTGATAATGATTTGCCACTGGGTGCATTTCTTGATGCACAAATTGCTAGAGTTACTGCTGAATGTGATGATACTTCTGAAACTGATGAAATTATTTAAGTAGAACTTGTTGTTACACCTGTTAGACCTAGCTCTCCTAGATATGAATTGTCTGATATACCTAAGGGTTATGTTATGGAGGGAGAGGTAGCTGAAGTCTTTCTTGCTTGTAAGGATAGCTATGATCTTGAGAATTTATTGCGCAAGTGGAAAGAAAAATCTCTGAATGCTAGAATGAAATATGATCCTAAGTTTGCTACTTCGCCTATCTTTGTTACTGATAAGGATTATGAATTCACCGTCGATCCTGAGTTAATCACTTTGGTTGAATCTGATCCTTTTCATGGTTATGAGTCTGAAACGGTTGTAGCACATCTTACCAAACTGAATGATATAGCCACCCTATTCACGAATGAGGAAAAGATTCGCCATTACTATATCCTTAAGTTGTTTCCTTTCTCGCTAAAGGGTGATGCTAAGACTTGGTTCACTTCTCTTGCTCCTGGTTGTGTGCGTAGTCCCCAGGATATGATTTACTACTTCTGTGAGAAATATTTTCCTGCCCATAAGAAACAAGCTGCCTTGCAGGATCTGTATAACTTTGTGCAAGTTGAAGAAGAGAGTCTCCCACAAGCTTGGGGGAGGCTTGTCCAGCTACTTAATGCTTTGTCTGATCACCCTCTTGAGAAAAATGAAATACTTGATATCTTTTATAATGGACTAACTGATGCTTCTAGGGACCACCTAGATAGTTGTGTTGGTTGTGTTTTCAGGGAATGAACTCTGGAACAGGCTGAAATTCTATTGAATAATATCTTGAGCAATGATAATGCTTGGACTATTCCTGAACCACCTCCGAAGCCAACTCCGAAGAAAAGAGGTATTCTATTCCTCAGTCCTAAAGATATGCAAGAAGCCAAGAAATATATGCAAGAAAAAGGTATTAAATCTGAAGATGTTAAGAATCTACCACCTATCAAAGAAATACATGGTCTTGATAACCCGACACGGGTAGTAGAGGTAAATTCTCTTCGTAGATTCAATGAGAGTGATATTCCTTATGATAAACCTGCTAGCTTATGCTTACATGAATTTGATAACTTTGTTGCCAAACAACAAAGTTTCAATGATTATGTTAGCAGACAATTAAGACAAAATGCTCATATGATTGATCATATAAGTGCTTGTGTGGATAGAAATGTCAATGATCTTAAGCTTTTGAGTAAACATGCCTCTATGGTCACTACTCAAGTAGAACAAGTACTTAAGGCTCAAAATGACTTGCTCAATGAGTTGAATGACAATTCTGTTAGAGTTGTCACTAGAGGTGGTAGAATGACTCAGGAACCTTTGTGTCCTGAGGCTCATCCTAAGAGAATTGAACAAGATTCTCAAGGAGTTAACACTGATGCGCCTAGTCATCCTGGTATTAGGAAGAAAAAGAAAGATGATAGGAACTTGCATGCTAGCAAACCTGTTGCTGTTACACCCGAGAATCCAAATGATGTCTCTGTTTCTGACGCCGAAACACAATCTGGTGATGAACATGATCCTAGTGATAATATTGATAGTGGTGTTCATGTTGATGCTCAACCTAGTAATGATAAGGATGTGGAGATTGAACCTGTTGTTGATCTTGATAACCCACAACCTAAGGATAGGAGATATGATAAGAACGATTTTATCGGTGAGAACCATGGGTTCAGAAACCCATGCCCTTTCCTCCCAAACCATCCAAGAAAAAGGATGATGAGGATTTTGAGCGCTTTGTTGAAATGATTAGACATGTCTTTCTGCAAATGTGTTTGTCAGATATGCTCAAAATGTCTCCTTATGCTAAGTACATGAAAGATATTGTGACCAATAAAAGGAGGATACCTGAGGTTGAGATTTCCACCATGCTTGCTAATTACACCTTCAAGGGTAGAAATCCTAAGAAACTAGGTGATCCCGGAGTGCCCACTATACCTTGCTCCATTAAAGGAGACTACGTTAGAACTGCTTTATGCAATCTTGGAGCTGGTGTTAGTGTTATGCCTCTCTCTCTTTATCGTTGACTTGAATTGGATAAGTTGACACCCACTGAAATGTCTTTGCAAATGGCCGACAAATCAACTGCTTTTCCTGTCAGCATTTGCGAGGATGTGCCTATTGTGGTTGCTAACGTTACAATCTTAACGGACTTTGTTATTCTGGATATTCCCGAGGATGATGCCATGGCGGTCATCCTTGGAAGACCCTTTTTAAACACTGCAGGGGCTGTTATTGATTGCAACAAAGGCAATGTCACTTTCCATGTTAATGGTAATGAGCATACGGTGCACTTTCTGAAGAAACAATATCGAGTACATTGCATCAATGCTATTGAAAAAACTTCATCAATTCTTATTGGAAGCTTTGAATGCCCTATGCCTACTGTCAAGATGAAGTATGATTTACTTGTTGGGGATATGCACATCCCCGTTGAGGTAACCTAGTGATTATTCGAAAATTCTCTGGTTTTATGTGATTCGAAAAAAGTTTGTCAAGGAGACTTGATCAACCTCATTGACGGATTTCTTTTGATAACCATGAGATGGATGAATCTAGGAGTCACAACCTTCTGTTCCGAACTTTTATTTTCTGTTGTTTAGAAGAAAAATGATAAATTTAGCTTTATTTTCCTGTTTTCTGCTTTTTGCGTCCCTTAGAAAAGTGTCCCAAAAATAAAATTTCTCCAAATGCCCTGAAATTCAAGTATGATTTTTTCTGGAATTTTTGAAAAATTATGAGATAAAGAGCTAGTCAGGGGGATGCACCAGTGGGCCACAAGCCCATGAGGCGCGAGCACCCCCCTGGTCGCGCCTGGCAAGCTTGTGGGCCCCACGTGGCCCCCCTCCACTTATTCCAGCTCCCATCTCCTTCTCCTACCTCCAAAAAAAATCATTCCACAGCTCAAACCCGTGTTCTTGCTCTTCTTGTTGCGTTTTTCGATCTCCTTGTGCAAAGCCCCATTCACCAAACTGTTTTGGGGGATTGTTCCTTGAGAAAGAAAAAGGAAAAGATGAGGAGGTTCCTAAGAGGCTCTTCAAGCCGTGACCCCAAGGAATATGAAAATGAGAAGAAGAAACCCAAGTATCCGGTCCCCCGAGTTGCAGAAATTCGAGCGTGCGAGTGGCCAAGCGATGTGTTCTTATGTGCCGCCGGTCTTTATGAGGATTTTTATTACTTGGTGGAGAACGCAGGCCTTACCGCATTTGTCGAAGGTAAGTGTCCACAATACCTCCTCCTCACTAATATTTTCGTGCAAAGCTTTAATTTTTATCCAAGGAAGAGTCCTCCTATGGTTGAGTTCAAGTTATATGATTTCCCCCAACGCATGTCACTTCAGGATTTCTGCAATGTTTGCAATTTACCTTATGTTGGGGATATTCATGAACCTCGTCCACGGGACTTGGAGGCTTTCATTGATACTATTGCTGTAGGAGACGAGAGAGGAGTATCTTGCGCTAGAGTTGCTAGCGTACATTTTCCCGTGCTTCGTATCTCTCATTATTCGTGGGAAAAATGTTTGATTGGCCGTGGGAAAGCTGGGGCTCTTAGCTCCCCAGATCTTGCGGTTTTGCATGAAGCTCTTTATAATGATAAAACTTATAGCTTGGGCGCTATAGTGGCTCAACGGCTGAACACGAACCGTACTAAAGGCACTATTTATGGAGGTATCTATGCTACCCGTCTTGCTAAACATTTTGAGATACCTATTAGACTGTACGAGGAAGAAGATATGCTTCTTCCTGAGAGACATTTAGATTATGATAGCATGGTTCGCCATAACTTTCTTGATAAAGATATAAATAAGAGGATGATTTATAACTTGGTATTTAGCCAGGGTACTCGTGAGACTATTACTTTGCCTGCTCCTTCTTTGTTCAATCTTCATCTAGGCAGGTACATTATTATGCCCTCGGACATCTACGCATATTGGGGCATAGCGCCACCACAGGCGCCCATGCCCGAGCTACCAGTCGAGTACCAGACGCCAGTTTATCAGGGGGACCCAGAGGAGCTCACCCAGCAGTGGCACCCTCAGTACACTTCGGAGTACCCCGGAGACGGTTACTTCCCTCCTTGGGAGTAGACCAACTTAGGCCAAAAGGCTAAGCTTGGGGGAGTACGTGTTTCTCACCGACTTTATATTCATGCTCACACTTTCACTTTGATAGTCGTTGTTCACACCTTGCCATTGTATCATCCATGCTAGTTTATTTCTTTGTCTCGCTTTCTTCTTATGTGTTTGTTTAAATTTGAGAAAAACAAAAAAAATAGTTGTAAGTTTACTTTCCAGCTTGTTTAGTGGTTTTTAGAAATAAAACCCAAAAAGATTTCCCGTTCCTATTTTGCTCGTTGGGAGCTTTCCCGTGTAAATAGTTTTCTTTGTCTTTGGGTCAAGGTAGAAGCCATGGTTAAAATGTCTAGTGGCTCTCACATGCATGATTGTTTATCCGTCAAAGAGCCATATTACTTTGTCTTCTCCTCTGAGTTTGCTTGTAGATTCCAGCTTAGTCCAATGCACGAACACTCTCATTATTATTCACATCATTCGGTCGTGCAAGTGAAAGGCAATAATGACGATATATGATGAAGTGACTAAGCCTGTAAAAGCTGGTATGAACTCAACCTATTTTATTTTTGTAAATATGACTAGCTTATCATTCATAATTCAGCATTGTTATGAGAGAAACATGTTTGCAGTGACAACTTAGAGATCATAGTTTCTGATGCCATGCTTAATTATCTAGGAGCTTATAATGGTTTGTCTTGGATGCCAACATGAATTTTGAGATGATTATGATGTAGTATGATAGGATGGTGTCTCCCTTTGAATGATTCAAGTGGCTTGACTTGGCACATGTTCACGCATGTAGTTGAAACAAAATCAACATAGCCTCTATGATATTCATGTTTATGGTGATTTATATCCTACTCATGCTTGCACTCAATGTTGGTTAATTTCAATGCATATTGATGACTGTTGTCGCTCTCTAGTTGGTCGCCTCCCAGTCTTTTGCTAGCCTTCACTTGTACTAAGCGGGAATACTGCTTGTGCATCCACTTCCATAAACCCAAAGTTGTTCCATATGCGTCCACCATACCTACCTATATGCGGTATCAACCTGCCGTTCCAAGTAAATTTGCATGTGCCACTCTCTAAATCTTCAAGAAATAATCTGTTTTGTATGCCCGAACCGCCCATGCGGTGACAAGGGGCGGTCAGTATCTTCCATGCTAGGCGTGTTATCCTCGATACGTGTTTATTCACTATAACTCGCGAGAAAGGGGACGGGAATCGGAATGCCCAGTTCCATGCTCAAATCGAAAATATAATTGCAAACAAACCCCCCTGGATTGTTGTTAGTATGGACGACACTCGAGGATTCGGTTAGTCGTGGAGTGTGATTGATCGGTGGTGGGGGAGTCAAAACTTTACTTTTCTGTTTGAGAACCGCCTATAATTTGTGTAGCATGGAAGATGGTGAAAACTCTTGGTCATCGCGTTGACAATGAAAGCATACCACCCAAAATTATTTATCTCTATTTTAAAAGCTTGAGTTCTACCACCTCTGCAAATCAATGCTTTCCTCTGCGAAGGGCCTATCTATTTACGTTTCTGTTGAGTCATCCTCTTCTTATAAAAGGCACCAGTTAGAGAGCACCTCCGTCAATTTTATGCTTTGCTACTAATTGATATTGAGTATGACTGTGATTGGATCTTCTTTGCCATGAATTACAATGTTCAGTTAGCCCTTGGTCTTTGAAGGTGCTCTGCATTTATGTTTTGCGGTCTCGGAAAGGGCTAGCGAGATACCATCTGTTCATATTGTTTTCATGTTTGTTTTGATTGAAGTGTTGACGTTTGAAACTTATCATTATTGCTCGCTAGTTGATTTTGCCATTGATATGAGTTCATCATGAGACCTAAATGTCATTGCTTATGTGGTTAGCTTATGATCTTGCTGAAAATCTGAATATGAGTTAGACATAAATACAACAACAAGATCAAACAGAGTTCGTAAAAGTTTTTCTTTTGTCTCTTTCAATCTGTCAACTGAATTGCTTGAGGACAAGCAAGGCTTTAAGGTTGGGGGAGTTGATACGTCTCCATCGTATCTACTTTTCCACACTCTTTTCCCTTGTTTTGGACTCTAATTTGCATGATTTGAATGGAACTAACCCGGACTGACGCTGTTTTCAGCAGAATTGCCATGGTATTGTTTTTGCGCAGAAATAAAAGTTCTCGGAATGACCTGGAAATTTACAAGGATTTTTTGTGGAATATATAAAAAATACTGGCGCAAGAATTACCTGGAGGGACGGAGCCAGGAGCCCGCAATACCAGGAGGCGCGGGCCCCCCTGGCCGCGCCTCGCAGGCTTCTGAGGCCCTCGTGGCTCCGCCGCCTCCAACTCCAGCTCTATATAGTCTCTTTCGCCCAGAAAAAATTAAGAGAGAAGAGTTCATCGTGTTTTACGACATGGAGCCGCCGCCACTACCTGTTCTTCCTCTGGAGGGCAGATCTGGAGTCCGTTCTGGGCTCCGGAGAGGGGAGATCGACGCCGTCGTCATCATCAACCATCCTTCATCGCCAATTCCATGATGCTCTTCACCGTTCGTGAGTAATCTCATCGTAGGCTTGCTGGACGATGATGGGTTGGATGAGATCTATCATGTAATCGAGCTAGTTTTGATGGGGTTTGATCCCTAGTATCCACTATGTTCTAAGATTGATGTTGCTACTACTTTGCTATGCTTAATGCTTGTCACTAGGGCCCGAGTGCCATGATTTCAGATCTGAACATATTATGTTTTCATCAATGTATGTGTGTTCTTAATCCTATCTTGCAAGTTGTAGTCACCTACTATGTGTTATGACCCGGCAACCCCGGAGTGACAATAGCCGGAACCACTCTCGGAGATAACCATAGTATGAGGAGTTCATGTATTCACTATGTGCTAATGCTTTGTTCCGGTTCTCTAGTAAAAGGAGACCTTAATATCCCTTAGTTTCCATTAGGACCCCGCTGCCACGGGAAATATGGACAATAGATGTCATGCAAGTTCTTTTCCATAAGCACGTATGTTGGGGAACGTCGCATGGGAAACAAAAAATTTCCTACGCGCATGAAGACCTATCATGGTGATGTCCATCTACGAGAGGGGATGAGTGATCTACGTACCCTTGTAGATCGTACAGCAGAAGCGTTAGTGAACGCGGTTGATGTAGTGGAACGTCCTCATGTCCCTCGATCCGCCCCGCGAACAATCCCGCGATCAGTCCCACGATCTAGTACCGAACGGACAACACCTCCGCGTTCAGCACACGTACAGCTCGACGATGATCTCGGCCTTCTTGATCCAGCAAGAGAGACGAAGAGGTAGAAGAGTTCTCCGGCAGCGTGACGGCGCTCCGTAGGTTGGTGATGACCTTGTCTCAGCAGGGCTCCGCCCGAGCTCCGCAGAAACGTGATCTAGAGGAAAAACCGTGGAGGTATGTGGTCGGGCTGCCGTGGAAAAGTCGTCTCAAATCAGCCCTAAAACCTCCGTATATATAGGTGGGAGGGAGGGGACCTTGCCTTGGGGCTCAAGGAGCCCCAAGGGGGTCGGCCGAGTCCAAGGGGGAAGGCTCCCCCCCCCAAACCGAGTTGGACTTGGTTTGGTGGGTGGGAGTCCTTCCTTCCCTTCCCACCTCCTTTTCTTTCTTTCTTTTCTCTTTGATTTTCTTTCCTAGGCGCATAGGGCCCTTTTGGGCTGCCCCACCAGCCCACTAAGGGCTGGTGCGCCACCCTCAAGGCCTATGGGCTTCCCCGGGGTGGGTTGCCCCCCCTCCCCCCGGTGAACTCCCGGAACCCATTCGTCATTCCCGGTACATTCCCGGTAACTCCGAAAACCTTCCGGTAATCAAATGAGGTCATCCTATATATCAATCTTCGTTTCTGGACCATTCTGGAAACCCTCGTGACGTCCGTGATCTCATCCGGGACTCCGAACAACATTCGGTAACCAACCATATAACTCAAATACGCATAAAACAACGTCGAACCTTAAGTGTGCAGACCCTGCGGGTTCGAGAACTATGTAGACATGACCCGAGAGACTCCTTGGTCAATATCCAATAGGAGGACCTGGATGCCCATATTGGATCCTACATATTCTACAAAGATCTTATCGTTTGAACCTCAGTGCCAAGGATTCATATAATCCCGTATGTCATTCCCTTTGTCCTTCGGTATGTTACTTGCCCGAGATTCGATCGTCAGTATCCGCATACCTATTTCAATCTCGTTTACCGGCAAGTCTCTTTACTCGTTCCGTAATACAAGATCCCGCAACTTACACTAAGTCACATTGCTTGCAAGGCTTGTGTGTGATGTTGTATTACCGAGTGGGCCCCGAGATACCTCTCCGTCATACGGAGTGACAAATCCCAGTCTTGATCCATACTAACTCAACTAACACCTTCGGAGATACCTGCAGAGCATCTTTATAGTCACCCAGTTACGTTGCGACGTTTGATACACACAAAGCATTCCTCTGGTGTCAGTGAATTATATGATCTCATGGTCATAGGAATAAATACTTGACACACAGAAAACAGTAGCAACAAAATGACACGATCAACATGCTACGTCTATTAGTTTGGGTCTAGTCCATCACGTGATTCTCCTAATGACGTGATCCAGTTATCAAGCAACAACACCTTGTTCATAATCAGAAGACACTGACTATCTTTGATCAACTGGCTAGCCAACTAGAGGCTTGCTAGGGACGGTGTTTTGTCTATGTATCCACACATGTAAATGAGTCTTCATTCAATACAATTATAGCATGGATAATAAACGATTATCTTGATACAGGAATTATAATAATAACTATATTTATTATTGCCTCTAGGGCATAATTCCAACAGTCTCCCACTTGCACTAGAGTCAATAATCTAGCCCTAACATCATCATGTGAATTACATTGTAATAAATCTAACACCCATACAGTTCTGGTGTTGATCATGCTTTGGCCGTGGAAGAGGTTTAGTCAGCGGGTCTGCTACATTCAGATCCGTGTGCACTTTGCATATATTTACGTCCTCTCCTTCGACGTAGTCGCGGATGAGGTTGAAGCGTCGTTTGATGTGTCTGGTCTTCTTGTGAAACCGTGGTTCCTTTGCTAAGGCAATGGCACCCGTGTTGTCACAGAACAAGGTTATTGGATTCAGTGCGCTTGGCACCACTCCAAGATCCGTCATGAACTGCTTCATCCAGACACCCTCTTTAGCCGCCTCCGAGGCATCCATGTACTCCGCTTCACATGTAGAATCTGCTACACGCTTTGCTTGGAACTGCACCAGCTTACGGCACCCCCATTAAGAATAAATATGTATCCGGTTTGCGACTTAGAGTCGTCCGGATCTGTGTCAAAGCTTGCATCGACGTAACCTTTTACGGCGAGATCTTCGTCACCTCCATACACGAGAAACATCTCCTTAGTCCTTTTCAGGTACTTCAGGATATTCTTGACCACTGTCCAGTGATCCACTCCTGGATTACTCTGGAACCTACCCGCCATACTTATGGCTAGGCTAACATCCGGTCTAGTGCACAACATTGCATACATGATAGAACCCATGGCTGAAGCATAGGGGACGGAGCGCATATGCTCTCTATCTTCATCAGTTGCTGGGCACTGAGTCTTACTCAATCTCGTACCTTGTAAAACTGGCAAGAACCCTTTCTTGGACTGTTCCATTTTGAACCTCTTCAAAACTTTATCAAGGTATGTGCTTTGTGAAAGTCCTATCACGCGTTTTGATCTATCCCTATAGATCTTAATGCCTAGAATGTAAGCAGCTTCTCCTAGGTCCTTCATAGAGAAACTTTTATTCAAGTAATCCTTTATGCTCTCCAAAAACTCCACGTTGTTTCCAATCAGCAATATGTCATCCACATATAATATTAGAAACGCCACAGAGCTCCCACTCACTTTCTTGTAAATACAAGATTCTCCAACCACTTGTATAAACTCAAATGCTTTGATCACCTCATCAAAGCGTTTGTTCCAACTCCGAGATGCTTGCACCAGTCCATAAATGGATCGCTGAAGCTTGCACACCTTGTTAGCATTCTTAGGATCGACAAAACCTTCGGGTTGTATCATATACAACTCTTCCTTAAGGAAACCGTTAAGGAACACCGTTTTGATATCCATCTGCCAGATTTCATAATCGAAAAATGCAGCTATTGCTAACATGATTCTGACGGACTTAAGCATCGCTACGGGTGAGAATGTCTCATCGTAGTCAACTCCTTGAACTTGTGAAAAACCCTTTGCCACAAGTCGAGCTTTATAAACGGTCATTTGCCGTCAGCGTCCGTCTTCCTCTTAAAGATCCATTTGTTCTGAATAGCCTTGCGGCCCTCAGGTAGTACTTCCAAAGTCCACACTTTGTTCTCATACATGGATCCTATCTCGGACTTCATGGCTTCTAGCCATTTGTTGGAATCTGGGCCCACCATTGCTTCTTCATAATTTGCAGGTTCATTGTTGTCTAACAACATGATTGATAAGACGGGATTACCGTACCACTCTGGAGCAGTACGTGGTCTCGTCGACCTGCGTGGTTCGATAGAAACCTGAACCGGAGTTTCATGATCATCATCATTAACTTCCTCCTCAACCGGCGTCGCAACGATAGAGGTTTCCCCTTGTCCTACGCCACCATCCAGAGGGATGAGAGGTTCGACAACCTCGTCAAGTTCTATCTTCCTCCCACTCAATTCTCTCGAGAGAAACTCCTTCTCGAGAAAAGCTCCGTTTTTAGCAACAAACACTTTGCCCTCGGATTTGAGATAGAAGGTGTACCCAACTGTCTCTTTTGGGTAACCTATGAAGACGCACTTTTCCGCTTTGGGTTCCAGCTTCAGGCTGAAGCTTTTTGACATAAGCATCACATCCCCAAACTTTAAGAAACGACAACTTTGGCCTTTTGCCATACCACAGTTCGTATGGTGTCGTCTCAACGGATTTTGATGGTGCCCTATTTAAAGTGAATGCAGTTGTTTCTAATGCATAACCCCAAAACGATAACGGCAAATCGGTAAGACACATCATAGATCGCACCATCTCTAATAAAGTACGATTACGACGTTCGGACACACCATTACGCTGTGGTGTTCCAGGCGGTGTCAACTGTGAAACAATTCCACATTGTCTTAAGTGAGCACCAAACTCGAATCTCAGATATTCACCCCCACAATCAGACCGTAGGAACTTGATCTTCTTGTTACAATGATTTTCCACTTCACTCTGAAATTGCTTGAACTTTTCAAATGTTTCAGACTTGTGCTTCATCAAATAGACATAACCATATCTACTCAAATCGTCAGTGAAGGCGAGAAAATAACGATATCCGCCGCGCGCCTCTACGCTCATCGGACCACACACATCGGTATGTATGATTTCCAACAAGTCACTTGCACGCTCCATAGTTCCGGAGAATGGAGTCTTAGTCATCTTGCCCATGAGGCATGGTTCGCACGTGTCAAGTGAATCAAAGTCAAGTGACTCCAAAAGTCCATCAGCATGGAGTTTCTTCATGCGCTTTACACCAATATGACCTAAGCGGTAGTGCCACAAAAATATGGCGCTATCATTGTTAACTCTAACTCTTTTGGTCTCAATGTTATGTATATGTGTATCGCTATCAAGATTCAATATGAACAATCCTCTCACATTAGGTGCATGACCATAAAAGATGTTACTCATAGAAATAGAACAACCATTATTCTCTGACTTAAAAGAGTAACCGTCTCGCAATAAACAAGATCCAGATATGATGTTCATGCTCAACGCAGGCACTAAATAACAATGATTTAAGTTCATCACTAATCCTGATGGTAACTGAAGTGAAGCTGTGCCGACGGCGATTGCATCAACCTTGGAACCATTTCCTACGCGCATCGTCACTTCATCTTTCGCCAGCCTTCGTCTATTCCGCAGTTCCTGTTTCGAGTTGCAAATATGAGCAACAGAACCGGTATCGAATACCCAGGCACTACTACGAGAGCCGGTTAAGTACACATCAATAACATGTATATCAAATATACCTGATTTTTCTTTGGCCGCCTTCTTATCAGCCAGATACTTGGGGCAGTTGCGCTTCCAGTGACCCATACCCTTGCAATAGTAGCACTCTGTTTCAGGCTTAGGTCCAGCTTTGGGTTTCTTCGTCGGATTGGCAACAGGCTTACCGCTCTTCTTTGAATTACCCTTCTTGCCTTTGCCGTTTCTCTTGAAACTAGTGGTCTTATTCACCATCAACACTTGATGTTCTTTACGGAGTTCAGACTCTGCGACTTTCAGCATCGCAAACAACTCGCCGGGTGACTTGTTCATCCCTTGCATGTTGTAGTTCAACACAAAGCCTTTATAGCTTGGCGGCAGTGATTGAAGGATTCTGTCAGTGATAGCCTCTTGCGGGAGTTCAATCCCCAGCTCAGCTAGACGGTTTGAGTACCCAGACATTATGAGCACATGTTCACTGACAGATGAGTTCTCCTCCATCTTGCAAGCATAGAATTTATCGGAGGTCTCATACCTCTCGATCCGGGCGTTCTTCTGAAAGATAAACTTCAACTCCTGGAACATCTCAAATGCTCCATGACGCTCAAAGCGACGTTGAAGTCCCGGTTCTAAGCCATACAAGACTGCACATTGAACTACTGAGTAATCCTCCTTACGTGCTAACCAAGCGTTCTTAACATCCTGATCAGCCGTAGCGGGTGGTTCATCTCCTAGCGCAGCATTAAGGACATAATCCTTCTTCCCAGCTTGTAAGATTAGCTTAAGATTACGAGCCCAGTCTACAAAGTTGCTTCCATCATCTTTCAACTTAGCTTTCTCTAAGAACGTATTAAAATTCAGGGTGACTGTCGCGCGAGCCATGATCTACAACACAAATATATTCAAATTATTTGCTAAACTCCCACTCAAAAAGTACATCTCTCTAGTCATTTGAGTGGTTCATGATCCACTTCCACTAGCTCAAGTCCGATCATCACGTGAGTTGAGTATAGTTTCAGTGGTAAGCATCCCTATGCTAATCATATCATCTATATGATTCATGATCGACCTTTCGGTCTCATGTGTTCCGAGGCCATGTCTGCACATGCTAGGCTCGTCAAGCTTAACCCGAGTGTTCCGCGTGCGCAACTGTTTTGCACCCGTTGTATGTGAACGTTGAGTCTATCACACCCGATCATCACGTGGTGTCTCGAAACGACGAACTGTAGCAACGGTGCACAGTCGGGGAGAACACAATTTCGTCTTCAAACTTTAGTGAGAGATCACCTCATAATGCTACCGTCATTCTAAGCAAAATAAGGTGCATAAAAGGATTAACATCACATGCAATTCATAAGTGACATGATATGGCCATCATCACGTGCTTCTTGATCTCCATCACCAAAGCACCGGCACGATCTTCTTGTCACCGGCGCCCCACCATGATCTCCATCAACGTGTTGCCATCGGGGTTGTCGCGCTACTTATGCTATTACTACTAAAGCTACATCCTAGCAAAATAGTAAACGCATCTGCAAGCACAAAGGTTAGTATAAAGACAACCCTATGGCTCCTGCCGGTTGCCGTACCATCGACGTGCAAGTCGATATTTTCTATTGCAACATGATCATCTCATACATCCAATATATCACATCACATCGTTGGCCATATCACATCACAAGCATACCCTGCAAAAACAAGTTAGACGTCCTCTAATTTTGTTGTTGCATGTTTTACGTGGTGACCATGGGTATCTAGTAGGATCGCATCTTACTTACGCAAACACCACAACGGAGATATATGAGTTGCTATTTAACCTCATCCAAGGACCTCCTCGGTCAAATCCGATTCAACTAAAGTTGGAGAAACCGACACTTGTCAGTCATCTTTGAGCAATAGGGTTACTCGTAGCGATGAAACCAGTCTCTCGTAAGCATACGAGTAATGTCGGTCCAAGCCGCTTCAATCCAACAATACCGCGGAATCAAGAAAAGACTAAGGAGGGCAGCAAAACGCACATCACCGCCCACAAAAACTTTTGTGTTCTACTCGAGAAGACATCTACGCATGAACCTAGCTCATGATGCCACTGTTGGGGAACGTCGCATGGGAAACAAAAAATTTCCTACACGCACGAAGACCTATCATGGTGATGTCCATCTACGAGAGGGGATGAGTGATCTACGTACCCTTGTAGATCGTACAGCAGAAGCGTTAGTGAACGCGGTTGATGTAGTGGAACGTCCTCACGTCCCTCGATCCGCCCCGCGAACAATCCCGCGATCAGTCCCACGATCTAGTAGCGAACGGACGGCACCTCCGCGTTCAACACACGTACAACTCGACGATGATCTCGGCCTTCTTGATCCAGCAAGAGAGACGGAGAGGTAGAAGAGTTCTCCGGCAGCGTGACGGCGCTCCGGAGGTTGGTGATGACCTTGTCTCAGCAGGGCTCCGCCCGAGCTCCGCAGAAACGCGATCTAGAGGAAAAACCGTGGAGGTATGTGGTCGGGCTGCCGTGGAAAAGTCGTCTCAAATCAGCCCTAAAACCTCCGTATATATAGGTGGGAGGGAGGGGACCTTGCGGGGGTCGGCCGAGTCCAAGGGGGAAGGCTCCCCCCCCAAACCGAGTTGGACTTGGTTTGGTGGGTGGGAGTCCTTCCTTCGCTTCCCACCTCCTTTTTTTTTCTTTCTTTTCTCTTTGATTTTCTTTCCTAGGCGCATAGTGTGGATACATGTGTGATGTTGTATTACCGAGTGGGCCCCGAGATACCTCTCCGTCATACGGAGTGACAAATCCCAGTCTTGATCCATACTAACTCAACTAACACCTTCGGAGATACCTGTAGAGCATCTTTATAGTCACCCAGTTACGTTGCAACGTTTGATACACACAAAGCATTCCTCCGGTGTCAGTGAATTATATGATCTCATGGTCATAGGAATAAATACTTGACACACAGAAAACAGTAGCAACAAAATGACACGATCAACATGCTACGTCTATTAGTTTGGGTCTAGTCCATCACGTGATTCTCCTAATGACGTGATCCAGTTATCAAGCAACAACACCTTGTTCATAATCAGACGACACTGACTATCTTTGATCAACTGGCTAGCCAACTAGAGGCTTGCTAGGGACGGTGTTTTGTCTATGTATCCACACATGTAAATGAGTCTTCATTCAATACAATTATAGCATGGATAATAAACGATTATCTTGATACGGGAATTATAATAATAACTATATTTATTATTGCCTCTAGGGCATAATTCCAACAACATATGACTAAATACGAAATACATGCCTACATTACATTGACGAACTGGAGCTAGTTACATATCACCCTATGTTGTAACTGTTACATGATGAATGTCATCCGACATAATTATCCATCACTGATCCAATGCCTACGAGTCTTTTCCTACTGGTCCTTGCTAAGTTACTTTACCGCTACTGCTGTCACTGCTGCTGCTGTCACTACTGCTACCGTTACTATCACACTACTCCGTTACTGAGACTTTGCTGCAGATACTAAGTCTTTCAGGTGTGGTTGAATTGACAACTCAACTGCTAATACTCGAGAATATTCTTTGGCTTTCCCTTGTGTCGAATCAACAAATTTGGGCTGAATACTCTATCCTCGAAAGCTGTTGCGATCCCCTATACTTGTGGGTTATCAGCCGGCGGGCCCCTCCAGCGACAAGACCAAACCTCAGTGGGCCCCTTGGCTGGCCTGCGAGGCTGCCAATCGCCCCCCCCATAATGTACCTAGTATCCATTTTTTAGGTCGGGAGGTTCGGCTATAAACCCCCTTGGTCGTCCTCCATACAGAGGGTCGGCCATTCTCACACCCACACACACCACATAGGAGAGGCAGATAGCGAGCCGACTGCTCCTTCTTCCTCCTCCGTCGAACAGCTCAAGGAGCATCTTGTAATCACATTGGTTCATCAACCACTCCGGCAGGACTAGGGGTATTATCTCCCACGGAGAGCCCCAAACCTGGGTACAACGTGTGTCTTTCATCGCTAGCTACCAATCTCGTTCCCGGAGCCCGCCGGTGTCCCTAGGGCCCCAACCACTCTCGATAAGCCTATCCATGGCATATGTCGTGAGAAAACGACGACAACTACTGTACACCTTCGGCTAGCCTATAAAGCCGAACCCCAACCCCGAAAGAGAGGGGCTAGTTGGGACAGGAATACTCAAACACCCCACATAACACACCCCACACAAGCAACGAGACCGGTAGCGAGAGCTCCATCTCCTTCCTCACGAACAGCTCGAGGAGCATCCTTGTATTGTGATCACCTATAGTCACACCAGCGGGACTAGGGGTTTTACCTCATCGGAGGGTCCTGAACCTGGATAGATCGGCGTCATGTGTCTTGCGCCTTCATCCGTTCCGAGACGCCGCTGGCGCACGTCGACCCCAAACCACGAACTAAGCCACCTTGGCATGTGCCGCGAAAATACCACGACAGTTTTATTTCTTTATTCTTTGTAAATGACTTTGGATTAATCGTTCTAATTATTAATAAAGTTTGAATTTCCTTTACCATTTATGAATTATTATAAATACATTTCCAATTCATAATGAATTGTATTATCAACATTTTCCTTTAGTATTCATTTCTTAATTGCAATTCAAACCCAACCTCTAAAGAAAGAGCAAAGGTCATGTCAAACTACATTTGTGATGAAATTTGACTTAGTGATTTGAAATGTAAGTTTGTTTTGAACCCAGTCCTAGATGCATGAATGGAATTAAAGCCGAAAAAAAATCCTCCCGCTCCCATATAACTACTGGTCATGACATTTCTGCACAACTTGCAAAAAGAATATATACCTTTTCTATGAATTTTTTATGGTTTCATGTAGTAGTACTACATTCGTCACGGTTTAGAAGGCACAGTTAAATTTACGTGCATTTTCACAATAAACAAGGTTTAAGACGCATTTCATTTACTCCTAACATCTACTCCCTCCGTTCCAAAATATAAGATCTTTTAGAGATTTTACTAGAAGACTACATACAGAGCAAAATAAATGAATGTACACTCTAAAATATGTCTATATACATCCGTATGTAGTTTATAGTGCAATCTCTAAAAGGTCTTATGTTTAGGAACGGAGGAAGTAATTAGTAATCCATTGTACTACTTCTATATGCATGCGTAGTGTGAATATTATTTTTTAACTCATTTTACAATCAATCAATAACCACCTAGGTTCTAGAGAATTTTTATGCACGCTTTCTAAACCGCAATGGAGGGAATATTAGTACTATTTAATGCTTAAATATGTAAAAAATTTGCAAGAGTTTTTTTGTTTGTATTGAGAATTTCTGCTAGAGTTTATGGGGTTTACCAAAATCACCAGACCCCCAGCTCCAAAAGCAATTATAGGTACGTCCTAATTGTTCCTTTTTAAATGGAGGCTGATTATAAAGGACTAAGTTTCCGTTCACCCCATAAGCAACAAATTAATCCTGTAATAAAAAGAAAAGCAACAGTTAATCCCAGCAACGGGAGAGGCAGTACCCTACACGAGGTAGCATTGCACTGACCACCGAGCGGCCTTAACGCACACGCAAAATCGAAATCAAACCCCAACCAACCACCGAAGAAAAAGCTCCACACGGAAACAAACGCCCAAGAAAAAGAACAAAAGAGAGGATGAGCTGCTGAAAGCCAAAGCACATTCCAGCACGAGCGCACGAGAGGGGGGAGCGGAGCGGCAAGAAAACCCAAACCAAAAGCCCCCAGAACTCCGGATCCGCCTCCCGCATTGCTTCGAAGCCGCCAGATTCGGCCGAATCCGGCGCCTGCCCCGCCGGAGGGCCCCGGATCGACCGGCATTCCGGCCCCGTGCACGCTCCAGCCCTGGTGGTGAGGCATGGGGACCTTCGGTGGCCAGTTCGAGGACTTCCATGCGGGTGAGCCAGTCGATCCGAGCCTTTCCTTTTCTGTTCGCCGTGGGGGGGAGGGCTCAGTTCAAGCTGCCGAGCTCAAAGCTTGGTTCTTTTAAGAGTTTCATGCTCCATTTGTGTGGATTTTTGCCGAAACTGCGAGCTGAGGGGGGATTCAGTTCTTGTTAAGCTCCTGGCCAGGCCCAGTGTTTTGAGGCGTTGAGGTTCTTGCTGCCTATTTTGGCAGTGCAAAACGACGGACCTGTTTCTCTTTAGCACCCAGCCTTGCTTAATTTTTGTTCCTGTACCGTCGTTTTCTTCATTGTATTTTTTTTTTAATTTGAGAGCTAGAGGTTTCGAGTTTCACACACTGTGCCCATTCCTCACGTTTTATTTCTTTCGCTGATACAAACATTTCCAGACGACCGGCGTGCGGAGGTGATAGATTGGCTGGGCGGGCTGCTGCCGGAGTTCGATTTACCGCTGGATTCTTCAGACGAGGAGCTGCGGGAGTACCTTATCGACGGAACGGCGCTGTGCTACACTGCGGACAAGCTCATGCCTGGTGTTCTTGAGGTGGCCAATCGATCTCAGAAATGGTGGATGCTTTCTGCCTGTTGCCTTTGCTGTGCTGATGTAGCTTCGTTTGCAGGGTGTCTGGGGTGGCTATGCATCAGACCATCGGTCAAATGTGAAGAAGTTCCTCTCTGTTGTTGCGGAGATGGGGCTGCCAGGATTCAGCGTCAAGGATCTTGAGGAGGCAAGCTTGCTCCTGTCATGTCAAGTTGTTATATACTGTACTAGAATTATTACTCTCCTGGAGTTGGATGCTAGTATGTTTTTCAATTGGATGCTGCTATTTTCTCCTGTCAAGCTGCAGGCTAATATTCTAGAGGAAGTTCGTGCTTTCGTACTTACTTGCTTAGACCTTTTTGCCATTAAGGATTCTAATCTTGTGGGAAGCAAGCTCGTTGAAAGTATTGACTAAATGTGCCTCACTCCTCAAATGCTCACTCCTAACACTTATGGTTACAGATCTGTTCAGATGTTTCTAAGAGGCAGATAAAATGAATCTAGACACCATCAGGCCCACTTTAAAACTGCCAAATGAATTTGTAGTTTTGTATTTCTGTCCATATCCTTTTATGTTCTCATTTTTTTTATTAACTCCGGTCGGTTCTGTGATTACAGGGATCAATGTCGTCTATAGTAGAGTGTCTCTTGGCTCTAAGGGATAATGTATCAACAGGATTGGGTGAAAATATGTCTAACTATGCTGCTAAGACTCCATCAAGGCCTGTGGCTCCAGTTTCCACACAAGGAAGGAGATCTCCTGGAGAGGACAGAAGAAGGGTTCTTTGGGACGCCAAATCCCCACAAAGAAGTCCACTTCTTTCAGGTGTGCCTATCTTCTCGATTCTCTTGCATGAAGTGTCGTGTCTCATTTGGAACATCAAACACTTCAATTACTTTCTATTTGAAAGTTCAAACAAAAATACTCAGTATTGGCTGTTTAGCACTGATGATTAGCATTGGCTAGATGTAACTCAGCCTGTTAATTATAGATGCAACTAACATTTATATGACCAAGCATTATTACTTCAACATGGCTTTTGTATATTGAACATTGTTTACTTGTGTTATTATATGATGCAACTAACATTTATAGCTTTCAGGTTCTGTTGCTTATCCCTTCAATTTTGACTTAGGGTGTTAATCGGATTATGTTTTCCATCCTTTGCAGGACAGAAGACTAATGAGGTTTTCCAATTTAAGCGTGGACAGTACACAGATATTCCTGCTGCTAAGATTTCAGAGATGATCCAGTCAAACAGTTTAGATGTAACATCTTTAGTGTTATATTCCATACCAACTTGATGCTTATTTGTCTTGCCCTTTTTCTAATGACAACCATTTTTTTTCAGAATGCTCCTACTCAATCACTACTTAGAGTTGTAAATGGAATTCTGGATGAGAGTATTGAGAGAAAAAGAGGAGAAATACCACATGTATGCCTACTTGCCAAATTCTGGTGACTTTGAATACATGAATTCTATGGAACACTATTTTTTTTATCCTTCATTATTGATGGCTAACTTTTTCCTACTTGTCTCAGCGAGTTGTTTATTTACTAAGGAACGTTGTTCAAGAGATTGAGCACCGCATTTCTATTCAAGCAGAACACATTAGAAATGTAAGGATACAGTTTGTTTTGAAATTGCCCCTTTTCCATGTGAATTGAATTCCTTAATAAGATAATAACTTATTTTTCAGCAAAATAATATCATCAAAACGCGCGAGGATAAGTACCGTTCAAAAATTAAAGCACTCGAGACATTAGTAAATGGAACGAATGAAGAAAATGAGGTAAGACCAAAATTATCGATGGTTAGAAAATGTCCAGTGTGCAGTAATACTGACAACATGTGGTTATCTTTTCAGATGGCAATAAACCGTCTTGAGCTAGTTAAGGTATTAAATGAATCCTCTAGCCTCTTATGTATTTTTTTCATGCATTTTACTTGCTTTGGTATGTAGAAATATTATTTATTTTTAAAAATACTGGAAACTCTATTTTGGATTATAAATTTGAGATTTCATATTAGTTTTGTATTGTATACATATGCAGTGTTACTTATGATAAAAATATCATATATCCATTTTTTTTATAGGTAGAGAAGTCAAAAATTGACGAGAGAAGAAAACTAGGCGAACAAGACATGGTTCGCCTGATACGTGAAAAAGAAGATGCAGAGAATACAGTCAATAACCTTCGGCAGGAAATTCAAGTCATGAGTAAGATGTTCGAAGAATACAGAGAACAGATGGAAGCAAAAACAAACCAAATGGAGGAACACTTGACTCTAAGAGCTAAGGAGGCGGAGTTTCTTCTTATGCAATCGAAAAAGAGAATTGAAGAAGTTGAAACTGCTTCTGAACTGCAATCGCAACTTTGGAGTAAGAAGGCAAATACTTTTCGAAGTTTTATGGATAATCAAAAACTGTCTATTAAGGTTAGTGTAACACTATATCTTTGTGCTATTAAGTTCTTTCAGATTTTAATTTATATTTTCTGATTATTCAATTCTTTCAGGATATAAGGATATCATCTCAGTCAATTAAGCAGGAAATGTTTGCCCTTCAAATGAAATGGAGGGATGAAATATCTAACATCGGTATGTAAAATATTCCTCATACCGTGTGTATCTGTATTGTCCTTATACACGAATCGTGTTTTATTATTTGAATATTTTGGTTTGTTTTGTCTTAACGATCATACTTGTGTAGGACTTGACCTAAAAGGTTTGGTAGATGCTGCTGAAAATTACCATGGAGTTCTTGCTGAAAATCAGAAATTATTTAATGAAGTGCAAGAACTAAAAGGTAATTCTTGCGCTGTTTACTGTTGGAGCACACTTTGCGATTGTAACTAATTTTTTAATATATTGCTTATCAGGTAATATAAGAGTATATTGTCGTGTCAGACCATTTCTTCCCGGTCAAGACGGAAAATCAACCGCAGTTGATTATATTGGTGAGAATGGTGAAATTCTCATTTCAAATCCCTCCAAGCAAGGAAAGGATGGTTATCGGATGTTCAAGTTTAACAAGGTCTTTAATACACATGTTTCTCAAGGTATATCTTCACTAAACTAAGTAATCGATCGAAAAATAACTATTTTGGTGTATATTTGAATATTGATCACTAACGAGTTATGTAATAACTTACAGCTGAAGTTTTCTCCGATATCCAGCCTTTGATTAGATCTGTTCTTGATGGATTCAATGTGTGCATTTTTGCATACGGCCAAACTGGATCTGGCAAGACATACACAATGGTATTACCTAATCTTTGACTTATTCAGGAAAAACAAACTTGATTAGTGTACTTTCTTGGGGATATTGCCAATCAGGAAATAGTGTGCTTTGTATGGATTAGAGCACATGATTTAAAAGTCACACTTAGAAACATTTCAATTAAATCCCAAAATAAATCACAGATGTGCATATGTACATCAGTAATTTTTTAGTGAAAACAGGACCAAATGGTCATTGTACAAAAGAGACCATATGCACACCTTTTTTTCAAACGGTGAAGTTGCACTCTTGTCCTTTTTGTATACATCATATGTTAGTAAGTATATTTTTGAGCAAATTTCTGCAGATGTACATGTTTTGTGTACCCACCCATACAAGCGGAAAAACAATATTCATTACTAATTGTATGTGTCGTCATTTTTTTGTTTTAGAGCGGCCCCGGCACATCGAAAGAAGATTGGGGTGTTAACTATCGAGCTTTAAATGACTTGTTTGATATCTCGCTAAAAAGGAGAAACACTTTCTCATATGAGGTGGAAGTGCAAATGGTTGAGATATACAATGAACAAGTCCGGGATCTTCTATCAAATGATATTGCACAAAAGAGATATCCTTGATTAAACATATATTTGGTTTCTGTTATCATGTCTTTCTTTGTTCCGCTATTCGTATAACATGTTATTCTTAACATAAAGAAACACTCGGGATTTGGAGTACTTCTCAACCTAATGGACTTGTCGTACCTGATGCAAGTTTAATCCCTGTCAAATCAACATCAGATGTATTAGACTTAATGGAAATTGGACAAGCAAATAGAGCAGTTGGATCAACAGCTCTGAATGAAAGGAGTAGTAGGTCCCACAGGTATGTAGATGGATTAGTAAGTGAATAAATCTCATAAATATCTTCCGAGATACTGTTCTAAAAGCTTTATTTGCATGCAGCATTTTAACCGTGCATGTGAGAGGGCTGGACGTGAAGAATGGATCTACTTCTCGAGGATGTCTACATCTGATTGATCTTGCTGGGAGTGAGAGAGTTGAGCGATCTGAAGCAACCGGAGATAGATTAAAGGAAGCACAACATATTAATAAATCTCTTTCTGCTCTTGGAGATGTCATCTTTGCTTTGGCCCAGAAGAATGCTCATGTGCCCTACAGAAACAGCAAATTGACTCAAGTTCTTCAGAGCTCTTTAGGTAACATAATGCTCACAATACATGTTTATGTGTAGAAATTTACTCTCTTTTTTTACAATTTTTTACGCATTTCATGTAGGTGGGCAAGCAAAGACGCTAATGTTTGTTCAAGTAAACCCCGATGTGGAATCATGTTCAGAAACCATAAGTACTTTGAAATTTGCTGAAAGAGTTTCTGGGGTCGAGTTAGGTGCTGCAAGGAGCAACAAAGAGGGCAAGGATATAAAAGATCTGCTAGAACAGGTTTGTTTGCCCTCCATCTCTGATAAATTCAAAGTTATTCGTGTTTTATTTGAATTGTAAACATTGGTAGGCAAGCTTTTTGTAGAGTTCAATGACCAGTTTATAGGGTATTTTCCTTGTTAACTATTGAATGGGAAACAAAAGAAAAACATTATTTGTTTAGCTTAATGAAGTAAATATATACTAGCAGGCAGAAGGCGCGGCGACACACCGTGCTCATGAGTGTCCGTCGCTGGTTTAGTATGATTTATCTAATTGTTTGTTTTTCTGAAAAATAAGTAAAAGTAGTGTAGTAGATGGCGTTGCAAATTATAGCGGTGAGCACATAATAATATAACTTATGTTAATCGATAATATATGTTTTGCGTGTGGTGTAGGGCAATGCATCTGTATCACAGCAAATATAGCTTGTAAAACAGGCACCGTGAAAGATTAAATTTTGACTAATGACCAAATCTTTTGCTAACTACATAGATATTTTGCCATCTATATTATAATTGGAGCAATGACAACTCATGAGCAGTCAAAGGAGGAAGGAGAAAAGCAAAACTTGACTCCTTTTTTGCTGGCTGCAAAACTTGAGAGTATAATGGTGAACCAACCACCCAAGTTACAAAATTAACAGTGAACCAGAATAAAAACCTGGGACATGTGTGATCGAGGGAAGATTCATGCCAAAGCACTGGAACACGGGGAATTGACAATTGCTTGGCCCATTTAATTGTGTTATTTATGAAATTTTATTTATACTTGCTTCACATTATTGTAGAATTATGAGAAGGGAGAAAAGAAATAATATTATTATGCATTGCCAACTACCTCGCGTTTTTAATTCTCAGAGCCTAAACAAAATTTAAAAAAGAAGTAACTGGATGCGAGGCAGAAGCTAGAAAAAAAGAGAATATTCGTGGACATTTAGTCAAAGCAGTGGCCATGTGAATAAACACGTGTGGTTCCAATGTAAATTAGTCAGGGGAAGGGAAAAAGAGGAAGCTGATTTGAGCATTGACTTTTTAATGTCATCTCAGCGTGAAAATATACATAAACCTAGTAGCAGGGTCGCTTGTCTATGAGATATAAAAATCACAGTTCTTTTATTCTTGAACTTTGTAGTTTAATTTCTGAAAATACTTTTTGCATAAGTAATTATCATTCGTACATTTTTTAATTGTGTTTGGCTTATTTCAGAAATAATGTTTACATACACTGTTCATCTATGGTCACTGTTCTACGTCTGCCATGTGTCAAGTAGTCAAGAGCTAACAACACAACTATGGACGCAGGACATGCGCCGTTGCTTACCAGCTTTAACTGTTCCATATATATATATATATATATATATATATATATATATATATATGTCTTAGTCTGTTCCTTATTAACATTGTCTCCTGATAATTCGTGGTATACTGAAATCATATATAGTTTCTGTATCCACCTTCAGTTATGAATATTCTTTGTGTCTTGATTTCTGAAGTATCATCGATATTGTATCCAGGTTGCGTCTTTGAAAGACACAATATCACGTAAGGATATGGAAATTGAACAGCTCCAAGTCCTTAAATGCAATGTCAAATCTCCCAGCTCATTAACGGATAAAAGCGGCAGTAGCTTGGTAAAACAGTCCTCTACGGCAAGCCAACAGAACCAACTAATATCAGGTGAGAGATTGCTGAAGTGTCAAAAGTATACAGCGCTCAACAGAGGCAATAGATAACCTTTAATTCACACACACCAATATGTATATGCAGGGTCCATTGGATCAGGTGAACCCGAATACGAAGATAATGCATCCGACGATGGTTGCTCGGTAGGCGAAACTGAGTATTCTATCGGCAGCGCTTCAGAACCAGCAGCAGATCGAACGTATGTACTCATTCTGCTTTCTTTTCTGTTACCTCTCGTATGAAGCCGTCATGCACTAGTGCCAAATTTATTTTACGCCTCCGCAAAAGACGACGTAAAATCCTGTACTCCGAACTCAAAAGGGTCTCCCATCAGTTCTTTTGGCGTCATCGTAGCAAGCGCCTCTCACCCTGACGTGCAACAACATTTTGTATAATTGCAGGCAGAAGGGTCCATCAAGACTGACCAGGTTTTTCCTGACGAAGAACGGGCAGCCAGCTGCTTCCAGGCCGAAACCGAAGGAACCTGTTCCAAAGACGACGCCCATAGGTACGCATTCGCAAGCAACCCGGCATTTCTAGCACATGCTAAGGCCACTGGTGCCTGGTATTAACCAGAAAATCCATGAACCAGAAATATTGACATTATGAAACCAGAATCTCAATACCGTACTGACCGGAGCCACTGTATTCGTGAACCAGGTCGCCGGAGCTCGATAGCCAGCCAGGCCCCGACCGGAGCATCTTCGATCAAGCCCCCGAAGAAGCGGGTGGTCCCGTAAAGGACGACGAGGGGCTGCTGCGTTGGTGTCTTGCATCTGTAACGAGGCTTGGATAGTTTTTGTCTTGTAAACCTGTAACGAGACACGACACAAGACGCGGGTTAGGATGTATGTACCGTATGTGTCGATTTCAACTGGGCAGGCAGCCATGTACCTGTAACACGACCCCGGATGATTTGGATCAATGATGGTGAGCAAGGTACGCTTGCTGGCCGCTGTGACCAGATATGATGAGTGTCTGGGTTTATTGGCCTTGTGTTGTCAAACATGCATCCACTATGTCGCAAAATGCTTGCCTGATGTGGTGTTCCTAGCACCGGCTATGGTAATTGGTTTAGCGCCCTTTGTGATGATCATCGAAGAGTATGCCTTTAAAACAGAAAAAAAGACATTTTTCATTTTGTGAAATGGTTTTTTAGAAACTAGAAAGATCTTCGTGGTATTAATATATTCTTTTTATTGAAAAACTAACATAGAAAGATCTTCCTGCACGCACAAACAAAGCTTGTACTATTGTACAAGGTGTGGCATTGTCGTTCCTCGAACAACCAAATAAAATAAAAATAAAAAGGTGTGGAGATGCGGCATTCTCCTCCGTGGAACAATCTGCAGGAAAAAAAATAGCGATTGCGGTGAGCGTGGATCGAACACGCGACCTTCAGATCTTCAGTCTGACGCTCTCCCAACTGAGCTATCCCCGCTGTTGGTTCTGCTGTTCAAATACTGTTATATAACCTATATCTCACTTTGTGGACTGAGCTGCCAACGTTTGCTGATACACAAAAAAGAAAGAAATCGAAATGGAAAATTCCACCAACCAAAGAATCCAGTAAAACCTAGAGTTGGTTCGAACAAAACACTCTCAACCATTGTTATGCTTGCTAGCTGCCCCTGCGTACTCAACTACTACTACAACTACTAGTGGGCACCGATACAACCATACAACACACCGAAAGCTTGCGAATAAAGAAGCTGACTGAGACGTTATAAATAAAGCAGTTCAAAGAGAGCATGGCGCTTTGTCGTCCGAGGAACAGCTTTAACAGAACGCGGAAGGATGTTTAGACAGTACACAACACACAGCACAGGCTGGCTGTTCCCTGATATGGATCATCTCACACAATGATGCAGCATCATTCCACCATCTTCTCTTTCGAGCTGGCGATCTGGTTTCTCCCATCTCTCGTCTCCGCCACGGAGAAAAAGAAGCTTCACACTCTGTCCCTACAACAAGCCAGAGCACAAGAGATCAAGCTGGGCGCCTATACAAATATATATGGCGCAATGTATCTCCCCATGCCATCGCCAGCAACACATGCAAGTCGCTGCATCCGTTGCTACTACTGCCTATCTTCAGCAGCGTATACTATAGACTAGAGAGCTCCGGACGCGATGGCTACTGCGTCCTTCGTTGCCTACCTCGAGACGCCTAGAGAGCTCCGGGTGCTGGGGTTCCGGGCGCCGCCGCCGTCTCCGATCACCGGCGTCCTAACAAACGGTGGATCTGGGTTAACTGAGCACGGCGAGTGCTCCGACGGCGACGAGGATGACGAGGTCGGCAGGTTCCTGCGCCGCTCGGCCAGAGTTCCGGTGCTGCGGCTGCCGCAGAGGGCTATACCACGGAAGGAGAAGAGTGATAAGGCGGTGTGGGCTCCCCCGGTCATCGACATGCGCCTGCTGGCTTCGCCGGATGCCGGTGGGCCGGCGGTGGAGGCGCTGAGGTCGGCGGCCGTCGCGCTTGGCTGCTTCCAGGCGGTTGGCCATGGGGTCAATGAGTGCTTGCTCTCAGCTGCGGCGGGGAGGGCGAGTTCACTTACGCCGGAGGAGGAGGAGGAGGCCGGTGGAGAAGATGAGGAAGATGGTGAGGAGCTGTGGTGGTCACACAGGGAAGGAGACCAGTTCAGGTACCAACTCTGGATGATGTTGTATAATTCGGCTGACACAAACTCAGAGTATGAAATCCACAATTGTATAATCCAGGACCGGAGCAGGCGATTTGTTCATCCAGCTGGAGCAAACCGCAGCCAGACTCATGGACGCCCTGCGGCGAGACAGCGTTGGCGCCACCATGGACAGGGTTGACAGGAACGGCTCGCAACTCTGCATACGCACGCACCACCGCCGGCGGTGCGATGGCGGCAGCGGCTCTGTTGGGCCGATCACTATCAGCAGCCAGGACGAGATCCTGAGGATGCTGATCAAGAGCTCGCGCTGCCCGCGTGCCCTCGCTCTCCGCCTCTGCCCCGGCGCCTCGGCGTTCCACGTCTTCTCCCGGCAGCGGGGACGGGCCAGGTTCCGCCCAGTCGGCGGCGCCGTCGTGGTCACCGTCGGAGACCAGCTTCAGGTGACGCACCAACCTAACCTCTTGAGCGTCACCTTTTTCTGAGACGAAGACTGACCGACATTGCAAATGAACGCTGCATCATGACAGGCATGGAGCAGTGGACTCTACAAGAGCGTGGCTGGGACACCAGCTTACAGCGGCGACGGTCTGCGATTCTGTGACGTTGTTGTCTCAGCGGAGTACAGGTACAGCCACAGCCACAGCCACTCCTGCTCTTCGGACAGCAAGCCCGTGCAAGCGGATGCCGGGAAGATCATTCAGTTGAATCTGCAGATCATGGTAGCAACCTGCCTTGTACTCGTGTACCACTTTCTCCTGTCATGGTTGTATACGATTTGTTGCCACTAGTTCTTGAGAAGCTGCAGGATTTGTTGCCTGAAAATGCAGCTTGGTTTTTATTTTAAGTTCAGCTTGGCTTGTGAGGCGAGCATTAGCCCGGGACCAATACGAATTAGCCCAGGACCAAAAGTATAGGGTAGGAAGCATGAACCGCTTTGGGGCTCGCCTTGTACTCCCTCCATCCTAAAATAAATAATTTAAAAATGACTCAACTTTATACTAAAGTTAGTACAAAGTTGAATCACTTTTCAGTCACTTATTTTAGAACGAAGGGAGTACAATATTACTTCCTCCGTTTCTAAATATAAGTCTTTTTAAACGTTTCACTAACAGACTACATACGGATGTATATAGATATAGTTTAGAGTATAGATTCACTTATTTTGCTCCGTACGTAGTACCTAATGAAATCTCTAAAAAAGACTTATATTTAGAAACGGATGGAGTATGTGCTTAAGGAGGTGCTTAGAAATATAAACTGTTTTTTTAAGCACCGATGCCTATTTTGCCTATTTTTACAAGAGAGATGCGTAATTAAGCATCTATCCTCTGAAAATGAGCACCAGTGCTTAAAAAACGCTGGTTTGTTTCTCTAAGCACGTCCTAAGTGTCTTGCATTGTACAAGGCCTCATACGACCAGACAGGAGCACAAAACATTTAAGTCAGGTGTTTACTACACTGCAGTTAAGAGTACACAAAAGATTTAACACGACTACAAACATTTACTACTGTACACGCTATTTTCTATAAT
This sequence comes from Hordeum vulgare subsp. vulgare, assembly GCF_904849725.1. Taxonomy (NCBI): domain Eukaryota; kingdom Viridiplantae; phylum Streptophyta; class Magnoliopsida; order Poales; family Poaceae; genus Hordeum; species Hordeum vulgare. The sequence continues at coordinate 480,997,524 of NC_058520.1, forward strand.
TAATAGCGACAAGCAGAAACATCTTCACAAGAACACGCTAGGCGGCCACATGGCAAAACTAACGAGCTGGATCAAAAAGATGAGGCTAACTCGCGCTTCAGCCCACATGGCAAAAGATTTCTACGATACGGTACGCCCATAACATACTGAAGCAAGGTAGAGATTCTTGGACCATTTCTCCTGCAACGACACAAGGGCACAATTTGTCAAAACAATTTCCCAAGATAAGAATTACACACATGGTTTCTACAAGACAATCAAGTAGTGAAGTATGTAAGGAAGATGGACCTTCACATGCTGACTGGGGAAAGCAGATGTTCTCAGTGTCTCTTGAGTTTCATCGGTAGGCTTCCTTCTTGGTACACTTAAGATCAGTGCAGTCTGATCCCAAGTCGCAGCAACTGCTGTTATCCGGTAACCACTGTCCCACCTCTTATGGACTCCCTCACTAGGGTACAAGAAGTCCAGCTCAACAACCTGGAATGCAAAATAAATAAACTTAGCTTGGCAGTGTCAAACAAAGTAAAAACAAACACCACCAATGCAAATGATGGTACCTGTTCGGAAAACCCTGCATTGCGAGACATAACAACCGCCCATTTCTTTCCAGCAGTTGCCATGGAAGTCACATAGAAATTATCACGCCATTTCTTGTTTATCCACTTGAAGGGAAAGGTATCACTTACTTTATAGGACTGCTGAGTATACGGTGTTCCTGGATAGACGAGCCAAATAGTCAAAATAGTGTTTCTGTTGTAAGACAGAAAGGGCTCTTAAACTGCCAGCTTGTTACCTTTAGACATCACTACCAGGGAACTCCCATTGTTTGCTCCAGCAAGTGCAGTTATATAGTAGTTCCTATCCCATTGGTCCATTATCCATTCCTTCAAATAGCCAGAAATCATGACATATAAATAGGGAATGTCAAAACACATTATATATGTAATCTCGCCTCACAAAACTAAGTGGTTATTTTGCCATGAAAGAAACAGACTGCAGGTTACTAACTTTGTGGAGGAAATGTGGTGAAAGTTCATAAACTTGAGAAGAGAACCCAGTGCCAGCATCCATGATTACTGCCCACAGATTTATACAAGACGATATGCAACTAATAAACAGTCCATCTTCATTCCCTTTGTCAATGTGTTGTGCAAGCCTTGAATCTGCAACATTGTAGTGATACCTGCAACATCCATAACAGTTATGTTGCCAGTGTATATGTACAGTCGTGCCTCGACAAAAAATAAGGGTGCACCATGCTGTTGACCAGTCAAAATCTTGGGCCTTATAAGAGATGGTACCTTTGTTTCATAGACCGCCTTGCATTATAAACACTTATCCACTGTGTTGCAGGCATTCCCATCCTGATCTTCTTCTTTGGTTGCTCATCTGTCTCTCCTTCCAACGATATGCGCCCTCTCTTTTGGCCAACTTGGTGTATAAGCTACATAGAAGTTGCAAGAGAGATTAGAAGAACTGAAGCAATGTTTTCAAATAACCAAATACTTGCAAAATAAGACTACCTTCTGAGCCCCATCTGTGTTAATTGGCCTGATATCTGGATTTGGGCCCACTATACTATCAAAAAGGGAGATACACTTGGCATAGTTGGGTTCTTCATCAAATTTCAAGTTGACCACATATTCTACAAACTCCTCGAAGGGCTGTGGGCAGAAGCTACAGAGAGATTCTGGAGAGGTGCACATTTTCTTTTTGCAAACAAGAAAACCCTTGTTTTCACCCTGCAGGCAAAAACAATTACCAGTTTACATGTAAAATCACTAGAATCAACATAACTGGAAAGGTGAGTCCCACAAATTACCTGGTAGCCTTGCCAAGGTAGACGTCCCCGTAGAAGAAAGACTAGTGTATAAGCTAGTGATTCTAAGTCATCCCTCCTGCTGCCTATCCTCCCAAGATGTGCATGAACACTAGCATAACGAACTGTTCCCCTGAAACAACAACCATGATAAAACAATAAGACCAGTATAGATGTTCAAATGATCTAGCTATGTGTGCAAGCAAGCCTGAGATGCACAGAGGCACAGCAGGTCTACTAATTACTACTCCCTCCGTTCCTAAATATAAGACCTTTTAGAGATTGTACTATAAACTACATACGGATGTACATAGACATATTTTAGAGTATAGATTCACTCATTTTGCTCCGTATGTAGTCTCCTAGTGAAATTCCTAAAAGGTCTTATATTTTGGAACGGACGGAGTATTACATGAAGTTAAATTTGACATCTCAATGATTTGACAAAAAACGGGCTGTATTTCCCAGTCAGAATGGGCAGCTATCAACATAATCCCTCCGTTCAGGTATGTGTCACACAAACGCGCCCAATTAGCTGCACAAGAGCACATACAACACCTGCATGGCAAGTAAAGAGCATGACTAATAGAAAAGCCTGCTGCTGGCTCGATTTGTGACATGCCACTTAAGACTTCACAAAAGTAGACTCATATAATACTCCCTCCGTCCCAAAATAAGTGTCTTAACTTTGTACTAGCTCTAGTATAAAGTTGTACTAAGCTCAGAGACAGTTATTTTGGGACGGAGGGAGTAGGATGGATGTACATTAGCTATTACTCCCTCCTTTCCTAAATGTAAGTCTTTTTAGAGATTTCGATACGGACTACATACGGATGTATATAGACATATTTTAGAGTGGAGAATCATCAATTTTGCTCTGTATGTAGTCCATATTAAAATCTCTAAAAAGACTCATATTTAGGAACAGAGGCAGTAAATTGCCTATAGCATTGCATCACATGATTGGGAGGGGAGGAAGAAACGCTAGCCAAAAGCTCTCACGCCAGCCGCATGGGGTGGCTTTTCTCGTTTCCTGTGCTGCAGCCGGCTGTAGAAGTTGCGCCAGCTTCGTTCTCTGTCTACCCTTCTCACTCCACATAGGATTCTGTTGCCATGGAGCAAGCTGTAGCCTGCTGACTAGAACCTATTGTACTTGCTCTAAATAACCACGGCTCCGCAAATAACTGGCTCACTGATTTACCATTCGCTGCATGCCTGCATGGTGTAGTAGCAACAGCTTGCATGCAGCATTTAATTAGTTCTCTCGTGGGAGAGGTAATCTACCGGCCTAAAAAATCTAAAAAATCTGAGCAGCCTAAAGATATCCAAACAGAGGGAGTGTCAGTCAGGATCTGTTGAATGGTACTAACTCGCAACTGGTATATTTGGCGATGTTAATAAGAACTTAAAAGCTAGTGGTTTCGCAAGATATGGGAATGGCAAATGAGGAAAAAACACAAACGAACAGTACAAAACTGGCTGGCCAGTAACCGGAAAAAGGACGGCTTCTGGTGTAACAGCTGCGTTGATGGATTTTTCAAAAAACAGGAAACAGAGCGCATAGACGAATACGACAGAATATTCAACACTCATAAAGTGTTAGCCACCACGTAAATGATGCATGCCAGTTATCATAAGGGAATCATATAGTCACCTGAAAATATCAGGTCGCTGGTCATACTCAACATGATGGCCTGTCGATCTTTCCTTCCACTTGGTAGCTGTCATTAATGAAAAAACACCCAATTAATTCAGACTCCTAAATGTACCACCAACCTAAAGAAGAGCTGAATACACAGGATTGTCGCAATGTTGGTAACTTGAAGAGCAAGTAAAATTAATTACCTAAGCCAAGGTCGACGAGAAACAGTTTTTTCTCTTCAGGGGTTCCAGGAGGTCCTAGCAAGAAATTCTCGGGTTTCACATCCCCGTGGACATATCTGCAATTGTTCACAAATATATGAGACGAAGGGGAAGGGTCGATGACCAAGAGTTAGGAATGCCAACTCACCCTTTTGAGTGCACTTTCTCAAGTATGGAGATAGCTTCGATAGCTATGCAAGCAACCATCTCAACTGACATTCTGCGAAATAAATAGCAAGAAGAATGGTCAGGTAAGAGCCTAAACGACTATGGAAATTTTGGGTTAATCTGATAACTCACGTGTGGGAATTATTACAACATGCATCCCACAGACTGAAACCGAGCATATCCATAACCTGCATTTTTGAAGCAGCTTAAGAAAAATCAAGAAATGGTGAGCAAAATGAAATAAGCTTATGTTAGTCCAAAGCAAGTGCCATTACCATAATGAAGTAATCCCCTTGGCGCCCTTTGTAGTGGACTCGAGGAACCCCATGAATGCCACCAAGGATACTATACATGTGATAACCATGGAAATCGGTCAGCAGCAGTCAGCGCCAATGTCTGAGAATTACAGCAAAACATTTATCTTCCTAGAACCCAAAAGTCACAAGGTCATGAATCCACTTACTCGTAAACCTTCCACTCATATGGAGGGCCATGGCTACATCCTTTGCTGTCCTTATGCTCAAACTTTAACGCCACCTATCACACAAAAGCAAAAAAAAATATTCGCCACTGCCAATATCATCTCCAGTTCTCAATTGTTACACAGGCAAGAAGACAACTATTCCAGTTTTTTTTAGTAGGTTGGTGGCGAGATCATCAATTACCTCAACTGCGCCTGGAGCTTTAGCTGAAATGCGGCGGCCAACGTATACTTGGCCAAATCCTCCTTTCCCGAGCTTCCTTTCAACTTTATACGTAGGTGAATTGGCCACCTGGACCTGTATGGAACAACCGGACACAGATTAAACGAGAAGAAAAGGATTGTCTGGAACAAATTAGAGGCAAAATGCAAGGTAGGGCAAGCAAGCTAACACATTTGCGGGTCCAGTAAACAGCACAGAACAGGACCATGCGAGCTAAAACACATATATATCTACAATCTATGGAGAAACCTCAGGATAGTTTAAACGCTCCCAAGCAGTAACCTGCTAGGCCTTATAAAATTCCATTAAAAACCACATTACCAAAGTTAACCTGACGATAGTAAGTATGAGTGCATGGAATCCACGCAGACTAGGAGAAGCGAAAAGATAGTAGGAACAACTCACCGTCTCAGGGATTGGAGAGGCATCGTCGCTGGTCTGTTTGTCGGCGCTGTCCTGGTCATCCATGGGCTCCTCACTGGCGGGTTCCCCCGGGACCTCCGCGGGCGCGATCTCCTCCGCCGCCGCCCTCTCTTCCTCCGCCGCGGCAGCCTCACGGACGCCTCCCGCCTCCTGCCTTCTCGCCGCCCTGCGCCTCCTCGCCGTAGGTGGCACAACCGGTGCCTCCGCCGCCGCCGCCGCAGCCGCCGCCTCCTGCGCCTCACGGGCCCTGCGAGCCGCACTACGCAGCACAGGCATCGTCAGCGATTGAGCCCCATGTCCCACGCCCCCAACGCCGTCGATCCCTCAGATTCCGCCGCGAAACAGCAGTAACGGCGCCGATCTCGAATGGGAGGGGGCGGAGCGGCGACGTTCCGGTTACGGCGCGCGGTGGTGAGTACGGGGAGCGGCACGGGAGCGCTGGTGCCGGCGCAGATTTGGTGGAAGGGAATGGGAGCGAGGGCGAGGGCGAGGGCGAGCGGAAGGCGGTGGTGCTGATGTAAAAATCGGCTAGACGCGGAGTGTGTTGAGGAAGCCAAGGAAGGGATTAGCACAGCACAGCACAGCACAGCACCGCGTGTACCTGCGCCCAAACATTACAAACTTGCAACACGTGAGGGCGTAATGAGCTCTAGGTTTTTGCTTCCAGGACCTGAGAAGCTACACCAGAGAATGATCCTCTAAACAAGGACCTACACAATCGACCTATACTTCTTTACTATAAAAAAAATGAAGTAAGGTTCCTTTTCTATTAAACAGCTGCCAACTTTCCCGCCTTTCGTCTATGTTTGTTCTTATGTACTTCTTCAACGCCGCATATAAGAGATCTAACCGGGCTAATCCCACGCACGCACATCTTGCAATTCCCATCCTTCTCGTATTCCTCCTCTTGGACCGGCGTCGGGACACACCGCCCCTAACTCCCATCTCTCAACTTTTGCCATGTGCTAACCCTAATCGCTCGGCAAATAGGCACACCGCCGCCTTAAATCTCTAGGGCGAGGCCATCTCAGGTTGACTCTTGGTGCTAGGGATGCACACCGCTCACCCGATTACTCTCAGGGGAGGTAGGCGCACTCGTGCTCATGCCTGTGGGGAACAGGAGAGGCGGTCGACGAAGGATGCAAGGAGCGTCACGGCATGGTATTGGCCTACCGGAAGGTCTTGGAGCTCTATATTGGGATGGACGATGCAACTACATGCTACTAGCAGTGAAACAATGATGGGGGTCATGGCCTACATCGGCCATAATCGACAAAGTATGGCCGCGTGGTGGGCGTGCGGACGTTGCTAAAACGACGGTCGATGATAAGGAACTCCATTTAAGGTGGTAGAGGTGCCCAGAGGTGTTAGCGCTTTATTGAAGAATGGGGCCACTCGACGTACGGCCCATGGTGTTGAGATGATGAAGGTTCTACTAACCTACCAGGGCACGTTGATCGGTAAGTAGGTAATCTGAATCTTCATTACCCGTGTGTGGTTTACCTTTGGGGCATATGCGACAATGTTTGCCTAGAGTTACTAATGTTAGTTACGCATGGCGAGTTCCAAATCAATGGGGAGTAGCAAGTTATTCGAACATGGATTTGTATTATGACGTTGTCCTACAGATATACCGCGAGGCAACGAAAAAGAGTGAAAGCGAGACAATGACGGAGAGTGTTGTAAGGGACTATGAAGGTGAATCGGGTTGATGTGCCGGAGCATTGCAGAGGTCATGATGGAGATTTCTAGGGATTTTGCAGCGTAAAGGGATATTTCACCATGCAAGTGAAACTCTATTGGCATTTGTGGCGCAATATTAGCATTTGACGTTCAATTATATTTTATTGATTTTGTTGTTTTCAATCATATTTATTGTGTGTTGCCTAAATTATGGAATTACAAAGTTTTTGTTTACTGGTTATTTATTCCTAAGTTTCTCACCTACCATGTTTGCAAATATGAGGGAATAGGAGTTAGTCGCAAGATACTAAATTTTTCTTGGTTGCCAAAGTTCATTGATTGCTCTAAGAATATCACATTGTTTAATAAACGAGAAATCAATTAATCACTTACCATTATATTTCTTTAGATGATTTAGGCGCCTTCCTTCCCGGACAGCTTGCAATGCATATTATTTCGCTAAAGTTTCTTTTTTCGGAATGTCATGTTTTTAGTGTTGATATCTACGTCATGTTTTTAGTGTTGATATCTACTATACCATATGTTGAGCAAAACTAGAATGTCATATGTTCTTGGGTATCTGCTAGGAAAAGTTTCACATGTGTCTATTGCATGTGTAAGGATGCACTATTAGCATCAAGGAATTAAGGTAGTCGTGGCCAAGCAAGGGCGTGTTCGTTGACTTCATGGAGCCGACATAAGCATGGAACTAGCTTCTTGGATAGACAAGATTTCGATTGCTGATCAAATGACAATGTTTATCAGATCATGATTACGGTATGAGTCAATGTGATAGATCTATTAGGTAAACACGTTTTTTTAATATACAACATGTCCAACGTTTTATAATTGATTGTGACTAAGTCTTGTTGACATTTTTTTGCTTTGTACTAGAAAATTCCATACGTAGAACTCCTAATGTGGAGGACCATCTATAAGTCAGGAATGGATGGGACAAGTCTTGATTTGCAAGCCATTGTGAGTTATTTCAACTCCATCGGTTCTCAACTACATGATTCAAGTTGAATATATCATCGCTATATGATTTTAGATTGTGACATGTGGAGACAAGATAATTGGTTTTGTATAAAGAAATAAGATTGTAAAAAGTATATAATTTGCTTGCATCAAATTGAATGCAACGATGTCCCTTTCTTTACAGAAACTAGTGAACACATATGTCAAGGCGAGCATATAATGGGGGAGGCGGATACAATGAGTGGAGGAAGAAGAAGAAAACTGATAGCAATCCCACAGACGGCATGACAAAAAACAAGTCCCATAAACCGACCGATGGGGAGGTTTGGGGGAGTTCGAACGTTTGTCACGTCAAACATCAAAACTCTGGTCCCACCCCATATCGACCCAGGCTCCAAATCATCTGGCTTTGCAAACCTCCGTACAATCAAAACCAATAGACCAATTGTTGTCACCAGTACGAGTATTCACACCGAAACCTTCGCAGCTCAATCTACGCCAGCTACTTGCGAGCTGGTCACCACTGCCCCCAAACCACACCTCCCAGCCCATTCTCCCAACTTTCGATCCCCTAGCCCGCATCAGCCATCTCCTATTTTGCTCGATAGCCATGGTGCGCAGCAAGATCACGTACTACAAGATGTTGATTGATACGTCTCCAATGTATCTATAATTTTTTATTGTTCCATAGTGTTATATTATCATCCTAGGATACTTTTGGGGTCATAATTCACCAACTTATATTATTTTTGACCACTAACCTATTAACCCGGTGCCCAGTGCCAGTTGTTGTTGTTTGTGTGTTTTTTATTTTTCAGGTTTTTAGTACCAAACGAAGTGCAATTTCCACAAAACTTTTTATATTTTTTCTGAACCAAAAGAAGACCTAAAAGCTTAGGGAGGAGACCTGAAGCCACATGAGGGAGAACCAAGCCAATAGGGCGCGACTAGGGGGTGGATGCGCCTTGATGGCTTGTCCCTACCTGGTGGCCCCTCTTGCTCCGTTCTCTGGCCTATAAATTCACAAATATTTCAAAAAACCTAAAAATAAGAGAGAAACACTTTTTTCGCCGTCGCAAGTCTCTGTTCCACGGTGATCCCATCTAGAGCTCCGTTCTGGCACCCTACCGGAGGGGGGATTGATCACGGAGGGCGTCTTCATCAACCTTGATGCCCTCATGATGATGTGTGGGTAGTTCACCATAGACCTACAGGTCCGTAGTTAGTATCTAGATGGCTCTCTCTCTCTTGATCTTCAATACAATGATCATCACATCTTCGCTTTGATCTATCTGATGTAATTCTTTAGTATGATGTGTTGTTGGGATCCGATAAATTGTGGGTTTATGTACATATTATTCATGAAAAGTATTTGAATCTTCTCTGAAATTATTATGATTCTTATTTGCATGATCATCATAGCTTCATAATTTTCTTCGATCTATTGAATTGCTTTGGCCAAATAGTTTGGTATTTCTTCGGTGAGAGGGGTGCGTTGTAGTGGGTTCAACCTAGCGAGTTTCTATATCCGAGTGACAGAAAGGGACAATTGCATCTTTGTGTTGCTACCACTAAGGATAAAACAACGGGGTTTATTCATATTGGTTGAGTTTAATTGTCCACATCATGTCATTGTTCTCCAAGCATTACTATGTTTTACTTAATACTCTAGATGCATGCTGGATAGCGGTCGATGGGTGGAGTAATAGTAGTAGGTGAAGGCAGGAGTCGGCCTATTTTCTTATGGACGTGATGCCTATATACACATGATCATTACCGTGAAAATCACATAGCTATATGTTGTTCTCTCAATTGCCCAATAGTATTTTGTGTACCCACCATATGTTGCTTTCATGAGAGATGCCACTAGAGAACATTATGGCCCCCGGGTCAATTCACTTATATATTTAGAAAACACATAATTTCCTCGTTGTTATTATTTGTCTTTTATTTTATTTTGCAAGTTACAATTATCTACACACCTTATTTGCTTGCAAATAATGAGATCAAGGGGATTGACGGCCCTCTTGCCCGTGTTGGGTGCAAGTTGTTTGCTCTTTTGTGTGCAGCCGCTGAAGACGGTTGAGGATTTATATTCCTATTGGTTCAATATAAACCTTGGTTAATCGAGAGAAATACTTACCTGCATTGTGCTGCAATTACCCATTCCTCTTCATGGAAAAACTAACGCATATCACAAGTATCACGAAGGATTTCTGGTGCCATTGCTGGGGAATATCATCACTAACCATCAAGTAACTTCACACAAATTATCATTCACTCGTTCTTATTTTTATTTGATGTTATATCTTGTTGTTGATTTTTTTTACAAAAATACTTACCTTTTGCTTGTCACTAGTTTGCATCTTTGCTCTCTAGTTTACTTGTCCTGCTTGTTACTCTGCTTGATCGGTCACTATGTCCCAAGATAGATTCCACAATATCTCTTATTACCAAAGAATGTTGGAAATATAAAACTCTATGAAAACTTTCTTGACTTTGCAATTTGAGAATAATGAATTATTTGCTTCTGAAATTAGGGAACACTCAACTTTGCTCGACGCTATTAGTAATCGACTTGATGAGGTCATAGGGATATTCAACATATTTTCTCAAATGGAATTCATCAAATATATCAAGCATTTCATCTTTCCATTGTCTATAATACTCCCCATTGAGAATAGGCACTCTACAACTAAGGTTCCCCAAACTAGACACGTCCATCTTCCTCCAATGGTGATTAAACCAAGGCTATGGAGACCAAAGCTCTGATACCAATTGTGGGATCACTTAGAAGGGATGTCTAGAGGGGGGTGAATAGACTACTTGCAAAAATTAAAACCTAGCATTTTTTCCAGTTTTAATTGTTGGCGTATTTTAGCAATTCTAACAAGTCTAGTGCACCCTACACATGCTAGTCAACATATATATGGCAGCGAAAAGTAAAGACATTTCACATGTAAGTAAGGAGTAGAGTTTAGGAAGATCAAATGCAAAGATGGACATGGTGATTTTTGGCGTGGTTCCGGTTGGTGGTGCTATCGTACGTCCACATTAGTGGAGACTTCAACCCATGGAGGGTAACGGCTACGAGAGTCCACGAAGAGCTCCACAAACAAGGGGTCCACGAAGAAGCGTCCTTGTCTATTCCACCATGCCTTATGTCTACACAGGACTAGCCTCACTCGGGGTAGATCTTCACAAAGTAGCCGATCTCCTTACCTGTACAAACTTATTGGTTAAACTCCATAACATGAAGTAGGAGGCTACCAAGCGATACCTAACCAATCTAGGAGGCACCGCCCTCCAAAAGGTAATAGATGCGGTAGGACAATGAACTCCTTGATCTTGTGCTTCAAAATATGGTCTCCTCAACACTCAATCACTGTCTCACAGATTTGGCACGAGTAAAAGAGATTGATTGGGTGGAAATAAACTTGGGGAGGCTAGAGATCAAGTTTCAAATGGATGGATTGGAATATCTTGATATCAACATATGATTAGGTGTGTCTCTCTCAGAAAAATGGATATGGCAAGTGTATGTGTGTTCTGAGTGCTTCCTCTGCGAATGAGAGGTGATGGATGGGTATATACAGGCATCTCCTAAAATTCAACCGTTACAACATTATTGCCCAACGTGGTGAAATCGAAGTGAATCTTGGTGGCACCGATTTGCACAAAATGTGGCAACTTTTGAATTCTCGGTGAGGTCGATATAGGAATCTGATGGTACAAATATGGTGACCTAGGGAAGTTTACAAATCTCATTGAGACCGATTCCAAGACTCGGAATTTCCGATTATTGAAACAGCAAAATAGAAAGTTGGTCACTTATTTTTGGTAGCACCGAAGTGGAAGTTGGTGGTACCGACATTCTAGGGTTTGGCAAAGGTTCCGTCTGTGGAAAAATCGGTAGGGCCGAGTGGAAATGTTGGTGGCACCGATTTGATGTTTAGGAATTGGACAAATAATTTTGTGGGAGAATGGCTGAGTATTTTTGGTGGCCATCTCTAAGCACTTGAGCAACCAATTCATCATAAATACCTCACCCCCTTTTAATAGTATTGTCTTTCCTATGGAATCAAATGTGATTTCTCACAAATATAAAATGTAGAGTCTCGTAGCTTGAAGCTTGGCCAATCCTATTACTTTCCTTGGGACTTCTCCACACAATCCTTAGCCAATGATCTCTATGGACTATACATGAAATATACTAGGTAAAACTGTTAGTCCAAGAGACAATGTATGTTGTCATGAATTATCAAAACAACCAAGGGAGCATATGTGCTTTCAAGATGTTGCACCACCCCCAGCTAATGATGATGAGGATGTAACAATGCTAAGAAAGCTGAGGTCCCACCTTCCTGATCATAATGATGATCATCGAGTTGCTGAGAATATGAAGGAGAGGAAGGACCAAGGGATGAGTAAGTGGAGAGAAAATGATACATATGTTGTAAGGAGGAGAACTGTTGTTGACACTTGCTTTCACACCAAGGAGCTACAAGATTTTTATGAGACAGTCTTGCTTGACAAGAACCCAACTCTGAGTGACATCAGATATATCAATTGGGAGTGCATCAAGTTCAATGAGGACTACTTTCCCCATGTACATGAGAGTTTCAAGATGATGGACATTGATGAGTTCGTTAGGATAGAGATGACTGCATGTAATGATGAGCTCATCATGCAATTTTATGCCAATGCTCATTTCTATCGAGATGGAAGGATAGTGTGGATGACAGAAGTCCCCAAATATCAGCCAAGTGTTCATGAGTGGGCTACCATAGTAGGAGTACCAAAGTTGTAGGAGAGGGACTTGGATGTGTACAACCCTATACCCCAGGAGTATGTGAAGACTCACAAGTTTGGCTCAGTCTACTTTCTGTAAGCAGGATTGGCTACCTCCAACACAATCTTGAGGCACACATTGATGCTCAAATCAGGAGATGATAAGATGATCTGTGGCTACTCTATTAACATGTTGCATCATGTGGACAACCACACCAGGATCAAGGTGATGGATCTCGTAGTTGAGACCAACAAGAGGAATGTTGCTAATCAGAAGAGATCTTGTGGGTATGCTCCATACATTCAAATGCTCATCAGTTCCAAAGTTGGAAAGAGCTTATATCTACTTGATCGATCACACCTGCCCCTTCATCCATAGTTTGAAGACAATGTTGTGGTCATGGACAAATCTCATCCCACTTCATCTACTAACATGCAGCTATTGAGGCACTAGTGCTCCAGTCCTAAAAATGAAGAATGATCAGATGGCCTATCTTTTTAGTGCTACCCAAATAATGGAGAAGAACATAGCTAAGCTACTGTTGAACCATAAGAGCCTAGTGAGGATTGTAGAGACAAAATTTCATGATCTTGACAACAAGGTGACTGAGTTGACCATCACGGTCAACACTTTGAAGCAATAGGTAGATGCAGTACCCGTTCCAAGCTCATATGATGATGATAGCCCTACACTCCGTGTAACTGCTCAGTTCAGGACTTAGGCTAGATGTGTTGTCGTGGCTGCCCCAGAGATGAGACCATCAGTGTATGCACCTACTTCTACATCTACAGTGCCTCCTTCAACACCTCTAGTGTCCACTCCACCAGCTTAGAGGACTTCCGCAAAAGATTTTGCCGATTCTCTTCTTTCAACTCCTTCCACGACAACCGAAGCAGCTTCATCGTCCATGGAGGAGATCCAACCCATAATGTCGTTTAGATCTATACTTTTCGAGCTTTCTGGTAACTTGCCAAAGGAGGAGACATTGTGTATACCATAGGGCTAAGAGAGAGAGAGAGAGAGTTGCCTTTTTGTTGCTTCTCTTGATTTTAGAACATTTGGCATATCTTTTGCTCGTCTTAAACTACATTGTGTTTGATCATACGATTTGTGATTGATGTTAATATTTCCTATCCTTTGTGATATTCATATTATGATCATTCACTCAGTTGCTTGGTGTTATGTGCATTGTAATACATTCATATCCGTTATGTGCACCACCAAGATGTATGTGACATGGAAGAGTGACCCATGATCCTAATTGATCGTGCATTTGCATTCAAACACAAATTTAAAATTATGCACAAATTTAGGGGGCTCTTGCTGATCACATACTTCTCAAAGAGACGATGTTATGCATTGATTTTATTACTGTTGAAACTTTGATCTATATGTTGTCATCAATTACCAGAAAGGGGAAGATTGAAAGCACAACTTCTCCCTAGCTGGTTTTGGTAATTAATAGCAACATATAGTTCACTGAACTAATGAGTCTACACTGGTGCAGCAACATTCTATACAAACGGGTTTTAACCTCTTTCCGCGATGAATGTTTAAACCGTCGCCTTGCATGTGTGGGCGATAGGGGGGTCCATCCCACACGACACAGAAAAATCATCAGTGATGGTGAATGATGAACGCAGACGATCTACCAAACATAATCGTGCGTGGTGCAGGAACATATCATACACACTATATTTTGGGCGTGCATGTGGGACTTGGTATCAATCACACACATCTATCACGAGTCAAACACGTTTAATTGCTCATGGAAAACAAATGATGTTTGACTTTTTACCATTTGCAAAAAAACCTAATCCACATGGGTCATGGTAGAAATTGTGTGTGATATCTTCACCAGCACACACAGATTTCCCTGGCAATCGTCTCCCATGCGTGATATCATCACACAGGTTTCCTAAACAATTTATGCATGGGATCGTCTTTGCATCGGGCAGAGTTTCCTTTTGGCTCACATGTGAGATATGGTGCTATCACAAACAATTGAGGTGCTCCTATGCACATGTACAAGTGATGCAAATTGTGTGTGATTTCTTATGTATTAACAATGTTTCAGTTTATATCTCGTGTGCTTTTCTTATAGATCACAAGCGGTTGAGTGGTAAGTTGTGTGTGTTTTCCTTTCTGGATTGCACATGCTTGGTTGCTTGAACCGTGTGTGCTGAAATGGCTACATTATTGTAGAATGTCGCATTTGGATCACCCCGCGAATAGAAAATTTGCCATAATATGCAATCGAAAAAATAGTGTCCACATGAAGAACATCCATCATATTTCGCCACAATATGCAATTGAACAAATAGTCTCCATGGGAAGAACATTCATCATAATTCGTGACAATATGCAATTGAGAAAATGCTAGATAAATTCCACAAACGTATGGACATATGAAGTACATAATCATATTGTATGAAATACGAAGACACGATCACATGGAAAACAATGCATCCATGCGTATATGTTTAGCTGATAACACTATATGAATGTGTACTTATTCTTGGGGTCTATGAATACTGAAATCTTCGATTTCTTTAGTGGTCTTGATACAGTGTTTCGCAAACAAGGTGTTGATAAATTCTGTACCATACAACAATTCATCTACAGAGAGCGGTTCAGAGGTCATTGGTCCAAAGATCAACTTCAGGATTTTTAGATCAGAATGTGACATACGTGTGGAGTAGAAGATAGTAATTAAGAACCATACTTACTAGTTCAATGTTGTCAGCATCGACACCACATAGAACATGTATAGCAAGGTTCATCATGTATGTGCACACGTAGTATCCACATAGGTTGGTCCCTTGTTGTTGTTGAGGACATTGAATTTTTTTGTACAATATTAGTCATGTATTTGCCCTGTTAGGAAGAACCTAACTTGTGTAAGTTGTTTATTTATTCTTTCTTTGGAGAGAAATGTAAAGATATTTACTTAGAAACTTGAACATATGATTAGCATTTTCTAAAAATAACGGATTTCGTTGTGTTACCGGAGAAACGATCACGTGCTCGAGAGGTAGTTGGCGGTCAAGCTGTCTCCCTCCTAAAGTTATGTTCTTTGACAATACATTGCAAATGAAGATGGATTTTTAGATACTCAATTCTTGAACCAGCTATGAACACAACATATTAACATCAAAGAATTCAATACCTATCCCTGAAATCCTGAAGATTATTCAGATCCTGAGGCTTATTTGACTCTTTGAGAGAATCCAGTTAGTGAACTGTGTTGCATTTTGGAACAATGACCACTAAGATCGAGTACTCGCTATAGTTTAAGAAAACCTTGAACTTACGAAGTTTGTCGAGAACTGAAAGACGGTCAATGTATGCGTGGTTGTATATTTCACCTACCATTCATGATATGGCCGCATGAAGAATTCTGCTACCTGTAACTTAAACAAGATAATGGCGACATGGTCAATGGAATCCTTGCGTATAACACCATTACGTAACAAAATGCCATTTGCTAAATCAAGATCTATGAAATACGCATGCACCCTCAGTAATATCTACGTTGTCAACCCCTTGAGAGGAATGCAATATAGTTAGCTTTTTTTCATTTATTGCCTTGTATGGAAAAGTTGATCAGAGTTTGTGAAGTACTTACAAAATCAAGCATTTGACAAGAGTGGCAGCAAGCTCATCGAAGTTGAAGAAGAGATGAAAGTCCTCGAATTCCACATTGATGGTACCCTCACGACGATTGAAATGCCTACTGTCGTAGTGCACTTGTAGAATGTTAGTATCTTCTCCTTCTGACATTTTGTCCATGCAATATTTATGTAACTTGCGGCAAGTGGAATTGCACTACTCATAGTACTCGTCAACAAGAAATTGCCGGCCTTGCTTCTACTTGCGTGCTTCACATGGGTGTTCATCAGCCATGCCATGGTTTTGTTGGAAATATGCCCTAGAGGCAATAATAAAATGGTTATTATCATATTTCCTTGTTCATGATAATCGTCTATTGTTCATGCTATAATTGTATTAACAGGAAACAGTAATACATGTGTGAATAAATAGATCACAATGTGTCCCTAGCAAGCCTCTAGTTGGCTAGCTCGTTGATCAATAGATGATCATGGTTTCCTGATCATGGACATCAGATGTCATTGATAACGAGATCACATCATTGGGAGAATGATGTGATGGACAAGACCCAATCCTAAGCATAGCACTAGATCGTGTTGTTCGTATGCTAAAGCTTTTCTGATGTCAAGTGTCTTTTCCTTCGACCGTGAGATTGTGCAACTCCCGGATACAGTAGGAGTGCTTTGGGTGTATCAAACGTCACAACGTAACTGGGTGACTATAAAGGTGCACTACGGGTGTCTCCGAAAGTGTCTGTTGGGTTGGTACGAATCAAGATCGGGATTTGTCACTCCGTGTGACGCAGAGGTATCTCTGGGCCCACTTGGTAGACATCATCATAATGAGCTCAGTTTGACTAAGTAGTTAGTCACTGGATGATGTGCTACGGAACGAGTAAATAGACTTACCGGTAACGAGATTGAACAAGGTATAGGTATACTGACGATCGAATCTCGGGCAAGTTCTATACCGACAGACAAAGGGAATTGTATACGGGATTGATTGAATCCTTGACATCGTGGTTCATCCGATGAGATCATCGTGGAACATGTGGGAGTCACCATGGGTATCCAGACCCCGCTGATAGTTATTGGCCGGAGAGTGTCTCGGTCATCTCTGCATGATTCCCGAACCCGTAGGGTCTACACACTTAAGGTTCGATGACGCTAGGGTTATAGGGAATTGTTATACGAGGTTACCGAAGGTTGTTCGGAGTCCCGGATGAGATCTCGGACGTCACGAGGAGCTCCGGAATGGTCCAGAGGTAAATATTGATATATAGGCTGGATGGGCTTGGACGCCGGAAATGTTTCGAGCGTCACTGGTAGCGTACCGGGACCACTGGGACCACCAGAAAGGGTTCCGGAGGTCCATCGGGAGGGGCCACCAGCCCCAGAAGGCTACATGGGCCAGGTGTGAGAGGGAACCAGACCTTGGGTGGGCTGGTGCGCCCCCCACACCCAGCCCAAGGCGCCTAGAGAGGGAAAGGGGGGGAACCCTAAGTCAGGTGGGCCTAAGGCCCACCAGGGGTGCGCCACCCCCCGTGTCCCCCTCCTGGCCGCCACCCCCTCTCCCATCTAGGGCTGCCGTCCCCTTTAGGGTGGGAAACCCTAAAGGGGGCGCCACCCTCCCTTCCCCCTATATATAGAGGGGGGTTTGGCCTTTGAGAACACGGTTTTCCATCTCTCTCGCCGCAGCCCTGATCTCTTCTTCCTCCTCTCCCACGGTGCTTGGCGAAGCCCTACCGGGAGACCTCGTCTCTCCATCGACACCATGCCGTCGTGCTGCCGGAGATCTTACCCAACCTCTCCCTCCTCCTTGCTGGATCAAGGTGCAGGAGACGTCCCCGAGCTGCTCGTGTGTTGAACGCGGAGGTGACGTAATTCGGCACTAGATCGGAATCACACCGCGATCTGAATCGCCGCGAGTACGACTCCATCAACTGCGTTCTAGCAACGCTTCCGCTTAGCGATCTTCAAAGGTATGAAGATGCACTCTCCCCTCTCTCGTTTCTGGCCTCTCCATAGGAAGATCTGAATATGGCGTAGGAAATTTTTGAAATTTAAGCTACGTTACCCAACAGTGGCATCCGAGCCAGGTTTTCTATGCGTAGATTCCATGCACGAGTAGAACACAAAAGGTTGTGGGCGCTGATTTGTCAATTGCTTGCCGCTACTTGTCTTATTCTTTTACGGCGGTATTGTGGGATGAAGCGTCCCGAACCGACCTTACACGTACGCTTACGCGAGACAGGTTCCACCGGCCTACATGCACACCGTGCATAAAGGTGGCTAGCGGGTGTCTGTCTCTCCCACTCTAGTCGGATTGGATTTGATGAAAAGGGTCCTTATGAAGGGTAAATAGCTTTGGCATATCATCGTTGTGGCTGTCACGTAGGTAAGAAAGCGTTCTTGCTAGAAACCCAAATCAGCCACGTAAAACTTGCAACAACAATTAGAGGACGTCTAACTTGTTTTTGCAGGGTTTGACATGTGATGTGATATGGCCAAAGTTGTGATGTTACATGTGTGATGTATGATATGATCAAGTTATTGTAATAGGATTCACGACTTGCATGTCGTTGAGTATGACAACCGGCAGGAGCCATAGGAGTTGTCTTAATTTATTGTATGAGATGCAACGCCGTGTGTCGTGGTTTTTCATGGCGGATGTCCTCGTGAAAGGACTTAGATATGGAGCCATCGCACCTTGGTGGCAACTCGAAGGGGGTGAGCGAAAGCGAGACTCAGATTTACCCAGGTTCGGCCCCTCGTGAGGAGGTAAAAGCCTACGTCCTGCTTTGTGTGGATTAATGGTGGTTTCGATTACAAGGAGGGCGTAACTCGCCTGACCTAGCTCTCGATTCTCTCTAACTCGCCTCACCTCTCCCTGAGACTCGCCTTTATATACAGGTCGAGGCCCTAGGGTTTACGAAGTCCTGACCTTCTACTCTTTGTGATTTTCCTTATCTCTAAGTCGCCGTGTCCCCCACGACCAGGAGCTTTCTTGGTAATCCATCATCCGCACGACCTCTCGAACCGCCATTAGCATCTGGGCCACGGGACGCGCAGCTAATGGTGAGTTGCCCCTTTGGTGACCCGGCCCACTAGGGGCGGGTTACCCATAGGTAATATCCCCAACATTAGGCCCCAGATTGTCTTGAATTCATTCATGTCAATAGACTGCCATCAACTTGGGGCAACTCTGTTGGGATTATGCCCTAGAGGCAATAATAAATATAGTTATTATTATAATTCCTGTATCAAGATAATCGTTTATTATCCATGCTATAATTGTATTGAATGAAGACTTATATACATGTGTGGATACATAGACAAAACACTGTCCCTAGCAAGCCTCTAGTTGGCTAGCCAGTTGATCAAAGATAATCAGGGTCTTCTGATTATGAACAAGGTGTTGTTGCTTGATAACTGGATCACGTCATTAGGAGAATCACGTGATGGACTAGACCCAAACTAATAGACGTAGCATATTGATCGTGTCATTTTGTTGCTACTGTTTTCTGCGTGTCAAGTATTTGTTCCTATGACCATGAGATCATATAACTCACTGACACCGGAGGAATGCTTTGTGTGTATCAAACGTCGCAACGTAACTGGGTGACTATAAAGATGCTCTACAGGTATCTCCGAAGGTGTTCGTTGAGTTAGTATGGGTCAAGACTGGGATTTGTGACTCCGTGTGACGGAGAGGTATCTCGGGGCCCACTCGGTAATACACCATCACACACAAGCCTTGCAAGCAATGTGACTTAGTGTAAGTTGCGGTATCTAGTATTACGGAACGAGTAAAGAGACTTGCCGGTAAACGAGATTGAAATAGGTATGGGGATACTGACGATCGAATCTCGGGCAAGTAACATACCGAAGGACAAAGGGAATGACATACGGGATTATATGAATCCTTGGCACTGAGGTTCAAACGATAAGATCTTCGTAGAATATGTAGGATCCAATATGGGCGTCCAGGTCCCGCTATTAGATATTGACCGAGGAGTCTCTCGGGTCATGTCTACATAGTTCTCGAACCCGCAGGGTGTGCACACTTAAGGTTCGACGTTGTTTTATGCGTATTTGAGTTATATGGTTGGTTACCGAATGTTGTTTGGAGTCCCGGATGAGATCACGGACGTCACGAGGGTTTCCGGAATGGTCCGGAAACAAAGATTGATATATAGGATGACCTCATTTGATTACCGGAAGGTTTTCGGAGTTACCGGGAATGTACTGGGAATGACGAATGGGTTCCAGGTGTAAACCGGGGGGGGGGGGGAACCCATCCCGGGGAAGCCCATAGGCCTTGGGGGTGGCGCACCAGCCCTTAGTGGGCTGGTGGGACAGCCCAAGAAGGCCCTATGCGCCATAGGAAGAAAATCAAAGAGAAAAAAAAGAGGAGGTGGGAAAAGGGGGAAGGACTCCTCCTTCCAAACCTAGTTGGACTCGGTTTGGAAGGGGAGGGTTGCCCCCCTTGGCTCGGCCGAACCCCTTGGGGGTCCTTGGACCCCAAGGCAAGGCTCCCCCTCTTCCCCCTATATATACGGAGGTTTTAGGGCTGATTTGAGACAACTTTGCCACGGCAGCCCGACCACATATCTCCACGATTTTACCTCTAGATCGCGTTTCTGCGGAGCTCGGGCGGAGCCATGCTGAGATAAGATCATCACCAACCTCCGGAGCGCCGTCACGCTGCCGGAGAACTCATCTACCTCTCCGTCTCTCTTGCTGGATCAAGAAGGTTGAGATCATCGTCGAGCTGTACGTGTGCTGAACGCGGAGGTGCCGTCCGTTCGGCACTAGATCGTGGGACTGATCGCGGGATGGTTCGCGGGGCGGATCGAGGGACGTGAGGACGTTCCACTACATCAACCGCGTTCACTAACGCTTCTGCTGTGCGGTCTACAAGGGTGCGTAGATCGAATATCCCCTTAGTTCCGGGGCTCTGACCTCCGCAACCATCAACGGATCTTTCGCTCATAATTACTTATCCAGAAAATCTAGGCGCCATCATCGCAACCTCTGACTTGTCGCCTCGATTTCCGCCTCGACAACCTTGATTTCCGTTCCTGCCCTTTAAATAACAAGGGAAATGGGGGAGAAGGAAACCCCATCACCAACCTCCATCTCTTCCTCGTCTTCCTCGCGCACTTCGTCTCCGAGCACCAACGCCTCGGCGTCGTTTCCGGCTCCTGGAGCTTCTCCATCGACCATGACCTTCCGTGCATCAAGGAACACAAAGCACTGCACATTCATCCCCGACACCGATCTCCTGCTCTCAGGTACACACATTCCCTCCATTTAGGGTTAGGCCGAGAATGCCATGACTGTAGTCTCTTGCGAAATAGCTTCCACAATGCGATGAACACCCTTATCTGCTTTAGATCCGTTTCATGCTCTCGTGATTGACCTTAGGCTGTAGCAGGCTTCGGCCATTTAATCATGTCCTTTCGCCAACTGAAACCTACATACTGCAGACCCAACGGTGTCGCTGCGTTATGTGCATAGTTCACTATCATTATTCCAGGCAATATCCTTCTATTTTGACCTATTCGTAGATCCACAATTTACTGCCTATTTTTAGAAACATGTTTGTTCATCTGCTGAGAATATATCTAAGGAAGAAAACACCTCTGAGAGTCGCCGTTTAGCTCCAACCTTCATAGCGACTTAGTTTTATTACTATAGCTATGACACCTTCTCTTCCAGTCTGAAGGGCGAGTTAGAATACTTTTGAAGACATGCCCATAGATCACCCAAATAACGGGCTACGATGTATGTTGATACGTCTCAAACATATCTATAATTTTTGATGGTTTCACGCTGTTATCTTGTCTTCTTTGGTTGTTTTATGTACCTTTTATATCTTTTTTGGGAGTAACTTATTAATTTAGTGCCAAGTGACAGTTCCTGTTTTTTCCGTGTTTTTGACTCTTTTCAGATCTGATTTTGGAACGGAGTCCAAACGGAAGAAAAACCCTGAAATGATTATTTCCCGAACGGAAGAAGACCAGGGGGCTTTTGGGCCAAGCCAAGTGGGCTCCAGGGAGCCCACAAGCCCCCACTCCGCCACCAGGGGGAGGCGGCGGTGGGCAGGCTTGTGGCCTCCCTGGCCGCCCCCTGACCTAGATCTTTGGCCTATAAATTCCCAAATATTCCGCAAAAAATCAGGGGAGCCTCGAAAATACTTTTCCGCCGCCGCAAGCTTCCGTTTCCACGAGTCTCATCTGGAGACCCTTCCCGGCACCCTGCCGGAGGGGACTTTGGAGTTGGAGGGCTTCTTCATCATCATCATCGCCCCTCCAATGACTCGTGAGTAGTTCACTTCAGACCTACGGGTCCGTAGTTAGTAGCTAGATGGCTTCTTCTCTCTCTTGAATCTTCAAGACAAAGTTCTCCATGATCTTCATGGAGATCTATCCGATGTAATCTTCTTTGGCGGTGTGTTTGTCGAGATCCAATGAATTGTGGATTTGTGATCAGATTATCTATGATATATATTTGAGTCTCTGCTGATTTCTTATATGCATGATTTGATATCCTTGTAAGTCTCTCCGAGTCTTGGGTTTTGTTTGGCCAACTAGATCTATGATTCTTGCAATGGGAGAAGTGCTTGGTTTTGGGTTCTGCCATGTGGTGACCTTTCCCAGTGACAGTAGGGTCAACAAGGCACACATCAAGTAGTTGCCATCAAGGGTAAAAATATGGGGTTTTTATTATTGGTTTGAGATTATCCCTCTACATCATGTCATCTTGCTTAAGGCGTTACTCTGTTCTTATGGACTTAATACACTAGATGCATGCTGGATAGCGGTCGACGTGTGGAGTAATAGTAGTAGATGCAGACAGTATCGGTCTACTTGTTTTGGACGTGATGCCTATAGAAATAATCATTGCATAGATATCGTCACGACTTTGCGCGGTTCTATCAATTTCTCGACAGTAATTTGTTCACCCACCGTCTACTTGCTTTCATGAGAGAAGCCACTAGTAAACACTACGGCCCCCGGGTCTATTCACTTCCATCATTTACATCTCCGCTTTTACTTTGCTTTGTTACTTTGTTGCTTTCAGTTCTCACTTGGCAAACAATGTATAAGGGATTGACAACCCCTTCATAGCGTTGGGAGCAAGCTTTTGTGTTTGTGCAGGATCTTGAGATACTCCTCCACCGGATTGATACCTTGGTTCTCAAATTGAGGGAAATACTTACCACCGCTATGCTACATCACCCTTTCCACTTCGAGGGAACACCAACGCAAGGCTCCAAGGCCACGGGGGAAATCATTTGCATACTTTCCTAGGAAGTCCCTTAAGGCGTAGCCGCAGCAGAAAGATCAAGCCAAGTATTCTCCCGTGGACGTGCCTATTTCTGGCGCCGTTGGAAGGTCTTTTGTTGCAGTAGCATACGTCAACCATTTGGTGGGTTACCAAATCTTTTACGAACACCGTAGACCCATACCGGCGGGTTATAACATTTCCTAGTCTTTTACTGAGTCGCCTCATTCCCCTTTCTTTTGTAGTCATGGCCATTACGAAGTGTGACTGGTTACCAACCAAAGTCGACGATGCCACGCTTGAGAAGTTTGTTAAAGCGGGTCTCCTTGACAGTAAGGAAACCATTGGTTGGAGAACCGCCCCGGGCAATTTGACTCCCAACCCCGCTCTAGGAGAAGTAGTAATCTTTACCGATTACCTTGAGCGCGGTTTTAAACCACCCGGGTCAAAGTTTTTCCGGGACGTCCTGCATTTCCTCAACGTCCATCCTCAAGATCTGGAACCCAACTCCATCAGCAACCTATGCTAGTTCCAGGTCTTCTGCGAAGTATATTTGCAAAGAGAACCCGTGACCCCCTTATTCTGGAACTTTTTTCCATCTAAACCACCAGACCGAGTTTCCCAACGGTCCCAACCATGAGCTCGAAGGAGTCAACATCTAACGATGCCGCGAACGTGGATTTCCGACAGTTCTTCTGCCCAGCCATCCCAAAGGCTGGGCCGAGTCATGGTTCTACTGCCGAGACACTTCTCCACCTGGCGAGAACCCTCTCCCGGGATTCAGAGAAGACCGCCTGCCCATGGACTTCAAATTTCCCGATAAGCTCACAGAAGAAGAAGAGTCGGAGTTTATCCCAATCTTCTCCGAGTTGAAATCTCTAAACAACAACGGGATCATCAAGATCGACCTATTCCGCTGCTGGATAGAATGGACCATCCTTCCCCTGAGTCGCCGAGACGGGATGATGTATGACTACGATGGTACAGTAGACCATCCATAGTGCTTCAGTCACCGCAGACTCTCAAAGAGCGGACTTGTCAGAGTCATCAAGAAACAAACCGACGAAACCTTGGAAGAATGCGCCAAGATTGGTCTTAAGGCCTTCTGCTGCGCCAACCCGGTGCCACCAGTAAGAATCCAAGCCGCCCTTTGTCTTTTTTATGCTTAACAATGTTCTTGGCTTAAGGTTTTCCTCTATCCATCAGAAAACCGATGTATTTTGGAGAAGGGGCCCCAAAGCGGCCGCCCCGAAGTCCACCAAGCCGCCGCCAAAAAAGAAGAAGACGGTGAGCAAAAAGAAAGCCGCCACCAAAGATTCATCTTTTGTTGGCGACTGATACGTCCATTTTGCATCATGTTTTCATGTTGATATTTATCGCTTCTTGGGTTGTTATTTCACTTCACGGTATAATTCTTATGCCTTTTCTCTCTTATTTTGCAAGGTTTACATGAAGAGGGAGAATGCCGGCAGCTGGAATTCTGGCCTGAAAGTGGAGCAAAGTTGAGATACCTATTCTGCACAACTCTAAACGCCGTGAAAATCAACGAGGATTTTTTTTCCAGATTTATAAAAAATACTGGGCCGAAGAAGCGCCAGAGGGGCGCCAGCAGGTGGCCACAAGCCTGCACGGCGCGGCCACCCCCAGGCCGCGCCATGAGGGCTTGTGGGCAGCCTGCTGGCCCACCGTCCCCCCTCTTCTGCTATATGAAGGGTTTCGTCGAGAAAAAAAATCAAGGAGGAGATTTTTCATGGATTCGCCGCCGCCACGAGGCGGAACTTGAGCAGAACCAATCTAGAGCTCCGTTAGGACGATCCTGCCGGGGAAACTTCCCTCCCGGAGGGGGAAATCATCGCCATCATCATCACAAACACTCCTATCATCGGGGGGGGGGGGACTCGTCACCATCAACATCTTCATCAACATCGTCTCATCTCCAAACCCTAGTTCATCGCTTGTAACCAATCTCCGTCTCGCGACTCCGATTGGTACTTGTAAGGTTGCTAGTAGTGTTGATTACTCTTTGTAGTTGATGCTAGTTGGATTGTTTGGTGGAAGAGTTTATGTTCAGATCCTTGATTCTACCAATTACCTCTCTGGTCATGAATACGATTATGCTTTGTGAGTAGTTACTTTTGTTCCTGAGGACATGGGATAAGTCATGCCAATAGTAGTCATGTGAATTTGGTATTCGTTCGGTAATTTGACATGTTGTATGTTGTTTTCCTCTAGTGGTTTTATGTGAACGCCGACTACATAACACTTCACCATTATTTGGGCCTAGAGGAAGGCATTGGGAAGTAGTAAGTAGATGATGGGTTGCTAGAGTGAGAGAAGCTTAAACCCTAGTTTATGCGTTGCTTCGCAAGGGGCTGATTTGGATCCCCTAGTTTAATGCTATGGTTAGACTTTGTCTTAATTCTTCTTTCGTAGTTGCGGATGCTTGCGAGAGGGGTTAATCATAAGTGGGATGCTTGTCCCAGTAAGGGTAGTACCCAAGCACTGGTCCACCCACATATCAAACTATCAAAGTAACGAACGCGAATCATATGAGCATGATGAAAACTAGCATGACAGAAATTCCCGTGTGTCCTCGGGAGCGTTTTTCCTCCTATAAGACTTTGTCTAGGCTTGTCCCTTGCTACAAAAGGGATTGGGCCACTTTGCTGCACCATTGCTACTTTGGTTACTTGTTGCTTGCTACGAATCATCTCACCACACAATCACTTGTTACCGACAATTTTAGTGCTTGCAGATATTTCCTTGCTGAAAACCACTTGTCAGATCCTTCTGCTCCTCGTTGGGTTCGACACTCTTACTTATCGAAAGGACTACGATTGATACCCTATACTTGTGTGTCATCAGCGACTCACAAGCAGACGAGACACATTCAGAGGTACGGCTTCCCCCTTACTCATTATCTATGTGTTCCGACTTACATTTATACCATGCATCCTTATGTGTAGGGCGAGGATCATGAGAGCAAAAATGATGTAGTCGAGGTAATTTCTATTTCTTCCAACTCACCTTCTCCTTCCCCTAGACCAGCCAGGCGGATCTGAAGAAAGGTGCCCATGTCTCACCCACATGCTTATATGGACCCTGATTTCCTTTTGAAGAAAGCAAGATTTTGTTGGAGAACGTCGCATGGGAAACAAAAAATTTTCTACGCGCACGAAGACCTATCATGGTGATGTCCATCTACGAGAGGGGATATTCGATCTACGTACCCTTGTAGACCGTACAGCAGAAGCGTTAGTGAACGCGGTTGATGTAGTGGAACGTCCTCACGTCCCTCGATCCGCCCCGCGAACCGTCCCGCGATCAGTCCCACGATCTAGTGCCGAACGGACGGCACCTCCGCGTTCAGCACACGTACAGCTCGACGATGATCTCGGCCTTCTTGATCCAGCAAGAGAAACGGAGAGGTAGATGAGTTCTCCGGCAGCATGACGGCGCTCCGGAGGTTGGTGATGATCTTATCTCAGCAGGGCTCCGCCCGAGCTCCGCAGAAACGCGATCTAGAGGTAAAACCGTGGAGATATGTGGCCGGGCTGCAGTGGCAAAGTTGTATCAAATCAGCCCTAAAACCTCCGTATATATAGGGGGAAGAGGGGGAGCCTTGCCTTGGGGTCCAAGGATCCCCAAGGGGTTCGGCCGAGCCAAGGGGGGCAACCTTCCCCTTCCAAACCGAGTCTAACTAGGTTTGGAAGGAGGAGTCCTTCCCCCTTTTCCCACCTCCTCTTTTTTTCCCTTTTCTCTTTGATTTTCTTCCTATGGCGCATAGGGCCTTCTTGGGCTGTCCCACCAGCCCACTAAGGGCTGGTGCGCCACCCCCAAGGCCTATGGGCTTCCCCGGGGTGGGTTGCCCCCCCTGATGAACACCCGGAACCCATTCGTCATTCCCGGTACATTCCCGGTAACTCCGAAAACCTTCCGGTAATCAAATGAGGTCATCCTATATATCAATCTTCGTTTCCGGACCATTCCGGAAACCCTCGTGACGTCCGTGATCTCATCCGGGACTCCAAACAACATTCGGTAACCAACCATATAACTCAAATACGCATAAAACAACGTCGAACCTTAAGTGTGCAGACCCTGCGGGTTCGAGAACTATGTAGACATGACCCGAGAGACTCCTCGGTCAATATCCAATAGCGGGACCTGGATGCCCATATTGGATCCTACATATTCTACGAAGATCTTATCGTTTGAACCTCACTACCAAGGATTCATATAATCCTGTATGTCATTCCCTTTGTCCTTCGGTATGTTACTTGCCCGAGATTCGATCGTCAGTATCCGCATACTTATTTCAATCTCGTTTACCGGCAAGTCTCTTTACTCGTTCCGTAATACAAGATCCCGCAACTTACACTAAGTCACATTGCTTGCAAGGCTTGTGTGTGATGTTGTATTACCGAGTGGGCCCCGAGATACCTCTCCGTCACATGGAGTGACAAATCCCAGTCTCGATCCATACTAACTCAACGAACACCTTCGGAGATACTTGTAGAGCATCTTTATAGTCACCCAGTTACGTTGCGACGTTTGATACACACAAAGCATTCCTCCGGTGTCAGTGAGTTATATGATCTCCTGGTCATAGGAACAAATACTTGACACGCAGAAAACAGTAGCAACAAAATGACACGATCAATATGCTACGTCTATTAGTCTGGGTCTAGTCCATCACGTGATTCTCCTAATGACGTGATCCAGTTATCAAGCAACAACACCTTGTTCATAATCAGAAGACCCTGATTATCTTTGATCAACTGGCTAGCCAACTAGAGGCTTGCTAGGGACAGTGTTTTGTCTATGTATCCACACATGTATATAAGTCTTCATTCAATACAATTATAGCATGGATAATAAATGATTATCTTGCTACAGGAATTATAATAATAACTATATTTATTATTTCCTCTAGGGCATAGTTCCAACAGTCTCCCACTTGCACTAGAGTCAATAATCTAGCCCTCACATCATCATGTGAATTACATTGTAATAAATCTAACACCCATACAATTCTGGTGTTGATCATGCTTTGCCCGTGGAAGAGGTTTAGTCAGCGGGTCTGCTACATTCAGATCCGTGTGCACTTTGCATATATTTACGTCCTCCCCTTCGACGTAGTCGCGGATGAGGTTGAAGCGTCGTTTGATGTGTCTTGACTTCTTGTGAAACCGTGGTTCCTTTGCTAGGGCAATGGCACCCGTGTTGTCACAGAACAAGGTTATTGGATTCAGTGCGCTTGGCACTACTCCAAGATCCGTCATGAACTGCTTCATCCAGACACCCTCCTTAGCCGCCTCCGAGGCAGCCATGTACTCCGCTTCACATGTAGAATCTTCTACGACGCTTTGCTTGGAACTGCACCAGCTTACCGCACCCCCATGAAGAATAAATACGTATCCGGTCTGCGACTTAGAGTCGTCCGGATCTGTGTCAAAGCTTGCATCGACGTAACCCTTTACGGCGAGCTCTTCGTCACCTCCATACACGAGAAACATCTCCTTAGTCCTTTTCAGGTACTTCAGGATATTCTTGACCGCCGTCCAGTGATACACTCCTGGATTACTCTGGAACCTGCCTGCCATACTTATGGCCAAGCTAACGTCCGGTCTAGTGCACAACATTGCATACATGATAGAACCTATGGCTGAAGCATAGGGGACGGTGCTCATATGCTCTCTATCCTCATCAGTTGCTGGGCACCGAGTCTTACTCAATCTTGTACCTTGTAAAACTGGCAAGAACCCTTTCTTGGACTGTTCCATTTTGAACCTCTTCAAAACTTTATCAAGGTATGTGCTTTGTGAAAGTCCTATCAGGCATTTCGATCTATCCCTGTAGATCTTAATGCCTAGAATGTAAGCAGCTTCTCCTAGGTCCTTCATAGAGAAACTTTTATTCAAGTAATCCTTTATGCTCTCCAAAAACTCTACGTTGTTTCCAATCAGCAATATGTCATCCACATATAATATTAGAAATGCCACAGAGCTCCCACTCACTTTCTTGTAAATACAAGATTCTCCAACCACTTGTATAAACCCAAATGCTTTGATCACCTCATCAAAGCGTTTGTTCCAACTCCGAGATGCTTGCACCAGCCCATAAATGGATCGCTGGAGCTTGCACACCTTGTTAGCATTCTTAGGATCGACAAAACCTTCGGGTTGCATCATATACAACTCTTCCTTAAGGAAACCATTAAGGAACGCCGTTTTGACATCCATCTGCCAGATTTCATAATCGAAAAATGCAGCTATTGCTAACATGATTTTGACGGACTTAAGCATCGCTACGGGTGAGAATGTATCATCGTAGTCAACTCCTTGAACTTGTGAAAAACCCTTTGCCACAAGTCGAGCTTTATAAATGGTCACATTGCCATCAGCGTCCGTCTTCTTCTTAAAGATCCATTTGTTCTGAATAGCCTTGCGGCCCTCAGGTAGTACTTCCAAAGTCCATACTTTGTTCTCATACATGGATCCTATCTTGGACTTCATGGCCTCTAGCCATTTGTTGGAATCTGGGCCCACCATTGCTTCTTCATAATTTGCAGGTTCATTGTTGTCTAACAACATGATTGACATGACGGGATTACCGTACCACTCTGGAGCAGCACGTGGTCTCGCCGACGTGCGTGGTTTGACAGGAACTTGAACCGGAGTTTCATGATCATCATCATTAACTTCCTCCTCAACCGGCGTCGCAATGACAGAGGTTTCCCCTTGCCCTGCGCCACCATCTAGAGGTATGAGAGGTTCGACAACCTCATCAAGTTCTATCTTCCTCCCACTCAGTTCTCTCGAGAGAAACTCCTTCTCGAGAAAAGCTCCGTTTTTAGCAACAAACACTTTGCCCTCGGATTTGAGATAGAAGGTGTACCCAACTGTCTCTTTTGGGTAACCTATGAAGATGCACTTTTCCGCTTTGGGTTCCAGCTTTTCAGGCTGAAGCTTTTTGACATAAGCATCACATCCCCAAACTTTAAGAAATGACAACTTTGGCCTTTTTCCATACCACAGTTCGTATGGTGTCGTCTCAACGGATTTTGATGGTGCCCTATTTAAAGTGAATGCAGCTGTTTCTAATGCATAACCCCAAAACGATAACGGCAAATCGGTAAGAGACATCATAGATCGCACCATCTCTAATAAAGTACGATTACGATGTTCGGACACACCATTACGCTGTGGTGTTCCAGGCGGTGTCAACTGTGAAACAATTCCACATTGTCTTAAGTGAGCACCAAACTCGAAACTCAGATATTCACCCCCACGATCACACCGTAGGAACTTGATCTTCTTGTTACGAGGATTTTCAACTTCACTCTGAAATTGCTTGAAGTTTTCAAATGTTTCAGACTTGTGCTTCATTAAGTAGACATAACCATATCTACTCAAATCGTCAGTGAAGGTGAGAAAATAACGATATCCGCCGTGTGCCTCTACGCTCATCGGACCGCACACATCAGTATGTATGATTTCCAACAAGTCACTTGCATGCTCCATTGTTCCGGAGAATGGAGTTTTAGTCATCTTGCCCATGAGGCATGGTTCGCACGTGTCAAGTGAATCAAAGTCAAGTGACTCCAAAAGTCCATCGGCATGGAGTTTCTTCATGCGCTTTACACCAATATGACCTAAGCGGCAGTGCCACAAAAATATGGCGCTATCATTGTTAACTCTAATTCTTTTGGTCTCAATGTTATGTATGTGTGTATCACTATCAGAATTCAATATGAACAATCCTCTCACATTGGGTGCATGACCATAAAAGATGTTACTCATAGAAATAGAACAACCATTATTCTCTGACTTAAAAGAGTAACCGTCTCGCAATAAACAAGATCCAGATATAATGTTCATGCTCAACGCAGGCACTAAATAACAATGATTCAAGTTCATAACTAATCCTGATGGTAACTGAAGTGAAACTGTGCCGACGGCGATTGCATCAACCTTGGAACCATTTCCTACGCGCATCGTCACTTCATCTTTCGCCAGCCTTCGTCTATTCCGCAGTTCCTGTTTCGAGTTGCAAATATGAGCAACAGAACCGGTATCGAATACCCAGGCACTACTACGAGAGCCGGTTAAGTACACATCAATAACATGTATATCAAATATACCTGATTTTTCTTTGGCCGCCTTCTTATCAGCCAGATACTTGGGGCAGTTGCGCTTCCAGTGACCCATACCCTTGCAATATTAACACTATGTTTCAGGCTTAGGTCCAGCTTTGGGTTTCTTCGTCGGATTGGTAACAGGCTTGCCGCTCTTCTTTGAATTACCCTTCTTGCCTTTGTCGTTTCTCTTGAAACTAGTGGTCTTATTCACCATCAACACTTGATGCTCTTTACGGAGTTCAGACTCTGCGACTTTCAGCATCG
Organism: Hordeum vulgare subsp. vulgare; assembly: GCF_904849725.1. NCBI lineage: Eukaryota > Viridiplantae > Streptophyta > Magnoliopsida > Poales > Poaceae > Hordeum > Hordeum vulgare. The sequence continues at coordinate 481,029,265 of NC_058520.1, forward strand.
CAAACAACTCGCCGGGTGACTTGTTCATCCCTTGCATGTTGTAGTTCAACACAAAGCTTTTATAGCTTGGTGGCAGTGATTGAAGGATTCTGTCAGTGATAGCCTCTTGCGGGAGTTCAATCCCCAGCTCAGCTAGACGGTTTGAGTACCCAGACATTTTGAGCACATGTTCACTGACAGATGAGTTCTCCTCCATCTTGCAAGCATATAATTTATCGGAGGTCTCATACCTCTCGATCCGGGCGTTCTTCTGAAAGATGAACTTCAACTCATGGAACATCTCAAATGCTCCATGACGCTCAAAGCAACGTTGAAGTCCCGGTTCTAAGCCATACAAGACTGCACATTGAACTACTGAGTAGTCCTCCTTACGTGTTAACCAAGCGTTCTTAACATCCTGGTCAGCCGTAGCGGGTGGTTCATCTCCTAGCACAGCATTAAGGACATAATCCTTCTTCCCAGCTTGTAAGATTAGCTTAAGATTACGAGCCCAGTCTACAAAGTTGCTTCCATCATCTTTCAACTTAGCTTTCTCTAGGAACGTATTAAAATTCAGGGTGACTGTCGCGTGAGCCATGATCTACAACACAAATATATTCAAAGTGGACTTAGACTATGTTCAAGATAATTAGAGTTTAACTTAATCAAATTACTCGCTATACTCCCACTCAAAAAGTACATCTCTCTAGTCATTTGAGTGGTTCATGATCCACTTACACTAGCTCAAGTCCGATCATAACGTGAGTTGAGTATAGTTTCAGTGGTAAGCATCCCTATGCTAATCATATCATCTATATGATTCATGATCAACCTTTCGGTCTCATGTGTTCCGAGGCCATGTCTGCACATGCTAGGCTCGTCAAGCTTAACCCGAGTGTTCTGCGTGTGCAACTGTTTTGCACCCGTTGTATGTGAACGTTGAGTCTATCACACCCGATCATCACGTGGTGTCTCGAAACGACGAATTGTAGCAACGGTGCACAGTCGTATTGAAATTTTAGTGAGAGATCACCTTATAATGTTACCGTCGTTCTATGCAAAATAAGGTGCATAAAAGGATTAACATCACATGCAATTCATAAGTGACATGATATGGCCATCATCACGTGCTCCTTGATCTCCATCACCAAAGCACCGGCACGATCTTCTTGTCACCGGCGCCACACCATGATCTCCATCAACGTGTCGCCATCGGGGTTGTTGTGCTACTCATGCTATTACTACTAAAGCTACGTCCTAGCAAAATAGTAAACGCATCTGCAAGCACAAACGTTAGTTTAAAGACAACCCTATGGCTCCTGCCGGTTGCCGTACCATCGACGTGCAAGTCGATATTATCTATTACAACATGATCATCTCATACATCCAATATATCACATCACATCGTTGGCCATATCACATCACAAGCATACCCTGCAAAAACAAGTTAGACGTCCTCTAATTTTGTTGTTGCATGTTTTACGTGGTGACCATGGGTATCTAGTAGGATCGCATCTTACTTACGCAAACACCACAACGGAGATATATGAATTGCTATTTAACCTTATACAAGGACCTCCTCGGTCAAATCCGATTCAACTAAAGTTGGAGAAACTGACACTTGCCAGTCATCTTTGAGCAACGGGGTTACTCGTAGCGATGAAACCAGTCTCTCGTAAGCGTACGAGTAATGTCGGTCCAAGCCGCTTCAATCCAACAATACCGCGGAATCAAGAAAAGACCAAGGAGGGTAGCAAAACGCACATCACCGCCCACAAAAACTTTTGTGTTCTACTCGAGAAGACATCTACGCATGAACCTAGCTCATGATGCCACTGTTGGAGAACGTCGCATGGGAAACAAAAATTTTCCTACGCGCACGAAGACCTATCTTGGTGATGTCCATCTACGAGAGGGGATATTCGATCTACGTACCCTTGTAGACCGTACAGCAGAAGCGTTAGTGAACGCGGTTAATGTAGTGGAACGTCCTCACGTCCCTCGATCCGCCCCGCGAACCGTCCCGCGATCAGTCCCACGATCTAGTGCCGAACGGACGACACCTCCGTGTTCAGCACACGTACAGCTCGACGATGATCTTGGCCTTCTTGATCCAGCAAGAGAGACGGAGAGGTAGATGAGTTCTCCGGCAGCATGATGGCGCTCCAGAGGTTGGTGATGATCTTATCTCAGCAGGGCTCCGCCCGAGCTCCGCACGAGCTCCGCACAAACGCGATCTAGAGGTAAAACTGTGGAGATATGTGGTCGGGCTGCCGTGGCAAAGTTGTATCAAATCAGCCCTAAAACCTCCGTATATATAGGGGGGAGAGGGGGAGCCTTGCCTAGGGGTCCAAGGACCCCCAAGGGGTTCGGCCGAGGCAAGGGGGGCAACCCTCCCCTTCCAAACCGAGTCCAACTAGGTTTGGAAGGAGGAGTCCTTCCCCCTTTTCCCACCTCCTCTTTTTTTTCCTTTTCTCTTTGATTTTCTTCCTATGGCGCATAGGGCCTTCTTGGGCTGTCCCACCAGCCCACTAAGGGCTGGTGCGCCACCCCAAGGCCTATGGGCTTCCCCGGGGTGGGTTGCCCCCCCGGTGAACACCCGGAACCCATTCGTCATTCCCGGTACATTCCCGGTAACTCCGAAAACCTTCCGGTAATCAAATGAGGTCATCCTATATATCAATCTTCGTTTCCGGACCATTCCGGGAACCCTCGTGACGTCCGTGATCTTATCCGGGACTCCGAACAACATTCGGTAACCAACCATATAACTCAAATACGCATAAAACAACGTCGAACCTTAAGTGTGAAGACCCTCCGGGTTCGAGAACTATGTAGACATGACCCGAGAGACTCCTCGGTCAATATCCAATAGCGGGACCTGGATGCCCATATTGGATCCTACATATTCTACGAAGATCTTATCGTTTGAACCTCACTACCAAGGATTCATATAATCCCGTATGTCATTCCCTTTGTCCTTCGGTATGTTACTTGCCCGAGATTCGATCGTCAGTATCCGCATACCTATTTCAATCTCGTTTACCGACAAGTCTCTTTACTCGTTCCGTAATACAAGATCCCGCAACTTACACTAAGTCACATTGCTTGCAAGGCTTGTGTGTGATGTTGTATTACCGAGTGGGCCCCGAGATACCTCTCCGTCACATGGAGTGACAAATCCCAGTCTCGATCCATACTAACTCAACGAACACCTTCGGAGATACCTGTAGAGCATCTTTATAGTCACCCAGTTACGTTGCGACGTTTGATACACACAAAGCATTCCTCCGGTGTCAGTGAGTTATATGATCTCCTGGTCATAGGAACAAATACTTGACACGCAGAAAACAGTAGCAAAAAATGACACGACCAATATGCTACGTCTATTAGTTTGGGTCTAGTCCATCACATGATTCTCCTAATGACGTGATCCAGTTATCAAGCAACAACACCTTGTTCATAATCAGAAGACCCTGACTATCTTTGATCAACTCGCTAGCCAACTAGAGGCTTGCTAGGGACAGTGTTTTGTCTATGTATCCACACATGTATATAAGTCTTCATTCAATACAATTATAGCATGGATAATAAACGATTATCTTGATACAAGAATTATAATAATAACTATATTTATTATTGCCTCTAGGGCATAATTCCAACTGATTTACCCCCACGCGCAAGACCCGTAGTCGCTCTGGCGACTTGATCACCGGACTGCCTGAGAAGACAACCGGTCGGAAACACACCAACGAGGTACATTCTTGTTTTATCATACCCTTTGTCGTGTAAAATATGACTCGCCAGTTTGTCAACTTCAAGCCTTTGTGCTATCAGACCTCTCCCCGTACATCTGGCGGCTCAGCAATATCTGCTCTCCTGCCGATGATTCGTGTGCAAGGGTGAGTCTTCTTTGCTAATCCAATTTTTTCTGAACAATGATATGTGCTTTTAATCTTGGTGCTTTTGTCGCAGGGCACAAGCAAAGAGAAGAAAAAACCGTCGACCCACCTTCTGCTCTCTGAACATCTAACGCCTTAGGCACGAGCACCTCTGTTCCTGAGACTGATGAAGAGCAAACGGCGGCTCATGATATTCCTGCGGACGATATTCCCGAAACCCGGGATGACTCGCCCGTCATTTTGAAGGAGACCGCTGGTAAGAGTAACCCGCCAAGCCCTCTCAAGGCGACTGACGATCCAGACATCATGGTCATTGGCATTGGCTACTCCACTCCTCATACTGCAGTGCTTTCCAAACATACCTCCAGGGCAACTCGCCTTTCTCCCGATGAAGACACAGACACCCTCAAGCTCCCCCAATATGAGAAGCTGGAATTTGACCAACTTTGTTCCGGCTTCACAAGTCATCTGGAGAGGGATTACGAACTGAACAAGAGCTTGATCCGTCTTATGAGGACTAAACATGAGGTACATATGTTGATGTATTTTCCTGCACCCATTAGCCTTCCAAGGGCCGGCTCATCTTTTAAAAGATGAGTCGGGTCTTTGAATAAAAAATCTCCAACCTGTAGCCCCCAAGGGCTGGGTCATCTTTTGAAAGATGAGCCGGGTCTTGTATTTGAGAAAAATCTCCAACCTGTAGCCCCCAAGGGTCGGGTCATCGTTTGGAAGATGAGCCGGGTCTTGTATTAGAGAAAAAGCTTCAACCTGTAGCCCCCAAGGGCCGGGTCATCTTTCGGAAGATGAGCCGGGTCTTGTATTAGAGAAAAAGCTTCAACCTGTAGCCCCCAAGGGCCGGGTCATCTTTTGGAAGATGAGCCGGGTCTTGCATACAGTATGATTTTGTTAAAAATCATACATTAGCCCCCAAGTATCAGGAGTATTGCTTGCAGTAGTGCTGAAACTTGTCTCCTCAAATTTGATGTGCAGGAGTCTGTGACACAGACTGAGTCGGCGGTGGCCGACTTAAAGAAAAGTCTGGCTGAGCAACAGGATGCCCACTCCGAGTTGGAGACGAAATTCCACTTACTACAGGCTGAGCTGGAGAAGATGAAGGCTGACCAGAATTTTTTTGAGAAGAAAGCCAAGGCCGATCAAGCCGCCATTCTGAAGCGTGCTGAGCAGGCTGAGGAGAAATTAGAAGCCGCCCAGCAAGAGTTAAACCGGCTTAAAAAGCATGTGTCCAATATGACAGTCGCCATGTTTGGTAAGGTTATCCTTTGACTGTTTGGTTAACTAATCTGGTATCAAAAATTATCAAATACTGATGTACCCTTTGCAGGTGCACGAGCCGCCAATCTTCCGGATGACTGCGTGCTTAAGTTAAAAGCCATATATACCTTCGCTGAGCAGCTATACACCGGGGGCGTGCTGACAATCAAGGCAATGATGGGCAACAAGGGACCAGTGATGACCATCAAGCAGATGCTCGGCTTCCTGTCTACATTGCCTCCTCAGATAGAGGAATTAAAAAGACCAGCCGCCCGAAAGGGAGTGTTGAAGACCCGGAGTCGGTGCTTAGCGTATGCCCCTGAGCTCAAAACCGAAGAAATAGCCGCCGGCTACCCCGAGCTGAAAGATGACGGGTCAGAATTCACCGAGGTGGACTATCACCGAGTTATCGTAGAATCTCGCTATGCGGCGACTCAACTGTCAGCCAGTTTAGATATGAACAAATACCAAGCCGCCTATGACGAGAAGAAAAAGAAGGTGACGCCTCCTTCATATGAAACTGCTAGTCTGGTTCCTAGTCGGCGCAAGAATCCTTTTGATCTTGACATGGACCTATCTGTCTTCCTTGATGATGAAGACGAGTTCGTTGCCTTGTCCAAGTGTAACTCGAAGCTGGGCGGCTTACGAATTGAAGGCGGGGAGAGCTCAAGGCAAGGTGACTCGGCGGCGGCCTGATTCGCCCATGGATCCTTCCTTCACTTGGGTATGACACCCATTCTGGCCATGCGAGCCATGTAATAGCCTTGTTAGTGTGTGTGAAACACCAAGTATGTCGTATTATTTTTTGATGGAACCACTCGTAGTCCTTGAATCTATGCATGACTCGCCTACAATTTTGATAAACCAAGGAATGTCTCAATGTGACAAACAAATTTTTTCCTGGTGTGTTAGGAAAAACAACAACCGAGTCAGTAAGTGCATGGCCAAGAATAAACCAGCCCCTGGATCATGGCAAGAAATAAATTAGCCCCCGAGGTATGGCGAGAAATAAATCAGCCCCCGGGTTATGGCGAGAAATATGAGACGGGGCGAGTGATACGTACATTTTGCATCATGTTTTCATGTTGATATTTATCGCTTCTTTGGCTGTTATTTCACTTCACGGTACTATTCTTATGCCTTTTCTCTCTTATTTTGCAAGGTTTACATGAAGAGGGAGAATGACGGCAACTGGAATTCTGGCCTGAAAGTGGAGCAAAGTTGAGATACCTATTCTGCGCAACTCCAATCGCCGTAAAAATCAACGAGGATTTTTTTCCCGATTTATCAAAAATACTAGGCCAAAGAAGTGCCAGAGGGGCGCCAGGGGGTGGCCACAAGCCTGCATGGCGCGGCCACCCCCCCAGGCCGCGCCATGGGGGCTTGTGGGCACCCTGCTGGCCCACTTGCCCCCTCTTTTGCTATATGAAGGGTTTCGTCTAGGAAAAAATCAGAGAGGAGCTTTTTCGTGGATTCGCCGCCGCCACGAGGCGGAACTTGAGCAGAACCAATCTAGAGCTCTGGCACGACGATCCTGTCGGGGAAACTTCCCTCCGGAGGGGGAAATCGTCGCCATCGTCATCACCAACACATCCAAAACAAGTAGATCGATACTTTCTGCATCTACTACTATTACTCCACACGTCGACCGCTATCCAGCATGCATCTAGTGTATTAAGTTCATAAGAACAGAGTAACGCCTTAAGCAAGATGACATGATGTAGATGGACGATCTCAAATTTATGAAGAAAGCCCATCTTGTTACCCTTGATGGCAACAACATGATGCGTGCCTTGCTGCCCCTTCTTTCACTGGGAAAGGTCACCGCACGGTATGAACCCAAAACCAAGTACTTCTCCCATTGCAAGAATCATAGATCTAGTTGGCCAAACAAAACCCAAGACTCGGAGAGACTTACAAGGATATCAAATCATGCATATAAGAAATCAGCAAAGACTCAAATATAATTCATACATAATCTGATCACAAATCCACAATTCATCGGATCTCGACAAACACACCGCCAAAGAGGATTACATCGGATAGATCTCCATGAAGATCATGGAGAACTTTGTATTGAAGATCCAAGAGAGAGAAGAAGCCATCTAGCTACTAACTACAAACCCGTAGGTCTGAATTGGACTACTCACGAGTCATTGGAGAGGCAATGATGTTGATGTAGAAGCCCTCCAACTCCAAAGTCCCATCCGGCAGGGCACCGGGAAGGGTCTCCAGATGAGATCTCGCGGAAACGGAAGCTTGCGGCGGCGGAAAAGTGTTTTCGTGGATGCCCTGATTTTTTCTGGGATTTTAGGGAATATATAGGCGAAAGAGCTAGGACAGGGGAGATCTAGGGGGCCACAAGCTTGGTAGCCGCGGCCCCCCTGGTGGCGGCTACAGGGCTTGTGGCCCCCCTGTGGCTCTCTTGCCTTGGCCCTCAAGTCCCCCGATCTTCTTCTGTTCTAGAAAAATTTATTTCGGGGATTTTATTCCGTTTGGACTCTGTTCCAAAATCAGATCTGAAAAGAGTCAAAAACACAGAAAAAACAGGAACCGGTACTTGGCACTGAATTAATAAGTTAGTCCCAAAAAAGATATAAAAGGTACATAAAACATCCAAAGTTGACAAGATAACAACATGAAACCATAAAAAATTATAGATACGTTTGAGACGTATCAAGCATCCCCAAGCTTAACTCCTGCTCGTCCTCGAGTAGGGAAGTGATAAAGAATGAATTTTTGATGCTTTCATGCTACCTAGCATAGATGTCCTTTGTAACTCCTCTTATGTAACGTGAATGTTCAGATCCATTAGATTCAAAACAATAGTTTGCTATTGACGTGGAGATAATAATAATTCAAGCAAACTAGCAAGGTAATCATGAACTTTCAAAATAACAAGGCCAAAAGGAAGTTATCCCTTCAAAATCATATAGTCTGGCTATGCTCTTTCATCCTTGCACAACGAATTTAAATCATGCACAACCTCGGTATTGGCCAAGTAATTGTTTTCACACCTTTACTTTCTCAAACTTTTTCAACTCTCACACAATACATGAGCGTGAGCCATGGTTTTAGCACTGTAAGTGGAATGGAGTGTGGTGGAGGTTGCAAGACAAACAAGGAGAAGATGGTCACATTAACTAGGCATATCAATTAGCTATGGAGATGCTCATCAATAGATATCAATGTGAATGAGTAGGGATTGCCATACAAATGATGCACTAGAGCTAAGAGTATGTGAAAGCTCTTAAAGAAAACTAGTGGGTGTGCATCCAACTTGCTTGCTCACGAAGACCTAAGGCAATTTTGAGGAAGCCTATCATTGGAATATACAAGCCAAGTTATATAATGAAAATTTCCCACTAGCTATATGGTGGTGACAAAACGAGAGACTCTCAATCATGAAGATCATGGTGCTTAATAAGCACAAGTGTGGAAAGGAGATAGTAGCATTGTCCCTTCTCTCTATTTCTCTCATTTTTTGGTGGGCTCTTTGGCCTCTTTGTTTTTTTGGTGGGCAGCTTTGGCCTCTTTTTGTAAATGGGCTTCGCTGGCCTCTTTTATTTCCTCACATGGGACAATGCTCCATCAATGATGATCATCACACTTACAACTCAAAACTTAGAGCAATGATGACTCCATATGGAATGCCTTCGGTAGTGTACCGTGACAATGATCTAGCATGGCATAGACATCAATGGAAACATCATGCTAGATATCTTATGATCATGCAATGGCAATGTAGAAGGGGTGGAACATGTCATGGTGGTAGTTGCATGGCAATATATCTGAGAATGGCTTTGAAAAAGCCATAGTGGTAGGTATGGTGGCTGTTTTGAGGGAGGCTAATGGTGGGTTTTGTGCACTGGCGAAAGTTGCACGACACTAAAGAAGATAGTGATGGTGGAAGGTGAAAGTGCATCTAAACCATGGACTCAACATTAGTCATGAAGAACTCATATACTTGCTGCAAATTTTTTAGTAGTAATTGAAACAAAGCATTCAACGCATACTCCTAGGGGAAGGGTTGGTAGGTATAAACCATCGCGCGATCCCGACCGCCACACAAAGGATGACAATCAACGAACAAATCATGCTCAGACTTCATCACATAGCGGTTCACCATACGTGCATGCTACGGGAATCACTAACTTCAACACAAGTATTTCTAGATCCACAACACCTTACTAGTATAACTTCAATATTATCACAACCACAACTCAAAACTAATTGAGATGAATCAAACTTCTCTAACTATTCAATGCACATGAAGGTGGAAGTTTTCATATCCCTTTGGATAACTACCCCTTTTGGGACTACTTTCATAGCATAGATCAACTACCAAGCCATGCACCGCTGTGCTCTAAAAGATATAAGTGAAGCACATAGAGCAAAATCGACTAGCTCAAAAGATATAAGTGAAGCACATGTGAGCTGAATTGTCTAACCAAAGGATATAAGTGAAGCTCGACAAAATCACGGTGAGTGCATGTATCTCTCTCTAGGTGTGCAGCAAGGAAGATTATGACAAAAAAATAAAAGACTCCTACGATACAAGACGCTCCAAGCAAAACACATAAGATGTGGTGAATAGAAATATAGCCCCAAGTAACGTTACCGATGGATTGAAGACGAAAGAGGGCATGCCTTCCCGGGGCATCCCCAAGCTTAGGCTTTTACGACATCCTTGAATCAACTTGGGGTGCCTTGGGCATCCCCAAGCTTGAGCTCTTGCCCCTCTTTATCTTTTTGTCCATAAGAACTTCACCCAAAACTTGAAAACTTCACAACACGAAACTTAAACAAAAACTCGTGATAACATTAGTATAAGAAAGCAAACCACCACTTCCTTAGGTACTGTAGCAAACTTAAATTCTACTTATGTTGCTGTTGGGTTATTTTATTTTCAATCTTCCATGGCTAATACCCCCGATACTATCCATAGTTTCATCAAAATAAGCAACCAACTCAACAAAAACAGAATCTGTTAACAGCAGACCAGTCTCTAGCAATCTGTATACTTCGTATACTTATGGTATTTAAAAAATTATTAAAAATTATGACAGTCTGAAGAATTTGCGTAGCAATCAGCAGAAAAAGAATCAACTCAAAAGCTCTTACAGAAAGAAAAACGAAAATTCTTTTCGTGAGCAGAAAGTTTTTGTCTTTTCCAGCATGACCAAACGATCATCCCCAAGACTAATCATAACAGTTTCACTTTGCACAAACGCAAAAGAAACACAAAAAACCCAATCATAACAGAATTATGAAAGTGTGGCAAACACAAAACAGAAAGAAAAAGGATAGATTCATTGGGTTGCCTCCCAACAAGCGCTATTGTTTAACGCCCTTAGCTAGGCATTCAATGATGCTCTCACAAAAGACAAGAATTGAAGCACAACGAGAGCATCCTAAAGCATGTGAAAATCACATCTAAGTCTAACATACTTCCTATGCATAGGCATTTTATAGGAAAACAAATTGGCAAGACAACCAATAGTTACCATATGCAAGGAAGAAGAAAGAGACAATAACAATCTCAACATAACGAGAGGTGATTTAGTGATATGAAAGTTTGTACCACCATATTTTCCTCTCTCATAATAACTACATGTGGGATCATATTCGAATTCAACAATGTAACTATCACATAGGATATTCTTTTCATGATCCACATGCATGCAAAGTCGACGCTCTTCAAAAATAGTGGGATTATCATCAACTAAAGTCATGACTTCTCCAATCCCACTTTCAATCTTATTGCAAACATCATAAACATCATGAGGCTTAAACAAATTTTCAAGATCATAAGAAAAATCATTACCCCAATCATGATCATTGCAACAAGTAGTGGGCATAGCAAAACTAGCATCCCCAAGCTTAGGGTTTTGCATAATTTTAGCATGATTGTCACTAATAGAATTTATAGTGAAACCATTGCAATCATGCTTTTCATCCAAGGAGCCCTCGTGAATCACTTCATAAATTTCTTCCTCACAATTTTCAGATTCACGCATCTCAAGCAAAACTCCATAAAGATAGTCAAGTGCACTCAACTCACTAGCAATTGGATAAACATAATTGGATCTCTTAAAGAGATTAGCAAGTGGATGAGGATCCATATCACTAGATTTTCAGCAAGCGAAGATGCAAGCATATTGAAGGCACATGGCAACACAAGCAAACAGAAAGCAAGCGAAAGAAAAGGGTGAACGAAAAAGGCAAACAAAAAAGGCAAACGAAGAAAAGGGCAAATGAAAACGGCAAAGGAGAAAGGCAAAAAGGCAAATGAAAATGGCAAATGTGAAGTGGGGGAGAGGAAAATGAGAGGCAACTGGCAAAAAAAGGTAAATGCAAGAGATGAGTTTGTGACACCTACTTGGATAGATCTTGACTTGATCTCTCTTCCCCGGCAATGGCGCTAGAAATTCTTCTACTACTGCGACAACAGACCTTCCCTGGCAATGGCGCCAGGAATCCTTCTGCTTCGGGCTACGCCTATAGGGACTTCCTTGGAAAATATGCAAAGTATTTCCCCGCGGCCTTGGAGCCTTGCGTTGGTGTTCCCTTGAAGAGGAAAGGGTGATGTAGCACAGTGGCGGTAAGTATTTCCCTCAGTTTGAGAACCAAGGTATCGATCCAATGGGATGATCGCGTCAAGTCACAAGTACCTGCACAAACACAAAGATCTTGCACCCAACGCTATGAAGGGGTTGTCAACCCTTATAGATTGTTTGCAAAGTGAGAACTGAAAGCAAAAAGTAAACAAAGCAAAGTAAAAGTGAAAGTGGAGACGATAGTTGTGAATAGACCCGGGGGCCGTAGTGTTCACTAGTGGCTTCTCTCATGAAAGCAAGTAGACGGTGGGTGAACGAATTACTGTCGAGCAATTAATAGAACCGCGCAAAGTCATGACGTTATTTATGGCAATGATTATATCTATAGGCATCACGTCCAAAACAAGTAGACCGATACTTTCTGCATCTACTACTATTACTCCACACGTCGACCGCTATCCAACATGCATCTAGTGTTTTAAGTTCATAAGAACAGAGTAACGCCTTAAGCAAGATGGCATGATGTAGATGGACAATCTCAAATCTATGATGAAAGCCCATCTTGTTACCCTTGATGGCAACAACACGATGCATGCCTTGCTGCCTCTTCTGTCAGTGGGAAAGGTCACCGCACGGTATGAACCCAAAACCAAGCACTTCTCCCATTGCAAGAATCATAGATCTAGTTGGCCAAACAAAACCCAAGACCCGGAGAGACTTACAAGGATATCAAATCATGCATATAATAAATCAACAAAGACTCAAATATAATTCATAGATAATCTGATCACAAATCCACAATTCATCGGATCTCGACAAACACACCGCCAAATAGGATTACATCGGATAGATCTCCATGAAGATCATGGAGAACTTTGTATTGAAGATCCAAGAGAGAGAAGAAGCCATCTAGCTACTAACTACGAACCCGTAGGTCTGAAGTGGACTACTCACGAGTCATTGGAGAGGCGATGATGTTGATGTAGAAGCCCTCCAACTCCAAAGTCCCCTCCGACAGGGCACCGGGAAGGGTCTCCAGATGAGATCTCGTGGAAACGGAAGCTTGCGGCGGTGGAAAAGTGTTTTCGTGGATGCCCTGATTTTTTCTGGGATTTTAGGGAATATATAGGCGAAAGAGCTAGGGCAGGGGAGCTCGAGGGGGGCCACAAGCTTGGTAGCCGCGGGCCCCCTAGTGGCGGCTACAGGGCTTGTGGGCCCCGTGTGGCTCTCCTGCCTTGGCCCTCAAGTCCCCCGATCTTCTTCTGTTCTTGAAAAATTTACTTCGGGGATTTTATTCCGTTTGGACTCCATTCCAAAATCAGATCTGAAAAGAGTCAAAAACATAGAAAAAATAGGAACTGGCACTTGGCACTGAATTAATAAGTTAGTCCCAAAAAAGATATAAAAGGTACATAAAACATCCAAAGTTGACAAGATAACAACATGAAACCATAAAAATTATAGATACGTTTGAGACGTATCACCTAGTAAGGATGAAACTATTGCCTTAGCTTCTATTGTCGTGCCTCCTACTGATCCCTTAGAGCAATACTTGCTTGATCATGAAAATGATATGCATATGGATGAAAGGGATGAGATAGATAGAGTTGTCTTAGAACAATATCCTATCCTTAAGAATAACTTGCCTATTGAACTGCTTGGGGATCCACCCCCACCAAAGGGTGATCCTGCGTTCGAGCTTAAACAGTTGCGTGATACTCTTAAGTATGCCTATCTTGATGAAAAAGAGATATATCCTGTTATTATTAGTGCTAGCCTCTCGGAGCAAGAAGAAAAGAAGCTACTAAAAACTCTAAGGAAGCATCGTGCTGCTATTGGATATACTCTTGATGATCTTAAGGGCATTAGTCCTACCCTATGCCAGCACAAGATTAAAACCGATCCTAATTTCATACGAGTTGCTGATCATTAAAGGAGGTTGAATCCTAAGATGAAGGAAGTAGTAAGAAAAGAAATACTAAAGCTCCTGGAAGCGGGTATTATCTATCCTATTTCTCATAGCGATTGGGTGAGTCTGGTGCATTGCGTTCCAAAGAAGGGATGCGTTACCGTTGTCCCTAATGATAAGGATGAATTGATCCTACAGAGGATTATTACTGGCTATAGGATGGTGATCAATTTTAGGAAATTGAATAAAGCCACTAGGAAAGATCATTACCCTTTGCCTTTTATCGACCAAATGCTAGAAAGGCTGTCTAAACACACACACTTCTGCTTTCTAGACGGTTATTCTGGTTTCTCCCAAATACCAGTTGCACAATCTCATCACGAGAAAACCACTTTCACCTGCCCTTTCGGTACCTTTGCTTATAGACTTATGTCTTTTGGCTTATGTAATGCACCTGCCACCTTTAAAACATGTATGATGGATATATTCTCTTACTTCTCTGAAAAGATTGTTGAGGTTTTCATGGATGACTTCTCCATTTACGGGTCTTCCTTTGATGATTGCCTCAGCAACCTTGATCGAGTCTTACAGAGATGTAAAGACACCAATCTTGTCTTGAATTGGGAGAAGTGCCACTTTATGGTTAATGAAGGCATCGTCTTAGGACATAAAATTTCTGAAAGAGGTATTGAAGTCGATAAGGCTAAGGTTGATCCAATCGAGAAAATGCCATACCCCACAGATATCAAAGGTATAAGAAGTTTCCTTGGTCATGCTGGTTTCTATAGAAGGTTCATTAAAGACTTCTCTAAGATTTCTAGACCTCTTACCAATCTCTTGCAAAAGGATATTCCTTTTGTTTTTGACGATGATTGTGAGGAAGCGTTCGAAATACTTAAGAGGGCTTTGATAACTGCACCTATTGTTCAACCACCTGATTGGAACTTACCTTTTGAGATCATGTGTGACGCTAGTGATTATGCTATTGGTGCTGTTCTAGGGCAAAGAGTTCTAAGAAGTTGAATGTTATTCACTATGCTAGTAAAACTATAGACAGTGCCCAAAGAAACTATGCTACTACGGAGAAGGAGTTTTTAGCAGTCGTGTTTGCATGTGAAAATTTCAGGTCTTGCATAGTTGATTCTAAAGTCATTATTCACACTGATCACGCTGCTATTAAGTACCTCATGAAGAAGAAGGACGCTAAACCTAGACTTATCAGATGGGTTCTCTTGCTACAAGAATTTGATTTGCACGTTGTCGACAGAAAGGGTGCTGATAACCCCGTAGGAGATAACTTGTCTAGGTTGGAGAACGTTCTTGATGACCCACAACCTATTGCTGATAGCTTTCCCGATGAGCAATTGAGTGTCATCAATGCTTCACGTAGTGCACCGTGGTATGCTGATTATGCAAACTATATCGTTGCCAAATATATACCACCTAGTTTCACGTACCAGTAAAAGAAGAAATTCTTCTTTGACTTGAGACATTACTTTTGGGGTGATCCTCACCTTTATAAGGAAGGAGTAGATGGTGTTATTAGACGTTGTGTACCTGAACATGAACAGGGACAGATCCTACAGAAGTGTCATTCCGAGGTCTACGGAGGACACCATGCGGGAGAAAGAACTTCACACAAGGTATTGCAATCAGGTTTCTATTGGCCCACTCTCTTCAAGGATGCCCGTAAGTTTGTCTTGTCTTATGACGAATGTCAAAGAATAGGTAATATTAGCAAACATCAGGAAATGCCTATGAACTATTCGCTTGTCATTGAGCCATTTGATGTCTGGGGCTTTGATTATATGGGACCTTTTCCAAAATCCAATGGGTATACTCACATCTTAGTTGTTGTTGATTACGTCACTAAGTGGGTAGAAGCTATCCCCACTAGTAGTGCTGATCACAACACCTCTATCAAGTTGATGAAAGAAGTTATCTTCCCTAGATTTGGAGTCCCTAGATATCTAATGACCGATGGTGGTTCACACTTCATTCATGGTGCTTTCCATACAACGCTCGCTAAGTACGATGTCAACCACAGAATTGCGTCTCCCTATCACCCTCAGTCCAGTGGTCAAGTAGAGCTAAGTAATAGAGAGATTAAACTAATTCTGCAAAAGACTGTCAACAGGTCTAGAAAGAATTGGTCTAAGAAGCTCGATGATGCACCGTGGGCTTATAGAACTGCCTATAAGAATCCCATGGGCATGTCTCCGTACAAAATGGTGTACGGTAAAGCATGTCATTTACCTCTTCAGCTAGAGCATAAAGCTTATTGGGCAATCACAGAGCTCAACTTTGATTTCAAACTTGCTGGTGAGAAGAGGTTATTTGATATTAGCTCACTTGATGAATGGAGAACTCAGACATATGAAAATGCTAAGTTGTTCAAAGAAAAGGTTAAGAGGTGGCATGATAAGAGGATACAAAAGCGTGAGTTCAATGTAGGTGATCATGTCTTGCTATATAACTATCGTTTAAGATTCTTTGCAGGCAAGCTTCTCTCTAAATGGGAAGGTCCCTATGTTGTTGAGGAAGTATATCGTTCCGGTGCTATCAAGATCAACAACACGGAAGGTAATTGTCCGAGAGTTGTAAATGGGCAGAGAATCAAGCATTATATCTCAGGTACTCCCATAAATGTTGAAAGCAATATCATCAATACCATAACTCTGGAAGAATACCTAAGGGGCATTTATCAGCCTGTTTCAGACTCCGAAAACGAAGAGGTATGTGATTTGGTAAGAAAACAGAGTCCAAAACTCTTCTAGTAGGAAATTTTCTCCGTTTTGGATTTTTTGAAAAAATACAAAAAATGGAAGTAGTCCGGAAAGTGCGCGAGGAGGTGACAAGCCTGCACGGCGCGGGCCCACCCCCTAGCCGCGCCGTGAGGGCTTGTGGCCACCTCGTGTGCCTCCCGGACTCCGTTTTTGTGCAGGGTACTCCTTCTAGTCTGGAAAAAATCATTATATATACTCCCGTTTGGTCTGGCCCCTGCATCACGCAAATTTCCTCTGTTTCTCTTTTCGAGCCTGTTTCTCTTGCAGATCTAGATCGCTATGACTTCCCCAAAAGCTCCGAAGGACAAGATCTTCGAGAAGGTCATCAATCCCTACCTCACGGGAGTGTTGCAACACCCTCAATCTATGGAGATGCATGAGGGGATGTTGCACATCCGTGATGTTGAGGGGCCTAAGAAGACCGGAAGCGTGGAGACGAGGCTCGAAGCAATGGAGCAACAAGTCTTCAAGTGCCAAGGAATGGTGGAGCGTGCACTCAACGCCAACCACATGATGATCACGGAGTTCACCAACAAGCACATGATTGATGCCAATGACATTGGGAAGCATCTCTCCAGGCTGTATGACAGGATTGATCAACTCGAGGGCCAGATCTATGACCTGCAAACCAAAATTGTGAGTATGAGTATATATTTAAATCAATACGGTTGGCTGCAGATTTGAGGATTCTGGAGACTCGTTCATATTTCCATGATGGAGTACCTATGCCTTGGAAGACGGAGGATCAAACTCATGTTGCAACAACACCACCATCACCACCAAAGGAAGACAACTGAGCATTAGTATGGGCAATCCCCTTGGCTTGTGCCAAGCTTGGTGGAGTTGCCCCGGTATCGTATCACCATCACATCTTTTGCCTTTACCTTTGTTTTAGTTTTCCTTTTCAGTTTCCTTTTTCTCTAGTAGTATAAAAGTCTTAGTGTTTTAAGTCTTGAGTTATGCTTTGTGTCACCCCCGATGTATTCTTGCTCGTGAGCCATATATTAAAGAGTGTCTTAGTTGAAGGGCTTTGCCTCTTGCCATGATCAAAAGAGTGAGAATAGAACAAAAGCATGAAAGATCTTGTAATGATCTTATGGGAAGTGATGGATTCACATATAATAGGGATGATGATTGAAACTTGTTGAGGGTAGACAAACGTAGACCTTGGTCATGGTTGTAATTAATAAGAAGTGATAAAGAAGGAGAGGTTCACATATAAATATATCACCTGTGACACCATCTATGATTGTGAACACTCACTAAACTATTACATGCCTAGAAGTAGATGTTGTACAAGGAAGACAACATAATGAATTGTGTTTGCTTGGCTCTGAACAATGTTATATGATTAGAGATACCTTAGCATGTGACGATTGCTTCCACCTCACATTAGCCAAACCTCCCGCACTAAGTAGAGATACTACTTGTGCATCCATAAACCATCAACCCAGTTTTGCCATGTGAGTCCACCATACCTACCTATGGATTTAATAAGATCCCTCAAGTAAGTTGTCATCGGTGCAAGCAATAAAAATTGCTCTCTAATATGTATGATCTATTAGTGTGTGGAAAATAAGCTTTGTACGAACCTGTGATGAGGAAGACATAAAAGCGACAGACTACATAATAAAGTTCTTTATCACAGGAGGCAATATAAAGTGATGTTCCTCCGCACTAAGAGGACACACATCCAAACCTCAAAAGCGCATGACAACCTCTGCTTCCCTCTGCGAAGGGCCTATCTTGTACCTTTACTTTTTGCCCTTGAAAGAGTCATGGTGATCTTCACCAATTCCTTATTTCGCCTTTATCTTGGCTACCGTCATATGCTTGGGAAAGATCTATATTCAGATGTCAACTTGGAGGTAGGCATTCATGTATTATTATTGTTGACATTACCCTTGAGGTAAGCGGTTGGGAGGGAAAACTATAAGCCCCTATCTTTCTCTGTGTCCAGCTGAAACTTTGATCTCATGAGTACCACGTGAGTAGTAGCAATTGTAGAGAACGAAAGAGTGATTGAGTATGTGGATTTGCTTTACAAGCTCTTATTTGACTCTTTCTGATGTTGTGATAAATTGCAATTGCTTCAATGACTAAAGGCTATCGGTTGTTACTTCTCGGTAAGGTTCTTGATTCATGCTTTACTTTGTGAAGGAATTATCACTTTGGCATAAGAGATTATATGTTGGTATTGTTGTTTTGATCTTGATCATGATGCATGCATGTTCGTATCTTGTTTTGTCGACACCTCTCTCCCTAAACATGTGGACATATTTACTGAGCTAGCCTTTCGCTTGAGCACAAGCGAGGTCTAAGCTTGGGGGAGTTGATACATCCATTTTGCATCATGTTTTCATGTTGATATTTATCGCTTCTTTGGCTGTTATTTCACTTCACGGTACTATTCTTATGCCTTTTCTCTCTTATTTTGCAAGGTTTACATGAAGAGGGAGAATGCCGACAACTGGAATTCTGTCCTGGAAATGGAGCAAAGTTGAGATACATATTCTCTGCAACTCCAATCGCCGTAAAAATCAACGAGGATTTTTCCCGATTTATCAAAAATACTCGGCCGAAGAAGTGCCAGAGGGGCGCGAGGGGGTGGCCACAAGCCTGCACGGCGCGGCCGCTCCCCAGGCTGCGCCATGGGGGCTTGTGGGCACCCTGCTGGCCCACGTGCCCCCTCTTTTGCTATATGAAGGGTTTCATCCAGGAAAAATCAGAGAGGAGCTTTTTCGTGGATTCGTCTCTGCCACGAGGCAGAACTTGAGCAGAACCAATCTAGAGCTCCGGCAGGATGATCCTGCCGGGGAAACTTCCCTCCCGGAGGGGGAAATCGTTGCCATCGTCATCACCAACACTCCTATCGTCGGAGGGGACTCGTCACCATCAACATCTTCATCAACACCATCTCATCTCCAAACCCTAGTTCATCACTTGTAACCAATCTCCGTCTCGCGACTCCGATTGGTACTTGTAAGGTTGCTAGTAGTGTTGATTACTCTTTGTAGTTGATGCTAGTTGGATTACTTGGTGGAAGAGTTTATGTTCAGATCCTTGATGCTACTCATTACCTCTCTGGTCATGAATATGATTATGCTTTGTGAGTAGTTACTTTTGTTCCCGAGGACATGGGATAAGTCATGCTAATAGTAGTCATGTGAATTTGGTATTCGTTCGGTAATTTGATATGTTGTATGTTGTTTTTCCTCTAGTGGTGTTATGTGAACGTCGAGTACATAACACTTCATCGTTATTTGGGCCTAGAGGAAGGCATTGGGAAGTAGTAAGTAGATGATGGGTTGCTAGAGTGACAGAAGCTTAAACCCTAGTTTATGAGTTGCTTCGTAAGGGGCTGATTTGGATCCACTAGTTTAATGCTATGGTTAGACTTTGTCTTAATTCTTCTTTCGTAGTTGCGGATGCTTGCGAGAGGGGTTAATCGTAAGTGGGATGCTTGTCCAAGGAAGGGCAGTACCCAAGCGCCGGTCCACCCACATATCAAACTATCAAAGTAACAAACGTGAATCATATGAACATGTTGAAACTAGCATGACAGAAATTCCCATGTGTCCTCGGGAGCGTTTTCCTCCTATAAGACTTTGTCCAGGCTTGTCCCTTGCTACAAAAGGGATTGGGACACTTTGCTGCACCGTTGCTACTTTTGTTACTTGTTGCTTGCTACGAATCATCTCACCACACAATCACTTGTTACCGACAATTTCAGTGCATGCAGATTTTACCTTGGTGAAAACCTCCTGTCAGATCCTTCTGCTCCTCGTTGGGTTCGACACTCTTACTTATCAAGAGGACTACGATTGATCCCCTATACTTGTGGGTCATCAGCGAGTTATAATCAAGCCGGCTCAAAAGATATGTTAAGAAACCTTGTGATCTTGTCATCAAGAAGTAAAAAATTTATCGACTCAGTGAGTTTCGATAGGATAAGACGAGTTTGGAAAACTCTAGTGTTACCCTTAGGAAACTTTCGCAAATTAGCTTTGTTGTTTTAGACCGGCTGATCAGGCGCGAGTCAAGCTTTTCTGAAGCAGGTTCAATGAACCAATGGTTTCTCTATTTCCCATGTGTGACTCTGGCTGGTACCTTTTATGTTTTAACCAAGGTGAGTTCAGGGTCCAAATAACGGATTGACTCGCCTTGAGTACATAGGTCCATGTGGCGACTTGTTCAACACACAGTCCAGTATAACCATTTGTAATGCGGTAATTTTTCGCTAGCCAAGAGGGTATTCAGGCTGAACTCAATGAGTGGAAGCCCCCAAGTGACCTATGATTTAGGAAGAAACCAGGCATAGGATTACAGAAGCGTATACGCTCTAACTACAAAACGACTTGGGGACTAGTAGCCCCCAAGTAAGCCGGCTTAATTCTCAAAACCATATAAGGCACCTATGTTTGAACCATGCAACGTGGCAACGTTGGTCCTCTTTGGCGTTTATCAAAGCCCAATTTTGAAGCAAGTGCAGCATGGCGACTTACGCTCTTTGACTTTGATAGCGTCCATGTTTGGGCGACTTATAGAACAATAAAGACTCATGCTTTCAAAAGCTGAAACGGCAAAGGACCCCAAAATTCGTGGGTGCCGGCTTTATTGCTTTCATTATTCATGGATTACAATTTTCTGAAAACTGGTAAAGAAAAAAGGGGGGAGCTCATGGCTCTAAGTGTAGTAAGGCCGCAGATGGGCTATGTTCCAGGGGCGAGTTGTCTCAACCTCTGTAGTTGGCCGATCTGGGCGAAGATCCATCAAATAGTATGAGCCGTTCGAAGATTCTTGCTGACGACAAACGGTCCTTCCCATGGATGTGATAGCTTGTGCATACCAGTATGATCTTGAATCAAACGGAGCACCAAGTCACCTTCTTGGAAAGCTCGGCTCTTGACCCGGCGACTATGGTAACGTTGCAAGTCATGTTGGTAAATCGCCGATCGTGACGCAGCCAAGTCACATTCCTCCTCCAAGGCGTCCAGCGAGTCCTGTCGCGCCAACTCGTTGTCCTGCTCCACATAGGCGGCGACTCGTGGGGAATCATGTTTGTTGTGACTTGGTAACACCGCTTCTTCCCCGTAGACCAGAAAGAAAGGAGTAAAACCCGTGGAGCGGTTTGGAGTTGTCCTGATACTCCACAATACTGATGGCAACTCCTCGACCCAACATCCTGGTGTGCGTTCCAAAGGTACCATGAGCCGAGGCTTAATCCCCCGAAATATTTCCTGATTTGCCCTCTGTGCCTGTCCATTGGACTAGGGATGTGCAACCGTGGAAACATCAAGCCGGATATGCTCTCGTCAACAGAACTCTTGCATTGCACCTTTGGATAGGTTAGTACCATTGTTAGTAATGATACTATGAGGATATCTGAATCTGAAAATCAGTTTCTTCAAGTATTTGACGGCCGTATCAGCGTCACAACTGCTAACAGGTTCCGCCTCCACCCACTTGGTAAATTTGTCAACCGCCACCAATAGGTGAGTCTTTTTGGTGGAAGACATCTTGAAGGGACCGACCATATCAAGCCCCCAGACTGCAAACGGCCAAGTGATTGGTATGATCCGCAATTCCCGAGCCGACACATGCATCTGGCGTCCAAAATTTTGGCAGCCATCACATCGGCGAACGATCTCCTTTGCGTTTGCGTGAGCCGCCAGCCAATAAAACCCATGTCTGAAGGCTTTAGAAACCAAGGATCGGGACCCAGCATGATGACCACAGTTGCCCGCGTGAATCTCATTGAGGATCATACATCCTTGTTCAGAAGAGACGCATCTTTGAAATACCCCCGAGGTGCTTCGTTTGTGTAACTCGCCATTGTGTATGACCATGGATTTACACCGGCGGACGATTTGGTGAGCTAGCAACTCGTTAGCTGGTAACTCGCCTCTGGTGAGGTACGCCATGTAGGGAATCGCCCAGTCTGGAGTAGCATGAAGAGCCGCCAGGAGTTGAGACTTGGGGTCCGGTACCGCTAAATCTTCCTCCGAAGGCAGTTTCACTGAAGGGTTATGTAATATATCCAAAAAGACATTGGGAGGAACCGGCTTACGCTGGGAACCAAGGCGGGAAAGAGCGTCCGCTGCTTTGTTAAGCCGTCGATCAATGTGATCCACTTGATAGCCATTGAAGTGACCCGCCACATCTGACACAACTCGTCTGTAAGCCGCCATCAGAGGGCCTCGTGAATCCTAGGTGCCAGAAACCTGCTGCGCCACCAGATCTGAATCGCCCAAACATCTCACTCGCGTGAGATTCATCTCTTTGGCGAGTCGCAAACCATGGAGCAAAGCTTCGTATTCTGCTGCATTATTGGTACATGGGAACATGAGCCAAAGGACATAGCAAAACTTGTCACCTTGAGGCGAAGTTATCACCACACCAGCCCCCGAGCCTTCCAACCGTCTGGACCCATCGAAATAGATGGTCCAATACGTAAGATTTGGTCTCTCATCAGGGATTTGTAACTCAGTCCAATCATTGATGAAGTCCACGAGTGCTTGAGATTTGATGGCTGTCCGAAGCGTATATCGCACCTGATGGGATCCAAGCTCGATGGCCCACTTAGCAATCCGTCCAGTGGCCTCTCGGTTTTGTATGATGTCGCCGAGGGGGGCGGAGCTGACGACTTTGATCGGGTGTTCCTGGAAGTAATGTTTCAGCTTTCGACTCGCCATGAACACCCCAAAAACCAACTTTTGCCAATGTGGGTAGCGTTGTTTGGAGAGGGTGAGGACCTCTCTGATGAAATACACCGGTCGCTAGACCGGGTACTCCTTTCCTTCTTCCTTTCGCTCGACAGCTACTGCCACGCTGACCGCTTTGGAATTGGCTGCAATGTATAGGAGCATAGATTCCTTGTGTGCCAGAGCCGCCAACACTGGCGGGTTAGCTAATTGTCGCTTCAAGGCTTCATTTGCCTCGTCCATCCATACGAAACGATCAGTTTTCTTGAGCAGCTGGTAGAGAGGGATGGCCTTCTCCCCAAGGCGACTTATGAAGCGGCTCAAGGCCGCGATTCGACCCACCATACGCTGCACCTGGTTAACGTTGTCTGATTTCCCAAGTGAGGTAATTGCCTCAATCTTGTCCGGGTTGGCCTCAATGCCACACTCTGATACCAAGAAACCCAATAACTTCCCCGCAGGGACACCAAAAACACACTTGGTGGGGTTAAGCCTCATCTGGTAAACGCACAGGTTGTCGAAGGTTTCTTTGAGATCCTCCAAGAGAGACTCCTTGCAATGAGACCTGACCACGATGTCGTCCACATAAGCGTGGACGTTACGACCTATCTGGCTGTGTAAGCAGTTTTGGATGCAGCGCTGGTAAGTCGCCCCCGCACTCTTGAGCCCAAACGGCATGGACACGTAACAGAAAGCTCCAAATGGGGTTAGGAAGGATGTCTTCTCCTGATCCGCCACCGCCATCTTTATCTGATGGTATCCTGAATAAGCGTCCAAGAAACACAGACGTTCGCAACCCGCCGTCGAATCAATAATTTGATCAATGCGGGGAAGGGCGAAAGGATCCTTCGGGCAGGCTTTGTTAAGGTCAGTGTAATCGATGCACATGCGGAAAGTGCCGTTCTTCTTGAGCACCAGGACCGGGTTAGCCAGCCATTCAGGATAGAAAACCTCGATGATGAACCCAGCGGCAAGGAGCCGGGCTACTCCCTCTCCGATCGCCTTACGGCGTTCTTCATTAAACCTGCGAAGGTACTGCCGCACTGGTTTAACTTTAGGGTCAATATTAAGATGGTGCTCAACGAATTCTATCGGTACACCCGACATGTCAGAAGGTTTCCATGTGATACGTCTCCAACGTATCTATAATTTTTGATGGTTTCATGATATTATCTTGTCAAACTTTGGATGTTTTGCATGCCTTTTATATATTTTTGGGACTAACTTATTATCTCAGTGCCAAGTGTCAGTTCCTGTTTTTTCCATGTTTTTGACCCCTTTCAGAGGAGGATTTTGAATGGAGTCCAAACGGAATGAAACTGCCAAAAAGATTTTTTTCCGAAACAGAAAAAGATCGGGAAGCCGGAGAATCAGGGCAGGGGGCCTCCCTGGCTTGTGGGCTCCCTAGGACACCTGTGCCCTAGGTTTTGCGCCTATATATTCCCTAAAATCCCAGAAAAAATCAGGAGATCATCGAAAGTACTTTTCCGCCGCCGCAAGCTTCTGTCTCCGCAAGATCCCATCCGGGGCACGTTCTGGTGCCCTGCCGGAGGGGGATTCAAATGGAGGGCTTCTTCATCAACACCATGACCTCTCCGATGATGCATGAGTAGTTCACCATAGACCTACGGGTACATAGCTAGTAGCTAGATGGCTTCTTCTCTCTCTTGGATCTTCAATACAAAGTTCTCCATGATCTTCATGGAGATCTATCCGATGTAATCTTCTTTTGCAGTGTGTTTGTTGAGATCCGATGAATTGTGGATTTATGATCAGATTATCTATGAATCTTATTTGAGTTTCTTCTGATCTCTCTTATGCATGATTTCATATCCTTGTAATTCTCTTCGAGTTGTGGGTTTTGTTTGGCCAACTAGATCTATGATTCTTGCAATGGGAGAAGTGCTTGGTTTTGGGTTCATACCGTGCGGTGACCTCACCCAGTGACATAAGGGGTAGTGAGGCACACATCGTGTTGTTGCCATCAAGGGTAAAAAGATGGGGTTTTCATCATTGGTTTGAGATTATCCCTCTACATCATGTCATCTTGCTTAAGGCGTTGCTCTGTTTGTCATGAACTCAATACACTAGATGCATGCTGGATAGCGGTCGATGTGTGTAGTAATAGTAGTAGATACAGAAAGTATCGGTCTACTTGTCTCGGACGTGATGCTTATATGTATGATCATTGCCTTAGATATCGTCATGACTTTGCGCGGTTCTATCAATTGCTCGACAGTAATTTGTTCACCCACCGTAATACTTGCTATTTTGAGAAAAGCCTCTAGTGAACACTATGGCCCCCGGGTCTACTCCACACCATATTTTCAGCCCTACTCTTTTTTCTGCGTTGCACTTTCCGCCTTCGGATCTCACTTTGCAATCAATCTTGAAGGGATTGACAACCCCTTTAAAGCGTTGGGTGCAAGCTCTTTTGTGTTTGCGCAGGTACTCTGGACTTGACGAGATTCTCCTACTGGATTGATACCTTGGTTCTCAAACTGAGGGAAATACTTACTACTCCTGTGCTGCATCACCCTTTCCTCTTGAAGGGAAAAACCAACGCAAGCTCAAGAGACGACAGAAGGATCTGTGGCACCATTGCCAGGGAAGGACTTTTGTTGCCGTAGCACCATGCAAAGATGTCCCGATTCTCACGGATGAATTCGATGAGCGCGCTTTCCTATTTGGGGTCGAGACCCGCCCCAATAGTGAACTGCTTGGTGGAGTCGCCTGGCGTAAAGTTGATAACCTTGATGTCGTCCGTTGGTTTAAACTTGAGAGGCGGTTCAGAATCGATAGTCGGCCTTTTGAGCGGCGTCATGTCCGCCGGGTCGACGCTGGATTGGTGAAACTTGAGATCCTTAGCCGCGCAAGCCGACTCGGCATAAGCCGCATCTCCTTCTTCACACTGTTGGGCTATATTCCTGTCGCCGTGGACGGTAATAGGACCCTTAGGTCCGGGCATCTTGAGCTTGAGATAAGCATAGCATGGGCGGGCCATGAACTTGGCGTACGCCAGCCGTCCAAACAGCGCATGATAGGGGCTCTTGATTTTGACCACCTCGAACAGGAGGGACTCGCTCTTGTAGTTTGACTCCGTGCCAAAAGACACATTGAGCTTAATCCACCGAATCGGGTATGCCGACTTACCGGGGACAATGCCGTGGAAGACCGTGGATGATGGCATCAGGTCTTTCTCCAAGAGGTTCATCCGCCGGAAAGTGTCAAAATATAGGATGTTGATGCTGCTGCCCCCGTCCATGAGGACCTTGGAGAGGGTGTATCCCCCGACTTGGGGATCCATGACCAGGGCTAAGTCGCCAGGGTTGTCCACTCGGGGTGGATGGTCTTCCCTGCTCCATGTTATGGATTGCTTAGACCAGTGAAGGTATCGGGGGAGCGCCGACTCAGCTACGAAAGTTCCATGCTTCACCTTATGATCCCGCTTACAGGTGTTGGTGGTGAACACGTGGTACTGCCCGCTGTTCAATTATTTGGGGTTATTTTGGAACCCGCCTCGATCCTCCTGCCGCTGGGGGTCTCCTTGCGGGGGGGGGGGGGGGGGGTTGTTGGAACACTCCCTGCGGGTGGTATTGCTGGTTATGAACTTGGTATTGGCCAGCATTGGGCTGTGACCCGCCGTGTGGTCCTTGGTTAGGAAAACCCCTGAACGTGACCTGGCGTGACCCGGACGCGCCGGGTTGTTCCTGTCGCTGGCCCTGCTCGCCGCCTTGACTTCTCCTGAGCGCCTCGGCCCGAAAATCTTGCATCACATAGCAATCTTCCCACGAGTGAGTCGCCAGTCCTTCGGCCGTGGCGTGCTGCGGGCATGGGCCTTTGAGCATTTCAGGGTAATTACACGGTTTTTTCCCACTAAAGCCCCGCTTCTTCTGACATGGGTTTGCGTTGCCGGTATTAGTATTAGCCACAAATTCTGTGGGACCTTCCTGTTGCCTTTTCTTGCCATGCCCGCCATGGTGGTGATTGACCCGACTTTGAAACTGGGAATGGCCCTTGTGTAACTCGCCCTTCTTAGCGGTACTAATTTTGTCGTCGCCCTCTCCAGGATCCTTGGTGTCGTCCGACTCAGCATATCTGGTAAGGGCGTCCATTAACTCTCCCATGTCCTGTACCTTTCGCTTAAGTCTCCCTAGCTTCAGTACCAAAGGTTTGTAATGGCAGTTCTTCTCCAGGATCAACATTGCCCGAGCCACCGAAATGCCTTCCGATGAATGAATAACTTCCGCGACTCGCCAGGTCCAATGGTGGGCCGACTAATCCGGCCGCTGGATGCAGTGATGTAGGTCGACGATAGTCATTGGGCGCTTGCAGGTCCCTCTGAAGTTCTTGATGAAGCGCTCCTTCAGCTCCCCCCAAGTGTTGATGGAGTTGGGCGACAGGTTTTTCAGCCACGTGTGTGCCGTCCCTTCAAGCATCATAGTGAAGTATTTAGCGCAGACCGCCTCGCTTACGTCAAGCATATCCATCGCGAGTTCGTAGCTCTCGATCCATGACCCGGGTTCGAGATTCGTCAAGTAGTTGGGAACCTTCCTAGGCCCTTTGAAGTCCTTCGGCATGCGCTCGTTGCGCAAAACTGGCGTGAGACACGATACCCCAATGTGCTTGCCCCCAACGTCCAGGGGTGCGGGAGGTGAAGGTATGTAAGCCGGGTAAGCCTGACCCGCCACGGCCGTTGGCTCCATGTGCCGCGCGGCTCGCGCTGCATCCACAATATCCCAGGCTCGCGTGTCGGGCATCCCCAGCGGGTCGTGTTGGGGGAGTCGCCGCAGCCCACTGGTTACTGCGGGGAAGTCCTCATGGTGACTCCTGGTGTGACTCGCCTGAGGCGTGGAGTGTAGCCGATCAAGGCTATGGGAATACTGCGCGTGCTGAACCACGACCGTCTTTAGCATCTCGATGGTGTTTCTGGCTTCTATCTCGGCCGGGGTGTTTCCGTAGATCGGAAGGGACTCCACGTGGTGGGTCGCTGCCAGCACATTGTCGACGGGATTCGAGAAGTGACCCCATGGCGTCTGGAACCGAGTCGCATGGGCATCCATTGGCTGAGTCGGCGGCGGATTGGGCGGTGGAACCGCTCCTCCCCTCATGACGGTTTGTAAAGGCCGATCAGGACCCGCCCCGGGGGTGCGTGGAGTGTCGAAAAGGCGAGTTAGGTGTAAGTCGGCTGGGATGCGCCCATTGTGCCTCCTTTGGTGAACGGCGTCAGACGCGTGCTGCTGTATCTCGAGCCGCCATCCTTCGGTGTTCAGTCGCTCCGTCTCTGCTACGAGCGCGACTTGTTGCGTCTCAATCCTGGCGGCTTCTGCTTCCATGTCCCGCTGTGCCTTCGCCATTGCCTCCCGCAGCTTAGTTAGCTCGGTGTTGACAGACTCCTGATTTTCAAACGTGATCGTGGTTGCCATGAGGCTGGTGATCTCCGCCGCTAGCTCCGTCATGGTTTGCGCTGGGGGTTTGGATGTTCCCCTGGTCTCGTTATTGCCAGTTGGATTCTGCTGAGGCTGCGCTGACCCCGCCATGTAGATGGCGATTTGCCGGTGAGACCTCTCGAAGACCTCGGGATCCATTGCCAACGACAACCCCCAAGCTGTCCTTCCTTAAGAGGGTGGATCGATTCCGTCTCACCCATGGATGACTCACCATCAGAATTGACAGGGGTGATCTCCTGGCCCGCCACTTCGTCTTGCGCGTCGTCTCCCTGCGTCAAACCGACGAAAACATGGCGACTCCTGTTCCGCCATGTAATGGGGAGGACGTACCTGGCCGGCTCGACGATGTCGGTGGAGATGTCCGGCTTAGGCACAGGCGTCCCGATCATGCCGATGAAGATGTTGATCTTGCCGAAGGGGACTCGGTAGCCAGATTTGACGGAATCGGCCTCCGGCTCCCCCAACGAGTTGTCGATGTAGTACTTCTCGCGGCGGCTCTTAGTCATGATGTCGACCGCATAGCATTGTAACCCTGGTAGGGCTCCCTTCGAGAACTAAACTCCATTGTGCGCTAGCCCCACGGTGGGCGCCAACTGTCATGGTTTTGTCATGGCAGATGTCCTCGTGAAAGGACTTAGAGATGGAGCCATCGCACCTTGGTGGCGACTCGAAGGGGGTGAGCGAAAGCGAGAGTCAGATTTACCCAGGTTCGGCCCCTCGTGAGGAGGTAAAAGCCTACGTCCTGCTTTGTGTGGATTAATGGTGGTTTCGATTACAAGGAGGGCGTAACTCGCCTGACCTAGCTCTTGATTCTCTCTAACTTGCCTAACCTCTCCCTGAGACTCGCCTTTATATACACGTCGAGGCCCTAGGGTTTACAAAGTCCTGACCTTCTACTCGTTGTGATTTTCCTTATCTCTAAGTCGAAGTGTCCCCCACGACCAGGAGCTTTCTTGGTAATCCATCATCTGCACGACCTCTCGAACCACCATCAGCATCTGGGCCATGGGACGCGCAGCTAATGGTGAGTCGCCCCTTTGGTGACCGGCCCACTAGGGGCGGGTTACCCATAGGTAATATCCCCAACACCATGTGTTTACTACTTTTACTTCATTGCTAACGGTTAGCTATAGTAGTAGTAGTAGTAGTTGGCGTGACGACTTCACGGAGACACGACAATGGAGATCATGGTGTCACGCCGGTGACAATGATGATCATGTGATGCCCGAAGATGGAGATCGAAAGAGCAAAGATGATAATGGCCATATCATGTCACTATATGATTGCATGTGATGTTTATCATGTTTTTCATCTTATTGCTTAGAACGACGGTAGCATAATAAGATGATCCCTCATAAAATTTCGAGAATGTATTCCCCTATGTGTGCACCGTTGCGAAGGATCGTTGTCTCGAAGCACCACGTGATGATCGGGTGTGATAGATTCTAACGTTCGCATACAACGGGTGTAAGCCAGATTTACACACGCGAAACACTTAGGTTGACTCGACGAGCTTAACATGTACAGACATGACCTCGAATACAAGAGACCGAAAGGTCGAACATGAATCGTATGGTTGAATACGATCAGCATGAAGTTGCTCACCATGACGACTAGTCCGTCTCACGTGATGATCAGACACGGGTTAGTCGACATGGATCATGTATCACTTAGATGGCTAGAGGGATGTCAGTTTAAGTGGAAGTTCATCAGATGAACTTAATTATCATGAACATAGTCAAAAAGGTCTTTGCAAATTATGTAACTTGCGCTATAGCTCTACGGTATTTGATATGTTCCTAGAGAAATCTTAGTTGAAAGATAGAAGTAGAAATTGTGCGGACTGGGTCTGTTAACTGAGGATTGTCCTCATTGCGACGCAGAAGGCGTATGTCTTTAATGCACGGCTCAGTGTGCTGAACCCCAAGCATGGTCTGTAGATGTTGAGAACATCCGACATACATGTTTTTGATAACTACTTGATAGTTCTGCGTGTTGCTTGGACAACTTAGAATTAAGGCATTAAAGACGTTTCGAACGTCGCGGGACATACGTGATGATCCAGGAGATGAAATTGGGATTTCATGCCCATGCCCTTGTTGAGAGACATAAGACCTCGGATGAGATTCTTTGTTTGCAAAGTAAAGGAGAAGACCTCAATCGTATAGCATGTGCTCAGATTATCTGAGTACTACAATCACTTGAATCAAGTGGGAGTTGATCTTCCAGATGAGACAGTGATAGTTCCCCAAAGTCACTAACACCAAGCTACTAGAGCTTCGTGATGAACTATAACATATCAAGGATGGATATGATGATCCTTGAGCTATTCACGATGTTTGACACCACGAAAGTAGAAATCGAAAAGGGAGCATCAATTGTTGATGGTTTGTGAAACCGCTAGTTTCAAGAAGGGAAAGGGCATGAAGGGATACTTCATTGAACGACAAACCAGTTGCTGCTCTAGTGAAGAGACCCAAGGTTGAACCCAAACCGGAGACTAAGTGCTTCTGTAATAAGGGGAACAGTCACTAAAGAGGAACTACTCTAGACACTTGGTAGATAAGAAGGATGGCAAAGTCAACAAGAAGAATATTGGATATACATGATATTGATGTGTACTTTACTAGTACTCCTAGTAGCACCAGGGTATAAGATACCGGTTCGGTTGCTAAGTGTTAGTAACTCGAAATAAAAGCTACGGAATAAACGGAGACTAGTTAAAGGCGAGGTGACGACATGTGTGTTTCCAAGGTTGATATGTTCACATATCGCACGCTCCCTCTACCATCGAGATTAGTGTTAAACCTAAATAATTGTTATTTGGTGTTTGTGTTGAGCATGGACATGATTGGATTACGTTAATGGCAAAAACGATCATTCATCTAAAGAGAATAATGGTTATTCTGTTTACTTGAATGATACCTTAAATGGTCTTGCACCTAGAATGAATGGTTTACTGAATCTCGATCGTAGTGATACACATGTTCATAATGTTGTTGCCAAAAGATACAAAGTAGTAATGATAGTACCACCTACTTGTGGCACTGCTGCTTGAGTCATATTGGTATAAAATGCATGAAGAAGCTCCATGTTGATGGATCTTTGTACTCACTCATTTTTGAAACCTTTGAGACATGCAAACCATGCGTGTTGGTATAAACGCATGAAGAAACTCCATACAGATGGATCGTTTGGCTCACTTGATTTTTGAATCACTTGAGCCATGCAAATCATACCACATGGGCAAGATGACTGAAGACCTCTTTTTCCAGTGAGATGGAACAAGAATGTAACTTGTTGGAAGTAATACATTTTGATGTGTGCAGTCCGATGAGTACCGAGGCATGCAGTGGATATCATTATGTTCATACTTCACAAATGATTTGAGTAGATACTAGTGTATTTACTTGATGAAACACATGTCTGAATTATTGAAAAAGGTTCAAGTAATTTCAGAGTGAAGTTGAAGATCATCGTGACAAGATGATAATATGTCTATGATGTGATCGTGGAGATAATCATATATATCTGAGTTATGAGTTTGGTAAACATTTAAGACATGGTGAAAATTGTTTCACGTGAAAAATGTTTCACAACTCATGCCACCTGGAACACCATAGTCTGATGGTGTGTCCGTATGTCTTAATCATGCACTATTAGACATAGTGCATAATATGACATTTCTTGTCAAATTACCACTATCGTTTATGGGTTAGGCATTAGAGACAACCGCATTCACTTTAAATAGGGCACCACATAATTCCGTTAAGATGACACCGTATGAACTACGGTTTAGAGAAACCTAAGCTGTCATTTCATAAGAGTTTGGGGCTGCGATGCTTATGTGAAAGAGTGTCAGCCGGATAAGCTCAAACCCAAAGCGGATAAATGCATCTTCATAGGACACCCAAAACAGTTGGGTATACCTCCTATCTCACATCCGGAAGCAAATGTGTTTGTTTCTTGAAACGGGTCCTTTCTCGAGGAAAAATTTCTCTCGAAAGAATAGAGTGGGAGTTTTGGTGGAAACTTGATGAGGCTATGTGAACCATCACTTCAACCAGTGTGTGTGTAGCAGGGCGTAGGAAGTTGTTCCTGTGGTGCCTACACCAATTGAAGTGGAAGCTAATGATAGTGATCATGAGACTTCAGATCAAGTTACTAGAAATCTCGTAGGTCGATGCTGCGGCAACAAAAGTCCTTCCTTGGAGCTAGGAATTCTTCTTGTTACTTCTCTGGTTTGCGTCGGTTTTTCCCTTGAAGAGGAAAGGGTGATGCAGCACAGGAGCAGTAAGTATTTCCCTCAGTTTGAGAACCAAGGTATCGATCCAGAAGGAGGGCCTCGTCAAGTCCAGAGTACCTGCGCAAACACAAACAAGCTTGCACCCAACGCTTCAAAGGGGTTGTCAATCCCTTCAAGATTGTTTGCAAAGTGAGATCTGAAGGCGGAAAGTGCAACGAAGTAAAAAGTGTAAGGCTGAAAATATGGTGTGGAGTAGACCCTGGGGGCCATAGTGTTCACTAGAGGCTTCTCTCATAATAGCAAATATCACGGTGGGTGAACAAATTACTGTCGAGCAATTGATAGAACCGCGCAAAGTCATGACGATATCTAAGGCAATGATCATACATATAGGCATCACGTCCGAGACAAGTAGACCGATACTTTCTGCATCTACTACTATTACTCCACACATCGACCGCTATCCAGCATGCATCTAGTGTATTGAGTTCATGTCGAACAAAGTAACGCCTTAAGCAAGCTGACATGATGTAGAGGGATAATCTCAAACAAATGATGAAACCCCATATGTTTACTCTTGATGGAAACAACACGATGCGTGCTTTGCTACCCCTTCTGTCACTGGGTGAGGTCACCGCACGGTATGAACCCAAAACCAAGCACTTCTCCCATTGCAAGAATCATAGATCTAGTTGGCCAAACAAAACCCACAACTCGAAGAGAATTACAAGGATATGAAATCATGCATAAGAGAGATCAGAAGAAACTCAAATAAGATTCATAGATAATCTGATCATAAATCCACAATTCATCGTTATTCGACAAACACACCGCAAAATAAGATTACATCGGATAGATCTCCATGAAGATCATGGAGAACTTTGTATTGAAGATCCAAGAGAGAGAAGAAGCCATCTAGTTACTAGCTATGGACCCGTAGGTCTATGGTGAACTACTCACGCATCATCGGAGAGGTCATGGTGTTGATGGAGAAGCCCTCCGTTTCCGAATCCCCCCTCCGACAGGGCACCAGAACTTGCCCCAGATGGGATCTTGCGGAGACAGAAGCTTGCGGCGGCGGAAAAGTGATTTCGATGTTCTCCTGATTTTTTGGGATTTTTAGGGAATTTATAGGCGCAACCCCTAGGTCAGGAGGCACTCAAGGGGCCCACAAGCCTGGGTGGCGCTGCCTACCCCCTGGCCGCGGGGTGGGGGCTTGTGGGGACCCTGAGGCTCCCCTGCCTTGGCTCCCAAACTTCCCGATCTTCTTCCATTCCGAAAAAAATCTTTTCGGGGATTTTCTTCCGTTTGGACTCCGTTTCAAAATCTCCTCTGAAAGGGGTCAAAAACATGGAAAAAACAAGAACTGGCACTTGGCACTGAGTTAATAAGTTAGTCCCAAAAAATATATAAAGGGCATGCAAAACATCCAAAGTTTGACAAGATAATAGCATGAAACCATCAAAAATTATAGATACGTTGGAGACGTATCAAGCATCCCCAAGCTTAACTTGTAGCGACCTGACTCAACGAGTCAAGCCTCTGGTGTTTCTGTACCATCCCAAGATCATGCTGGTACACACACAATACATAATGTATATATTCAAGAGTGCAATCACACAACTTTATTAATCGAAATCTCATAAAGAGTACTTTATTACAATAAAGGAGTACAATAAAGTGGCTGAAGGCCATCTCATGAGATTATCTAACGAAGACTAAGCGGAAGCATCAGGTAGACGAGTCCATCCGGCTCCAAGGGCATGTCGCTGAGTGTAGAATCGTAGCCTCACTCCTGGTCGGAAAAGTACTCCGCAACATGATACGTTGCAGCCGTGTAGGTCAGCATATTGAATATGCTGGCAAATCATCAAGAGAGGGAGTAAAATAATAATCATCTATCTCTACATGCATATTTGGCCGGTGGAGCTAAGTTTTTGCATAAAGCCTGTTTTATCCTACATCAAAGGGGTCGAAAGCAAAATTTACTACAATGTTTGTTGTTAACGAGATGGTTTGCGGAATAATTATTAACACCCACATCATTATTAAGTTGTGTCGAGAGTTCAGGGGAAATTCAATGCCTTCGGCTCAAGTTGTCCATGACCGTGGACAAGGCTAATCGATTAGGTTGAGTACTCTGCAGAGTTTTGCACACGTTCCCCACAAGATTTGATCGCCTCCGGGTTTGTCCTCGCACTTCAGGGTGTTTGAAGACCGGATGATCAAAACATGGTCTTTCAACGGGTCCCTCTGAATCCCTGTCGGTGCCCATCCATTCCTACCGTTCGTCTACATCTGCTAGCACCGCCTGTCCAGAGTCGCCGCGTTGTCCAACCAAGCCAGAGCCCATAATGACTTGTGGCTGTGCAGGTAAGCCTTGAGTCTTGAAGTCTCCGTCCGTCTCTTCGAGCCTGGGTGAAGCTTTCCGCAGGATGACATGGCCTCTCCAGCATCCCGGGCATCCACTGGGTTTTCCAGGGAGCCGGTCAACCGTCCTTCACCCAGTGTTGCATTGCGTCCGAGGTCTTGAAAATCTTGTCTTAGTCCGGTCTTGATTATTATATCAACCTCGCATTCACTCGTGGTATACACTCAACCGATAACCCGTCTACTTAAGCATAGCAACTATAACATTGTCGTCCCGGGGCCAAGTATCGGGGTTGTTGTGTTCCTACCACATGATGCTACATCTTACACTAAAGTTTCCAAGTACCTAGGCAGCATGCAATTGGGCATAGGAGGTGATCTACTATGCATTGAAAACATAGGTAAAAAATAACATGAACAAAGATGACTTGCCTTGATGATAGTTGTCCTGCTCGAGCGTCTCTAAGTAACACGCTTCGCACTCCGGATGATCTACCGATACAAACACAAAGCACACCATAAGCAATTCAATCATGCCACGAGTAAAAATAACATCACATGCAATGATTTGCGAAAGACTACGCAAAAGAATTTATCGCGTGCCGGTATGGCAGAAACTTGTTTCTGTTGAAAACACCAGTAACAATACTTTAAAAATTCTGAAACTTCTACCACAGTAATATTTTATCACTAGAAAACAGTAGCAAAAAGAATCAACTCAATATCATTTTTCAAACTCCTGGAATAGGCAAAACAGTGTTTAAACTAAATCTGCTCTAACTTATATTTAACAATTTCAAACACAGACAAATTATATGTTTTTAAAAACTACAGGGAATTTGTGAGCTACTGGAAAAATAATCAATGTCATTGGACGTAGGGATAAAAAGTTGTGGCCAAAACAAGATTAAAAGTTTCTGTTTTTGAAATCTGGACAGAAGTTACAAAACTGCTAGTGCTAATGAGAGGCACACGTGGCAAGCTGCGGTGGTGTTTGTTTCTACGCTTCGGGCAAACGGCCTAAGGCTAGCAAAGTCGCCAGTTAATTCATAAGTGACTAGAAAACCTACTGGTTTTTTGAGAATAACCGAAGGGTTACTAGTGTTCTAATCCTAGCCATTGCATGGAGATCTAAAGGCTGGAATCTAATGCATGCAAATAGAGAGAGAGAAGGGAGGCTAGCTACCTGCTGCTGAAGGTGTTGCACCGGCGAGAGGAGAGTTGGCCGGCGGGGAAGGAGGGAGTAGCTCCGGCGATGGAGACTTTGGGCGGCGGGGGAGTGGTTCCTCCTCCGCGGGGAAGAGGCGGCGGTGGAGAGAGAGCTCGGGGAGGGCTCCTCCTCCTGGCGAGGCTGAAGTGCAGCCTTCGGGCTGCTGCTGCCCACGGCGGCGGCGGCGGCTCGGGCGGCGGCGGGGGGAGGTGGCGGTGGTGGCTAGGGTTGGGGAGGGGTGGCGGTGGGGAGGGGGTTTATATAGGCCTTGGGGAGGGGTGGCTATGGAAGGGGAGAGAGAGCTTCGGGAAGGAGATCACGGGAGAGGGGTCGGTCTCTGTAGAGAAGGAAAGAGAGGAGAGGCAGAGAGAAAGAAGGAGAGAATCGCTGAAGAGAAGAGAGGGAGGAGAGGCTCGGGTGAGAGAGGAGGGAGGCGGCGGAGAGACAAGAAAGAAGGAAGGAGGAGAGAGAACTGGGAGGAAGGAGAGGGAGGAGCGGCTCGGTTTCTGGTGAAAGAAAAGGAAAGGGAGGAAGGAAGGAGAAGAAGGAAAGAGAGAGGAGATTACGTGGGGAGAGAGAGGAGAGAATAAGGGAGAGAGAAGGGGCGGTTGGGGGAGTGGCGTGCTGGGGCTGGATGCATGCAGGCTACGATGCATGCATGCCTCGGGTGCATGGGGCTCGGGTGCATGGGGCTGGGCTGAGCCCCTTTGGCTCGGCCTGGCAGGTTTTTTTTTGAAAACAAAGAACCAACAGCAGCAAAAAGAAAAAAAAACAATAAAAAAAATATTTCCTAGCTAACAAATACTAGAAAACAAGTATGTACTAATATATATATATATACACTAGAATACTTAGGAGAAAAATAAAACAGAAATATATACAACTAATATATATATATATAGGAACCCTAGTTCCACCTAATGCAAACTTTCGAAAAAAGAGTTTTATGCAATAGGTCACACAACTCGATTGAAAAACTCAACAAAAAAAATACTTCGGAGTTTAGAAAATTTGCAAAAACCAAAATGGTGACTTTAACTCACCAGGGAGAAGTCATATTATCTCCACTCCAATAAATTGCCCGCAGTCACATAACGAATAGAATTTTTCAAAAGAACACAATGATGCATAAAATATGAGATGCATATGAATGATCTATTAACATCCGAATTTAAGAAAATTGGGATGTTACAAACCTACCCACCTTAAGATGAATCTCGCCCTCGAGATTCGGGTTGGCTAGAAAATAGGTGCGGGTGGTCTCGACGAAGATCCTCTTCTCGTTCCCAGGTGGCTTCTTCCTCGGTGTGGTGGCTCCACAACACCTTGCAGAACTTGATGATCTTGCTGCGGGTAACTCTGTTGGCAGTCTCGAGAATCCGGACGGGTTTCTCCTCATACGTCAGATCACTGTCAAGCTGTATGGACTCTAGGGGCACTGTATCTCTCAACGGAACATCGGCCATCTCAGCATGGCATTTCTTCAACTGGGAAACATGGAAAACATCATGAACTCCGGACAATCCTTCCGGCAGTTCCAGTTTGTACGCAACTTCGCCTCTACGTTCAAGAATTTTGTAGGGGCCAATGAAACGTGGTGCTAATTTTCCTTTCACACCGAATCTCTTGATTCCTCGAAGTGGAGACACCCGAAGATATGCTTGGTCTCCCACTTCGTACGTTACTTCCTTGCGTTTGCTGTCGGCATAACTCTTCTGCCTGGACTGAGCTATCTTGAGTCGGTCACGAATAAGCTTGACCTTCTCTTCAGAATCTCGGATGAGGCCGGGACCAAAAAGTTGTCGGTCTCCAACTCCATCCCACATCAACGGTGTTCTGCACCTCCTTCCGTATGGAGCTTCGAAAGGGGCCATCTTCAGACTGGTCTGGTAGCTGCTGTTGTATGAGAACTCGGCATACGGTAAATTGTCATCCCA
The DNA here is from genome assembly GCF_904849725.1 of Hordeum vulgare subsp. vulgare. Classification (NCBI taxonomy): domain Eukaryota; kingdom Viridiplantae; phylum Streptophyta; class Magnoliopsida; order Poales; family Poaceae; genus Hordeum; species Hordeum vulgare. The sequence continues at coordinate 481,067,590 of NC_058520.1, forward strand.
ACTAGACCCATAGTCTAGTGCGCAAGCTCTCAACATGTCCTCCAGAATCTGATTGACTCTCTCGGTTTGTCCATCTGTCTGCGGGTGAAAAGCTGTACTGAATTCCAATCTTGTTCCCAAGGTTTCATGCAGTTGGTGCCAGAATTTTGATGTGAACTGAGTCCCTCTATCGGACACAATGCTCTTAGGTACTCCGTGCAGACATGCGATCCTCGTCATATAAATCTTGGCCAGCTTGGCACTCGTGTAAGTAGTCTTCACCGGAATGAAATGAGCTACCTTGGTCAAACGATCGACCACAACCCAAATAGAATCATAGCCAGAACGGGTCCGAGGTAATCCTGTGATGAAGTCCATACCAAGCTTTTCCCATTTCCATTCGGGTATCGGCAGAGGTTGGAGAAAACCTGCTGGCTTCTGATGCTCGGCTTTTACTCGCTGACAAACATCGCATATAGCTACGTATTCGGCAATGTCTTTCTTTAATCCTGTCCACCAGAAACTTTCTTTCAGATCCAGATACATCTTGGTGTTACCGGGGTGTATCGAGTACGGGGAATCATGAGCTTCCTGAAGTATCAACTTCCTGAGTTCGGGATCATTGGGCACATAGATGCGATCCTCAAACCATAAAGTTCCATGTTCATCCTCACAAAAACCTTTAGCTTTCCCGTCTTCCATTTTCTGCTTAATCTCGCGTATCTCCTTGTCAGCTTTCTGTGCTTCACGGATCTTTTCCGTCAAAGTAGACTGAATTTCCAGTTTGGCAACAAATCCTCTTGGAACTATCTCCAATTTGAGCTCTCGGAGATCATCGACTAACTCCTGGGGTAATCCTCCCGCTGTGAGCGTGTTCACATAACTCTTGCGGCTCAACGCATCGGCTACAACATTTGCCTTGCCTGGGTGATAATGTAATCTCATGTCATAGTCTTTGATCAACTCTAGCCATCGCCTCTGTCTGAGGTTCAACTCTTTCTGCGTGAAGATATATTTCAGGCTCTTGTGATCAGTGTAAACATCACAACTATTTCCGATCAGGAAATGTCTCCAGGTCTTGAGAGCGTGCACTACGGCTGCTAGTTCCAAGTCATGTGTGGCATAATTCAACTCATGAGGTCTGAGCTGTCTGGATGCATAGGCTACAACTTTGCCTTCTTGCATGAGCACTCCTCCAAGTCCTTGACGAGAAGCGTCACAGTAAACCTGGAAATCCTTCTGAATGTTCGGCAATATCAGCACTGGGGCTGTCACAAGACGTTTCTTCAGCTCTTGAAAACTGGTTTCACATTCCTCAGTCCAAACATACTTGGATTCCTTCTTCAACAACTCTTTCATGGGCTTGGCAATCTTTGAGAAATTCTCAATGAACCTCCGGTAATATCCGGCAAGTCCGAGGAAACTGCGGATCTCCTTGACTGAAGTGGGTGCTACCCATTCGGTGACTGCTGCGACCTTGGCAGGGTCCACTGCTATGCCTTCTCCTGAGATGACGTGTCCGAGAAATCCGACTTCCTTCAACCAAAACTCACATTTGCTGAACTTTGCATATAGCTTATGCTCTCGAAGCTTCTCCAGAACTAAACGCATATGTTCCTTGTGTTCCTCTTTGTTCTTGGAGAATATCAGTATGTCATCGATGAACACCACGACAAACTTGTCCAAGTATTCCATAAATACCTTGTTCATCAGATTCATAAAATATGCCGGAGCATTAGTCAGTCCAAATGACATGACCGTGTACTCATACAAGCCGTACCGAGTGGTGAAGGTTGTCTTGGGTATATCCTGTTCACGAATTTTCAACTGATGATACCCGGATCGAAGATCGATCTTTGAGAATACGCGAGCTCCAACTAACTGATCGAACAGATCGTTGATCATCGGCAAGGGGTACTTGTTCTTGATAGTCACATCGTTCAATGCACGATAATCGACAACCATTCTCAAGGACTTGTCCTTCTTTTCAACCAAGAGCACTGGGCTCCCCAAGGTGAAGAACTTGGGCGAATATACCCTTTGTCCAACAACTCCTTAATTTGCTTCTTGATTTCTATCAAGTCATTTGCGGGCATCCGATAAGGTCTCTTGGATATCGGGACTGTTCCGGGTAATAGCTCAATCAAGAACTCAATCTCTCTATCGGGTGGCATGCTCGGCAATTCCTCCGAAAATACATCTGGATACTCCTGTACGATTGGTACCTCCTCCTGGACTACTCCCGTGAGAGAGTTTACTCGCTTACCCCGTGTCGGGCACTGTGACACGTACTTAATCCGCTTCTGCTCGGGGGTGGTGAGCAAAATAGACTTAAGGGCACAATCGATATTCCCTTCATACTTGGCCAACCAATCCATGCCTAGGATTACATCCAATCCCTGGGACTCTAATACGATGAGGTCGGTGGGAAAATTATGGTTCCCGATGTTGAGACTCAAAGCATGGCATCCTATCCCGGCTGTCATCATGCCTCCTGGGGAACTGACCTTAATAGGTTGGCTGAGGGTTCTAGTTGGCAAACTATACTTTTCCACAACTACCCTTGATATGAATGAATGCGTTGCACCAGAATCAAAAAGTACCAATACTGGATGTGAATTTAGCAGAAACTTACCAAGCACAGTATCGAGGTGATCATAGACCTCTTCAACATCAATGTGGTTCACCTGAGCTCGAGGAAAAGGATTGGGCTTCTTAGCTGCAGAGTTGCCGTTGCCGTTGCCGTTGCCGTTTCCATTTCCCTGCTTGTTCTGGGGACAATCAGTGGCATAGTGTCCCTTCTTCTGACACTTAAAGCAAGTGATGTGAGTCAGATCCTTCTGAGCTGGAGCTGATTGCTGCTGAGTGCCAGTACCGCCATTCTTGAAGTTGTTGTTGTTGCGGTGATTCCCATTTCCTCCATGGTTGTGGCCTCCATGGTTGTGCACAGGGTGGTTATGCTGAACGTGTCCTCCAAACTTACCGGATCCAGTCCCGGTATTCCCTGGATAAGGGGTGTAGCGAGGCTTCTGCTGAGTGCCGGAGTTGAACTTTCCAACCCCATACTTTCGCTTGCGGTTCTCCATCTGCTGATGATTCCCCTCCAAGATGAGGGCCTTATCAACCATCTCCTGGTAGTTGTTGAAGGTGGCTACCGTCAACTGAATGCTCAACTCATCATTCAGTCCTTCCAAGAACTTTTCCTGCTTGGCCGCATCATCGGCCACATCTCCAGGTGCATAACGGGCGAGCATGCTGAAGTCATCAACGTACTGGGCCACAGTGCGATTCCCCTGGCGTAAGTTGCGAAACTCACGCTTCTTCAGACTCATTGCACCAGCTGAGACATGTGCGGTGCGGAAGGCTTGCTTGAATTGGTCCCAAGTGACTCCAGCAATGGGATAAGTGGTGGTGTAGTTCTCCCACCAAGCAGCTGCAGGGCCTTCAAGTTGATGCGCGGCAAAACGCACCTTCTCAGCTTCAGAACAACCAGCGGTGATAAGTTCACGCTCCATCTTGCGAAGCCAATCATCTGCCACAATGGGCTCAAAGCTGTTGGAGAAAGTTGGAGGGTTCAACTTCAAGAAACGGGTGAGATTGTTGGCCTGGGGTGGGGGACGGTTGTTGTTATTGTTCTGGTTCTGGATGATCAGCTGCATCAGGGTGCTTTGTTGCTGGATCAACTGGGTGAGTTCCGGCGGAAAGTTGGACTCAGGGGCGCGTCTCGGAGGCATCTGATGTTTGTAGAGGGGTGAGATTAGCATAGAACAATGGTCTAAGAGGAATGACACTACCCATATGAATGCAACACACAAATATCACACCACACATTTTATTCAATCATCACAAAGGTTCACACGAGGATACAAAATTTGATAGTCCTAAACATCGGCCTAAAACGTAAAACGATAAAGTAAATTTGGTGGTCTAGTCTAAGTGTTCTCCTCAGAATAGCATGGTGTCGGGTCCTTCGGTGGAGCTTTCTTCATAGTCCTCGTCATTGCTGATCACGGGGGCTACGTCTCCTTCGGGATGAAGGTTCTCGCCCATGTCCAGTTCCTCCTCGAGGTATGCAACTCGAGTCTTCAGCTTCTCGATCCGCTCGAGAAAGTCCTTCACTTCCAGCTCGTGCTCATAGTGGGCTTCCCGGGCTGCATCTTCAAGTTCAAGCTCGCGGAGTGACAGTTGCTTGATCTTCCTGGCGTCCTTGATCGCGTGATACTCCAGAGTTCTGCTGTGCTTCTCCAAGGTCTGGGCATAAGACAAGAGAGCGTCATTGGTCTTGCTTGAGATGATGTCTCCGTCTTCATTTCTCCGGGATACAACGAATAGGTCTGGAGAAATAGGGCAGCCTTTGTATTCATCCTTGATACGTCCGAGTGCACAATGGATCGCCATGTCCCTTCCGAGAATCCAGTTGGGTGCGATGAACTTGAAATCCATCGGCTCAGTGCGCGGCTGGAATGTCCTTCCGGGAATATGCACCTCGATCCTGTAGCGTGAATCCTCCGGGTAAGACGAAGTTGGCTTCCCTGTGATAGACGGCAGAGCAATCCTCAAATCTTTGGTGATCTGCACTAGCTCTTTTCCGAACGGCATAGTGGTGTCGGGCTGGCAAAACTCCGTGAACTTAACAGGGACGAAGGTGGCCATCTAAACATTGGAAAATCAGAGAGAAGTCAGAAATGATCAGAAGAGGAAATAGAAGATATAAGAGAAAATAGTTTTCTTCCTAAGGCTTTTCCATTCCTAGAGGTTACGTCCTAAGGTCAGCGTGTGCTCTGAATACCATTTCTGTAGCGACCCGACTCAACGAGTCAAGCCTCTGGTGTTTCTGTACCATCCCAAGATCATGCTGGTACACACACAGTACATAATGTATATATTCAAGAGTGCAATCACACAACTTTATTAATCGAAATCTCATAAAGAGTACTTTATTACAATAAAGGAATACAATAAAGTGGCTGAAGGCCATCTCATGAGATTATCTAACGAAGACTAAGCGGAAGCATCAGGTAGACGAGTCCATCCGACTCCAAGGGCATGTCGCTGAGCGTAGAATCGTAGCCTCACTCCTGGTCGGAAAAGTACTCTGCAACATGATACGTTGCAGCCGTGTAGGTCAGCATATTGAATATGCTGGCAAATCATCAAGAGAGGGAATAAAATAATAATCATCTATCTCTACATGCATATTTGGCCGGTGGAGCTAAGTTTTTGCATAAAGCCTGTTTTATTCTACATCAAAGGGGTCGAAAGAAAAATTTACTACAATGTTTGTTGTTAACGAGATGGTTCCGCCAACCAATTCTCGTACCCGAATAATTATTAACACCCACATCATTATTAAGTTGTGTCGAGAGTTCAGGGGAAATTCAATGCCTTCGGCTCAAGTTGTCCATGACCGTGGACACGGCTAATCGATTAGGTTGAGTACTCTGCAGAGTTTTGCACACGTTCCCCACAAGATTTGATCGCCTCCGGGTTTGTCCTCGCACTTCAGGGTGTTTGAAGACCGGATGATCAAAACATGGTCTTTCAACGGGTCCCTCTGAATCCCTGTCGGTGCCCATCCATTCCTACCGTTCGTCTACATCTGCTAGCACCGCCTGTCCAGAGTCGCCGCGTTGTCCAACCAAGCCAGAGCCCATAATGACTTGTGGCTGTGCAGGTAAGCCTTGAGTCTTGAAGTCTCCGTCCGTCTCTTCGAGCCTGGGTGAAGCTTTCCGCAGGATGACATGGCCTCTCCAGCATCCCGGGCATCCACTGGGTTTTCCAGGGAGCCGTTCAACCGTCCTTCACCCAGTGTTGCATTGCGTCCGAGGTCTTGAAAATCTTGTCTTAGTCCGGTCTTGATTATTATATCAACCTCGCATTCACTCATGGTATACACTCAACCGATAACCCGTCTACTTAAGCATAGCAACTATAACATTGACGTCCCGGGGCCAAGTATCGGGGTTGTTGTGTTCCTACCACATGATGCTACATCTTACACTAAAGTTTCCAAGTACCTAGGCAGCATGCAATTGGGCATAGGAGGTGATCTACTATGCATTGAAAACATAGGTAAAAAATAACATGATCAAAGATGACTTGCCTTGATGATAGTTCTCCTGCTCGAGCGTCTCTAAGTAACACGCTTCGCACTCCGGATGATCTACCGATACAAACACAAATCACACCATAAGCAATTCAATCATGCCACGAGTAAAAATAACATCACATGCAATGATTTGCGAAAGACTACGCAAAAGAATTTATCGCGCGCCGGTACGGCAGAAACTTGTTTCTGTTGAAAACACCAGTAAAAATACTTTAAAAATTCTGAAAATTCTACCACAGTACGATTTTATCACTACAAAACAGTAGCAAAAAGAATCAACTCCATATCATTTTTCAAACTACTGGAATAGGAAAAACAGTGTTTAAACTAAATCTTCTCTAACTTATATTTAAAAATTTCAAACACAGACAAATTATATGTTTTTAAAAACCACAGGAAATTTGTGAGCTACTGAAAAAAGAATCAATGTCATTGGACGTATGGATAAGAAGTTGTGACCAAAACAAGATTGAAAGTTTCTGTTTTTGAAATCTGGACAGAAGTTACAAAACTGCTAGTGCTAATGAGAGGCACACGTGGCAAGCTGCGGTGGTGTTTGTTTCTACGCTTTGGGCAAACGGCCTAAGGCTAGCAAAGTCGCCGGTTAATTCATAAGTGACTAGAAAACCTACTGGTTTTCTGAGAATAACCGAAGGGTTACTAGTGTTCTAATCCTAGCCATTGCATGGAGATCTAAAGGCTGGAATCTAATGCATGCAAATAGAGAGAGAGAAGGGAGGCTAGCTACCTGCTGCTGAAGGTGTTGCACCGGCGAGAGGAGAGTTGGCCGGCGGGGAAGGAGGGAGTAGCTCCGGCGGTGGAGACGTCGGGCGGCGGGGGAGTGGTTCCTCCTCCGCGGGGAAGAGGCGGCGGTGGAGAGAGAGCTCGGGGAGGGCTCCTCCTCCTGGCGAGGCCGAAGTGCAGCCTTCGGGCTGCTGCTGCTGCTGCTGCTGCCCGCGGCGGCGGCGGCGGCTCGGGCGGCAGCGGGGGGAGGTGGCGGTGGTGGCTAGGGTTGGGGAGGGGTGGCGGTGGGGAGGGGGTTTATATAGGCCTTGGGGAGGGGTGGCTATGAAAGGGGAGAGAGAGCTTCAGGAAGGAGATCACGGGAGAGGGGTCGGTCTCTGCAGAGAAGGAAAGAGAGGAGAGGCAGAGAGAAAGAAGGAGAGAATCGCTGGAGAGAAGAGAGGGAGGAGAGGCTCGGGTGAGAGAGGAGGGAGGCGGTGTAGAGACAAGAAAGAAGGAAGGAGGAGAGAGAACTGGGAGGAAGGAGAGGGAGGAGCGGCTCGGTTTCTGGTGAAAGAAAAGGAAAGGGAGGAAGGAAGGAGAAGAAGGAAAGAGAGAGGAGATTACGTGGGGAGAGAGAGGAGAGAATAAGGGAGAGAGAAGGGGCGGTTGGGGGAGTGGCGTGCTGGGGCTGGATGCATGCAGGCTACGATGCATGCATGCCTCGGGTGCATGGGGCTGGGCTGAGCCCCTTTGGCTCGGCCTGGCAGGTTTCTTTTTTTTTGAAAACAAAGAACCAACAGCAGCAAAAAGAAAAAAAAACAATAATTTTTTTTCTAGCTAACAAATACTAGAAAAAAGTATGTACTAATATATATATATACACTAGAATACTTAGGAGAAAAATAAAACATAAATATATACAACTAATATATATATATATATAGGAACCCTAGTTCCACCTAATGCAAACTTTCGAAAAAAGAGTTTTATGCAATAGGTCACATAACTCGATTGAAAAACTCAACAAAAAAAATACTTCGGAGTTTAGAAAATTTGCAAAAACCAAAATGGTGACTTTAACTCACAGGGGAGAAGTCATATTATCTCCACTCCAATAAATTGCCCGCAGTCACATAACGAATAGAATTTTTCAGAAGAACACAATGATGCATAAAATATGAGATGCATATGAATGATCTATTAACATCCGAATTTAAGAAAATTGGGATGTTACATAACACCTGCTCGTCCTCGAGTAGGGAAGTGATAAAGAATGAATTTTTGACGTGGAATTCTACCTAGCATAGTTGTCCTTTGCAACTTATTTCACGTGACATGAATTTCAGATCCGTAAGATTCAAAACAATAGTTTGCTATTAACATGAAAACAATAATACTTCAAGCAAACTAGCAAGGTGATCATGAACTTTCAAAATAACAAGGCCAAAGAAAGTTATCCCTACAAAATCATATAGTCTGGCTATGCTCCATCATCCTCACACAACTAATGTAAACCATGCACAACCCCGGTATTGGCCAAGTAATTGTTTTCGCACCCTTACTTTCTCAAACTTTTTATAACTATCACGCAATACATGAGCGCGAGCCATGGATATAGCACTATAGGTGGAATAGAGTGTGGTGGTGGTTGTGAGACAAAAAAGAGGAGATGGTCACATTGACTCGGCGTATCAATAGGCTATGGAGATGCCCATTAATAGATATCAATGTGAATGAGTAAGGATTGCCATACAAAAGGATGCACTAGAGCTATAAGTATGTGAAAGCTCAAAAGGAGAACTAGTGGGTGTGCATCCAACTTGCTTGCTCACGAAGACCTAGGGCAATTTTGAGGAAGCCCATCATTTGAATATACAAGCCAAGTTATATAATGAAGATTCCCACTAGCATATGGTGGTGACGAAGCAAGAAGCTCTCAATCATGAAGAACATGGTGCTATCATGAAGCACAAGTGCGGAAAAAATAGTAGCATTGTCCCTTCTCTCTTTTCTCTTTTTTTTCATTTGGGCTCTTAGGCCTCTTTTTTTATTCTTTTTTTGGGCTCTTTGGGCTGTTTTTTTTATTTCCTCACAAGGGACAATGCTCTAATAATGATGATCATCACACTTTTATTTACTCATAGCTCAAAGATCACAATGATGATGACTCCATAGGAAATGCCTCCAACAGTGTACCGGGATGTGCAATAGCATGGCGTATGACGTTGAAACATCTCGCTAGCTATCTTACGATCATGAAATGGCAATATGAGTGTGACGGCACAAGTCATGAGACGGAACGGTGGGAGTTGCATGGCAATATATCTCGGAATGGCTATGAAAATGCTATAGTAGGTAGATATGGTGGCTGTTTTGAGGAAGTAATTTGGTGGGTTTGTGCACCGGCGAGAATTGCGCGGCACTAGAGAGGCTAGAAATGGTGGAAAGTGAAAGTGCATCTATACGATGGGCTCACATTAGTCATGAAGAACTCACATACTTGTTGCAAAAGTTTTTATTAGTAATCGAAACAAAGTGCTAAATGCATACTCCGAGGGGAAGGGTTGGTAGGTGTTAACCATCGCGCGATCCCGACCTCAACACAAAGGATGACAATCAATATATCAATTATGCTCCGAATTCCTAACATAGCGGTTCACCATACGTGCATGCTATGGGAATCACTAACTTCAACACAAGTATCTCTAGATTCACAACACCCTACTAACATAGCTCTCAATATTACCGAATCCACGTCTCAAAACTAATTGAGAGGAATCAAAACTTCTCTTTCGACTCAATGCACATGAAGATGGAGGTTTTTGCATCCTCTTTGGGTATCTATCACTTTTGGGACTACTTCCATAGCATAAGCCAACTACCAAATCACGCACCGCCGTGCTCTAAAAGATATAAGTGAAGCACGTAGAGCAAAAGTATCTAGCTCAAAAGATATAAGTGAAGCACTACGAGCATTCTAGCAAAATCACGATGAGTGCATGTCTCTCTCTATCAAAAAGGTGTGCAGCAAGGATGATTGTGACACAACAAAAAGAAAAGACTCCTACGATACAAGACGCTCCAAGCAAAACACATATCATGTGGTGAATAAAAATATAGCTCCAAGTAATGTTACCGATGGATTGAAGACGAAAGAGGGGATGCCTTCCCGGGGCATCCCCAAGCTTAGGCTTTTTGGTGTCCTTGAATTTGGCTTGGGATGCCTTGGGCATCCCCAATCTTGAGCTCTTTCCACTCCTTATCTCATCGTCCATGAGAACATCACCCAAAACTTGAAAACTTCACAACACAAAACTTAAACAGGAACTCGTGATAACGTTAGTACAAGAAAACAAACTACCACTTTTTTTGGTACTGTAGAAAACTTGAATTCCATCTATATTGGTGTTGGGCTACTGTATTCTCACTTTTCCATGGCTAGTACCCCCCGATACTAACCATAGTTTCACCAAAACATGCAACCAACTCAACAAAAACAGAATCTGTCAAAAACAGACCAGTGTGTAGCAATCTGTATACTTCGTATACTTTTGGTACCTCAAAAAATCTGAAAAAATACGAAGGCCTGGGAAAAAAGCATATAAACCAGCAACTAAAAGAATCAACTCAAAATCTCTTTCTGAATAAAAACTAAAAATCATCTCGTGAGCAAAAAGTTTCTGTCTTTTTCCAGCAGGATCAAACAACCATTACCAAGACTAGTCATAAAGGTTTTGCTTGGCTCAAACACAAAAAGAAACACAAAAAACACAATAACAACAGAATTGTGATGGTGTATACGCAACGAAATAGAAAGAAAAAAGATAAATTCATTGGGTTGCCTCCCAACAAGCGCTATTGTTTAACGCCCTTAGCTAGGCATAAAAGCGATAGAATCACGTATCGTCGTCTTTGGTGCTCAAACCATAAGTGGCCCTCATCATGGATTCATAAGGCAATCTTATTTTCTTTCTAGGAAAGTGTTCCATGCCCTTCCTTAAAGGAAATTGAAATCTAATATTCCCTTCCTTCATATCGATGATAGCACCGATAGTCCTTAGGAAAGGTCTACCAAGAATAATAGGGCAAGTAGGATTGCAATCAATGTCAAGCACAATGAAATCCACGGGTACATAGTTCCTATTTGCAATAATAAGAACATCATTGATCCTTCCCATGGGTTTCTTGACAGTAGAATCAACAAGATGCAAATTAAGAGAACACTCTTCAATCTCATTAAAACCCAGAACATCACATAAAGACTTTGGAATCACAGAAACACTAGCACCCAAATCACACAAAGCATTGCACTCATAGTTTCTGATTTTGATTTTGATGGTAGGTTCCCACTCATCATGAAGCTTTCTAGGGATAGAGACTTCCAATTCAAGTTTCCGTTCAAGAGATTTTATCATAGCTTCGACGATATGATCGGTAAAGGCCTTGTTTTGGCTATAAGCGTGTGGAGAGTTTAACATGGATTGCATCAAAGAAATGCATTCAATCAAGGAGCAACTCTCATAATTGAATTCCTTGAAATCCACGGTAGTAATTTGATTACTACTCAAAGTTTTAACATCTTCTACTCCACTTTCAATGCTTTTAGCATCATGATAGATGGACTCTGAATCATTGGGGCACTTTTCAACCAAAGTGGATTCATATCCAGCCCCATAATCATTAGGTTTGACACAAGAAAACAAAGATTCAATGGGAGTCACACCAAGCACTTTAAGATCTTCGTGATTCTCATCACGAGAACACGCCTTTTTAAGCCATTCATGTCTAGCACGGATTTTGGCGGTTCTTTCTTGGCTCTCAATCATGGAAACACGCATAGCTTTCAAAGTTTCATCCATGTTGATTTTGGGAGGAGCACATCTAACTTTCAAAGCATCAACATCACTAGACATTCTATCAATGCTCTTAGCTAAATCGTCAATTTTGAGTAGCTTTTCCTCTATGATGCATTGAAAATCTTTTGAGAGTTGATGAACTCTTTGATATTACTCTCTAGATTAGAGGGTAATCTATTGTAATTTCCATGAGTATTGTTGTAGGAGTTGCCAAAGTTATTAGAGGAGTTACCAGGAAAAGGCCTAGGAACATAGTTTCCTCTAAAAGCATTGTTGTTGCCAAAGTTATTCCTACCAAAAAAATTAACGTCCAAGCTAGCGTTGCTACTCTCAATCAAAGAAGACAAAGGCATATCATTAGGATCCAAAGGAGCACTTCTACTAGCAACCAAATTCATTAACTCGTCCATCTTAGCACTCAACGAGTTAATTTTCTCTATAGCGTGTACCTTCGTACTAGTAGGTGATCTTTCAGTGTGCCACTGAGAGTAGTTTGTCATGATGTTGTCTAAGAGCTTTGTGGCTTCTCCTAACGTGATTTCCATGAACGTTCCACCTGAGGCGGAGTCCAAGATATTTCTAGAAGCAAAATTCATGCCAGCGTAAAAGATTTGAATAATCATCCAAAGGCTCAAGCCATGAGCGGGACAATTTCTAATCATTAATTTCATTCTCTCCCAAGCTTGTGCAACATGTTCATGATCAAGTTGCTTGAATTCATGATATCATTACGGAGAGAGATGATCTTAGCCCGCGGAAAATACTTGGATATATAAGCATCTTTGCACTTATCCCAAGAATCAATACTATTTTTGGGCAAAGAAGAAAACCAAGTTTTTGCGCGATCTCGCAACAAGAAAGGAAAAAAGCTTTAATTTAATCATGTCATTATCCACATCTTTTTTCTTTTGCATATCGCAAAGCTCAATGAAGGTATTGAGATGGGATGCGACATCTTCACTAGGAAGACCAGAGAATTGCTCTTTCATAATAAGATTCAGCAAAGCGGCATTGATTTCATATGACTCCGCACTAGTGGTGGGAGCAATCGCAGTACTAATAAAATCATTATTATTAGTATTCGAGAAGTCACAAAGTTTGGTTTTTTCGTTCATGGTGACTTCAACAAGCAAGCAAGCACACAAGCAACAAAGAGCAGGCGAGAAAAGGGGCGAATGGAAAAGGCAAACGAAAAAGGAAAATTGGTGAAGTGGGGGAGAGGAAAACGAGAGGCAAGTGGCAAACAAAGTAAATGCAAGAGATGAGTTTGCGACACCTAGTTGGATGAGTCCTTGACTTGATATTCCTCCCCGGCAACGGCCCAAAAATTCTTCTCCTACGGCAACAAAAGTCCTTCCTTGGCGCTAGGGATTCTTCTTGTTACTTCTCTAGTTTGCGTCGGTTTTTCCCTTGAAGAGGAAAGGGTGATGCAGCACAGGAGCAGTAAGTATTTCCTTCAGTTTGAAAACCAAGGTATCGATCCAGAAGGAGGGCCTTGACAAGTCCAGAGTACCTGCGCAAGCACAAACAAGCTTGCACCCAACGCTTCAAAGGGGTTGTCAACCCCTTCAAGGTTGTTTGCAAAGTGAGATCTGAAGGCGGAAAGTGCAACGAAGTAAAAAGTGTAAGGCTGAAAATATGGTGTGGAGTAGACCCTGGGGGCCATAGTGTTCACTAGAGGCTTCTCTCATAATATTAAATATCACGGTGGGTGAACAAATTACTGTCGAGCAATTGATAGAACCGCGCAAAGTCATGACGATATCTAAGGCAATGCTCATACATATAGGCATCACGTCCGAGACAAGTAGACCGATACTTTCTGCATCTACTACTATTACTCCACACATCGACCGCTATCCAGCATGCATCTAGTGTATCGAGTTCATGACGAACAGAGTAACGCCTTAAGCAAGATGACATGATGGAGAGGGATAATCTCAAACCAATGATGAAAACCCCATCTTTTTACCCTTGATGGAAACAACAAGATGCGTGCCTTGCTACCCCTTCTGTCACTGGGTGAGGTCACCGCACGGTATGAACCCAAAACCAAGCACTTATCCAATTGCAAGAATCATAGATCTAGTTGGCCAAACAAAACCCACAACTCGAAGAGAATTACAAGGATATGAAATCATGCATAAGAGAGATCAGAAGAAACTCAAATAAGATTCATAGATAATCTGATCATAAATCCACAATTCATCGGATCTCGACAAACACACCGCAAAAGAAGATTACATCGGATAGATCTCCATGAAGATCATGGAGAACTTTGTATTGAAGATCCAAGAGAGAAAAGAAGCCATCTAGTTACTATCTATGGACCCGTAGGTCTATGGTGAACTACTCACGCATCATCGGAGAGGTCATGGTGTTGATGGAGAAGCCCTCCGTGTCCGAATCCCCCCTCCGACAGGGCACAAGAACGTGCCCTAGACGGGATCTTGCGGAGACAGAAGCTTGCGGCGGCGGAAAAGTGATTTCGATGTTCTCCTGATTTTTTTTGGGATTTTTAGGGAATTTATAGGTGCAACCCCTAGGTTAGGGGGCGCTCAGGGGGCCCACAAGCCTAGGTGGCGCGGCCTATCCCCTGGCCGCGGGGTGGGGGCTTGTGGGGCCCCTGAGGCTTCCCTACCTTGGCTCCCAAGCTTCCCGATCTTCTTCCGTTCCGGAAAAAATATTTTCGGGGATTTTCTTCCGTTTGGACTCCGTTTCAAAATCTTCTCTGAAAGGGGTCAAAAACATGGAAAAAACACGAACTAGCACTTGGCACTGAGTTCGTAAGTTAGTCCCAAAAAATATATAAAAGGCATGCAAAACATCCAAAGTTTGACAAGATAATAGCATGAAACCATAAAAAAATATAGATACGTTGGAGACGTATCAGTCGACAAGGTCACGTACTGCTGCTACAGAATGGTGTAGTAACCCTGTCTTGAAAGTCATATTGTTGGACAACAATGAACCTACGAGCTATGGAGAAGCGATGGTGGGCCCGGATTCCGACAAATGGCTGGAGGCCATGAAATCCGAGAGGATCCATGTATGAAAACAAAGTATAGACTTTGGAAGAACCACTTGATGGTCATAAGACTATGAACTGTGAATGGATCTTTAAAAGGAAGAAAGACGGTGATGGTGAAAAGTCACCATTAAGAAAGCTCGACTTGTCGCGAAGATGTTTCCGACATAGTTCAAAGAGTTGACTACGATGAGACTTTCTCACTCGTAGTGATGCTGAAAGTTTGTTGGAATTATGTTAGCAGTTGCTGCATCATTTATGAAATCTTGCAGATAGGATGTAAAATTATTGTTTCCTCGACGGTTTCCTTGAGGAAAGGTTGTATGTGATACAACCAGAAGATTTTGTCGATCCTAAAGGGTGCTAACAAGTATGCAAAGCTCCAGCGATCCTTCTATGGACTGGAGCAAGCATCTCGGAGTTGGAATATACACTTTGATGAGATGATCAAAGTTTTTGGTTCCATACAAAGTTTGTGAGAAACTTGTATTTCCAAAAGGTGAGTGGGAGCACTATAGAATTTCTGATGAATATATGTGGTTGACATACTGTTGAATGAAAATACTGTAGAATTTCTGTAAAGCATACTGTTGAACGGAAATAATGTAAAATTTCTGTAAAGCATAAAGGGTTGTTTGAAAAGATTTTTTCAAATAAAACCTAGATGTAGCTACTTGAGAGTTGAGCATCAAGATCTATAAAGATAGATCAAAGTGCTTAATGGAACTTTCGGCGAAATGCATGCCTTGACAAGTTTTTGAAGGAGTTCAAAATAGATCAGCAAAGAAGGAGTTCTTGGCTATGTTGCAAGGTGTAAATTTGAGTACGACTCAAAGCTCGACCACGGCAGAAGAAAGAGAAAAGACGAATGTCGTCCCCTATGCATCAGCCGTAGGCTCTACAAGTATGCTATGTTGTGTGCCGCACCTAAAGCGTGCCTTGCCATGAGTCAGTCGTGGGGTACAAGAGTGATCCAGGAATGGATCACTGGACAGCGGTCGAAGTTATCCTTAGTTACTAATGGACTAAAGAATTTTCTCAATTATGGAGGTGATTAAAGAGTTCACCATACAGGAGTTACGTCGATGCAAGCTTTGTCACTGATCCGGAGGACTATGAGTAGTAAATCGGATTCGTATAGTGGAGCAATCATTTGGAATGGTTTCAGATGGGGCGTAGTAGAATCTATAGGATGACGTAGAGATTTTTAAAGCACACACGGATCTGAAAGGTTCAGAGCCGTTGACTATAAACCTCTCTCACAAGCAAGACATGATCGAACCCCAAAATTGTATGGGTGTTGAATTCATTACAATCACATAGTGATGTGAACTAGATTATTGACTCTAGTGCAAGTGGGAGACTGTTGGAAATATGCCCTAGAGGCAATAATAAAATGGTTATTATCATATTTCCTTGTTCATGATAATCGTCTATTGTTCATGCTATAATAGTATTAACAGGAAACAGTAATACATGTGTGAATAAATAGATCACAATGTGTCCCTAGCAAGCCTCAGTTGGCTAGCTCATTGATCAATGGATGATCATGGTTTCCTGATCATGGACATCAGATGTCATTGATAACGAGATCACATCATTGGGATAATGATGTGATGGACAAGACCCAATCCTAAGCATAGCACTAGATCGTGTTGTTCGTATGCTAAAGCTTTTTTGATGTCAAGTGTCTTTTCCTTCGACTATGAGATTGTGCAACTCCCGGATACTGTAGGAGTGCTTTGGATGTATCAAACGTCACAACATAACTGGGTGACTGTAAAGGTGCACTACGGGTATCTCTGAAAGTGTCTGTTGGGTTGGTTTGAATCAAGATCGGGATTTGTCACTCCGTGTGACGGAGAGGTATCTCTGGGCCCACTCGGTTGAACATCATCATAATGAGCTCAGTGTGACTAAGTAGTTAGTCACGGGATGATGTACTACGGAATGAGTAAAGGGACTTACCGGTAATGAGATTGAACAAGGTATAGGTATACCGACGATTGATTCTCGGGCAAGTTCTATACTGACAAACAAAGGGAATTGTATACGGGATTGATTGAATCCTTGACATCGTGGTTCATCCAATGAGATCATCATGGAACATGTGGGAGCCATCATGGGTATCCAGATCCCGCTGATGGTTATTGGCTGGAGAGTGTCTCGGTCATGTCTGCATGATTCCCGAACCCGTAGGGTCTACACACTTAAGGTTCAATGACGCTAGGGTTATAGGGAATTGTTATACGAGGTTACCGAAGGTTGTTCGGAGTCCTGGATGAGATCCCGGACGTCACGAGGAGCTCTGAAATGGCCCAGAGGTAAAGATTGATATATAGGTTGGATGGGTTTGACGCCGGAAATGTTTCTGGCGTCACTGGTAGCGTACTGGGACCACCGGAACCACCGGAACCACCGGAAAGGGTTCCGGAGGTCCAATGGGAGGGGACACCAGCCCCTGAAGGCTACATGGGCCAAGTGTGAGAGGGAACCATCCCCTGGGTGGTCTAGTGTGCCCCCACACCTAGACCAAGGCGCCTAGAGAGGGAAAGGGGGGAAACCCTAAGTCAGGTGGGCCTAAGGCCTACCAGGGGTGCGCCACCCCCCTCTCCGCCTCCTGGCCGCCACCCCCTCTCCCATCTAGGGCTGCTGCCCCCCTTTAGGGTGGGAAACCCTAAAGGGGGCGCCACCCTCCCTCCCCCCTATATATAGAGGGGGGTTTTGGCATTTGAGAACACGGTTTTCCATCTCTCTCGGCGCAGCCCTGCTCTCTTCTTCCTCCTCTCCCACGGTGCTTGGCGAAGCCCTGCCGGGAGACCTCGTCTCTCCATCGACACCACGCCATCGTGCTGCCGGAGATCTTCCCCAACCTCTCCCTCCTACTTGCTGGATCAAGGTGCAGGAGACGTCACCGGGCTGCACGTGTGTTGAACGTGGAGGTGCCGTGATTCGGCACTAGATCGGAATCACACCGCGATCTGAATCGCCGCGAGTACGACTCCATCAACCGCGTTCTAGCAACGCTTCCGCTTAGCAATCTTCAAAGGTATGAAGATGCACTCTCCCCTCTCTCGTTGCTGGTCTCTCCATAGGAAGATCTGAATATGGCGTATAATTTTTTTGAATTTAAGCTACGTTACCCAACAGGTTCTGCTTGAAGAGTCTTTGTAGTAGGATGCTCTGGTTCTCATCCCTCCTCTATTTCTGTCATGTGTAATAACAAATTTCCAATTTTACCAGGAAACTAAATATAAATGCAACTGTCTTTGTAGTACAGGATGCACATGAGCACTGTTTGAATGATATGAAATGAATAGTGACTTGTATGTACATTCTATGCTCAAACTTGCCAATCTCTTAGAACTGCTACTCTTGCAACCTTTTATTTTCACTAAGTCTGAGAATCTGTTTATTTCAGATTGACATGTTGTGTTAATGTCATCCATATTTTTGTGCATAATTAGACCTTGCTCACGTTGAATGAAATGAAGTGCATCATGTCTACTAACATGTTGTAAATTTTCATGCCATGATAAATCTTGCAGCATATAGTTTTCTCATGTGGGAACATGGCCAAAAGAAATGCATGTGTAGTGCCAAAGCATGCACTGGATTCCTCCGACGGCAACGCGGCGACAAGACGAGAAATAGGAGGAAGAAGTGGTAAGTTCACAAATGCAATTATTGATAATTAAAAACGTATGTGTTGCACTATCCATTTACGTACCACCACGTGTCTCCCTTATTATATTGGCTAGGAGTTGTTGTGGGTGCAGGTTTGATTAGATAGGACACATGTGAGCAGTTCGCCGCACAGGCTCAGAGGGACGTGTGTGAGCAGTCCATCACGTAGGATCAGAGGGCGTGTGCGAGCAAGCCGCCGCACGAGCGCATCTGACTTACCGGGAATCGAGCCCTTTGACCTCCATCCATAGCCCGCCTTGCTCCCAAGTTCTCCATTAATGCTCCACCTTCTCATCCCGTCGCCGCCGAGGATCGCCTCCTTTTTTGATGGAGGACGAGGTGGCCAATAAGCGGCGGCGAGTCGAGGGTGAACCACAAGAGCCTCCGACGAGCGTGGACTACATCACTAGTATATATGTTGTTGTTTTGTAGGCACACCATAGATGTTGTGTATACAGAGCAAATCATAGTACACACGGACTAAATTACGAAACCTGACGGTGATGATTTCATCAATCGCTGACAATTGTATACAAGCAAGCGTTTCCCCACAATACACACACGTTATTTGCACCAATCTTCTGTGTTATTTCTGGTGTTCGCACATGATTCTGATTACCCACATGTTTGTTGTATATCACACACATCTTGTTATGCCGAATCATTTGTGTTCTGTTATATCATTGTATATAGTTTATGGTAGTGAACTGTGTGCCCTCTATCGCACACATCTCGATCTCTGTAACCGTTTGTGTTATTTTATGTAATCACAAACAGTTCGTACGGAAGAATTGTATGTCACAAATCGCACACATAAGTTTTTTTAGAATCACATTTGATGGGTCCGCCATCGCACACAATTCACGTTATTGGTGATGGAGCTTGAACTATACTATTTGCGATTCATGCATCGCACACAGTTTCGTCGAAGGGTCTGTGATTGATGTGTCATCTTTGGACCATCCTAAAGTGTTGCTATCAAGTATATTTCAGGAAAAGTTCAACGAATGGATTGCATAGGATTGTGAGGAGACTCCCGAGATGCAAGGAAGTTCAATTGGCAAAACCTTCAAGACTCTAGATTTTTTACTTTATGTGAGAAATCACATTTGACTCCTTAGGAAAGCCAATACAGGGATTTCCTACATATTTTGGGTTTGTCAGGTTTACAGTACCAAACAAAGTTCAATTGCCACACAAATTTAATATGATTTTTCTAGACCAAAAGAATACCTAGAGACTCCGGGAGGAGACCGAGGCCTCACAAGGGAGGCACGAGCCAACAGGGCGCGACCAGGGGGTAGGGCGCGCCGTGTTGTTTCGTTCTCCCCTCGCTTGCCTCGTGGTGCCCCTCTCTGGCCTATAAAATCACATATATTCCAAAACCCCTAGAGATCCTCCCAAAATACTATTTCCGCCACCGCAACTCTTTATTCTGCCGTGTGCCCATCTTGAGCCCTTTCCCGGTGCCCTGCCGAAGGAAGGATCGATCGATCATGGAGGACCTCTACATCATCCTTGCTGCTCCCATGGTTATGTGCAAGTAGTTCACCACAAACCTATGTGTGTGTAGTTAGTACCTAGATGGCTATCTCTCTCTCTTGATATTCAAGACAATGATCATCTCATCTTCGGTTTGATCTATCCGATGTAATACTTTTCTGTGGTGTGTTTGTTGAGATCTGATGAATTATGTGTTAATGTTTAGATCATTCATGCTAAATATTTGAGTCTTCTATAAATTCTAAATATGATTCTTATGTGCATGATCATTATAGCTTGGTAAATCTCTCTTATTGATTTGCTTCGGCCAAGTAGATTGATCTTTCTTCAGTGAGAGGGGTGTGTTGTAGTCGATTCAATCTTATGGATTTCTATATCCTAGTATCAGAAATGGACAAGTTACGTGTTTATATTGTTGCCACTAAGGATAAAACAATGAGATTACTTCATATTAATTGAATTCTCTTTGTCTACATCATGTCACTGTTGTCCAAGTATTACTCTGTTTTACTTAATACTCTAGATGCATGGTGGATAGCGGTCGATGGGTGGAGTAATAGTAATAGGTGCACGCAGGAGTCGGCCTATTTTATAATGGACGTTATGCATGTATACACATGGTTGTTGCCGTGAATATCACATAACTATGCACTTTTCTACCAACTGCCCAATAGTAAATTTTTGCCCAACGTATGCTTACTTTCAGGAGAGATGCCACTAGGGAAAACTATGACCGCGGGTCTCTTCACTTATAAGTTTACAGACGCGACAATACCTCGCCATTCTCATTCAATTTTTATTTTAGCTTGCAATTTACAATTATCTACTACCAACCAGACTACTTACAAGCTTGAAATAACGAGTCCAAGGGGATTGACAACCCTCTTGCCCACGTATGGTGCAAGTGTTTGCTCTTTTGTGTGTAGCCACTGAAGACAGGGTTTGGTTGTTACTCCTATTGGTTTGATAATCCTTGGTTCTCTACTAAGGGAAATACTTACCTATATTGTGTTGCATTACCCGTTCCTCTTCATAGAAAAATCCAACGCAAATCACAAGTATTAGGAAGGACTTCGGGCACCGTTGACGGGGATTATCATCAACCTACTATCAAGTAACTTCACACAAATTGTCATTCACTTGTTCTTCTTTTTGTTTGCTATTATATTTTCCTTGCTTCATAAAAACAATTTTTTTACCTTTGCTAGTTTACTTGTTTGCTTGCAATAATCATGTTACCACACAAAAACAGAAGGTAAACACTTATGGATCTAGTTAAAGTTTTCTACTTGGATCATATTCTATCCATTCGTGCTCGTGCTGAAACCCCAACTAGCTTAGTTGAGGGAAAATCATTAGATGAGCATGCTCATTTTGTGCGTCACCGGTTGTCTTAAAAGGGGAGAATCTTATGCCATCAAATAAAGTGTTTGATGTGCTATGCTTGGAATCTGTGAAAAAATATGACTTCACTTGTTGCTCTAAGAACCCTAAAAATACCTCCCTTACCTATGTGACTTTAATGATAATGAAATCTTATTTTCCTATGCCAAGGGTGTTTATAGTTAATATGATATCGAACAAATTGAAGATTTTGTTGCTTTTAAGGGTGCTTATGAAGTTGCTTCTTTGATTGAAATGTATGATGCTAGTTTCTACAAATCTGAAAACATTTCCATACTTAAATATTGCTATGAAAACTATGCTTATAATGCCTACGTTAAAGAATTTATTGAGAATGTCTGTTGCGTCAGAACAAAATTATGATTCCATTGATTCGATTGAAATATCCCCTCTTGATGAATGTGATGCTTGCTATTCTTACGGCGACGATGCCAATATCAATGATGCTTATGAAAATGAACTTGTTATAGTTCCTTATGTTGAAAAAGAAATTATTGCAATGATGTTACTATAAATTCTATTTATGTCAATTGTGCTAGTGATACGCAAAGATACAAGCTTGGAGATGATAATTTTGTTATGTACACTACCTATTGCAACGATCATGATTGGGGTGATGATATTTCTTTTGATCTTGAAAATTTATTTAAGCCTCATGATGAATATGTTATGGATATTAATGGTGGCAATAATATTGAAAGTGGGTTTGGAGAGGTCATGACTTTAGTTAATGTTGATCCCACTACCTTGGAAGATTGTAAAACTTTAGTTAATGTGGATCATGGAGAGAATATTTTATATGAGAGTGATAACCCACAAGTATAGGGGATCGCAAGAGTTTTCGAGTGTAGAGTATTCAACCCAAATTTATTGATTCGACACAAGGGGAGCCAAAGAATATTCTCGAGTATCTGCAGCTGAGTTGTCAATTCAACCACACGTGAAAAACTTAATATCTACAACAAAGTATTTAGTAGCAAAGTAGTATGGAAGTAACAGTAACGCTGGCAAACGTGACAATAGCAATTTTGTAGTGATCGTAACAATAGCAACGGAAAAGTAACTTAGCAAAGATCAATATGCGGAAAGCTCGTAGGCAATGGATCAGTGATGGATAATTATGTACGATGGCATTCATCATGCAACAATCATAACATAGGGTGATACAGAACTAGCTCCAATTCATCAATGTAATGTAGGCATGTATTCCATATATAGTCATACATGCTTATGGAAAAGAACTTGCATGACATCTTTTGACCTACCCTCCTGTGGCAGCGGGGTCCTAATGGAAACTAATAGATATTAAGGCCTCCTTTTAATGAGAACCGGACCAAAGCATTAGCACTTAGTGAATACACGAACTCCTCAAACCACGGTAATCACCGGAAAGAATCCCAATTATTGTCACCTTGGGATGTGGATCATAACTCGTAATAGGTGTCTATAACTTGCAAGATAGGATCAAGAACACATATATATATTCATGCAAACATAATAGGATCAGATCTGAAATCATGGCACTCAGGCCCTAGTGACAAGCATTAAGCATAGCAAAGTCATAGCAACATCAATCTCAGAACATAATGGTTACTAGGGATCAAACCCTAACAAAACTAACTCGATTACATGATAGATCTCATCCAACCCATCACCATCCAGCAAGCCTACGATGGAATTACTCATGAATGATGGAGATCATCATGAAATTTGTGATGAAGGATGGTTTGTGATGACGACGGCGTTGATTTACCCTCTTCAGAGCCCAAATTAGACTCCAGATCTGCCCTCCCGAGGAAGAACAAGAGGTGGCGGCGGCTCCGTATCATAAAACGCGATGAACTCTTCTCTTTGATATTTTTCTACCCGGATAGGAATATATAGGAGTGGAAACGAGGTCGATGGAGCTACACGAGCCCCACAAGCCAGGGGGCACACCCTAGGTGGGGTCGCGCCCTGTAGGCTTCTGGCGAAGGGGTGGCCCCTCTCCGGTAGATTCTCTCGTCAGTATTTTTTAATTCCAAAAATATTCTCCGTAAATTTTTAGGTCAATCCGAGAACTTCTATTTCTGCACAAAAATAACAGCAAGGCAATTATGCTAAAAACAACGTCAGTCCGAGTTAGTTCCATTCAAACCATGCAAATTAGAGCCCAAAACAAGGGAAAAAGAGTTTGGAAAAGTAGATACGTTGGAGATGTATCATAGATCTATATTTTTGAATTTGAATATGATCCTACATGTAAATATTATGACATAGGAAAATATGGTTATAGAAATTTTCATGTTACTCACTTACCTCTCTTTGTGTGAAAATTATTAATGCTTCATTCTTCCTACATGCATATTCTAGATACTACTTGTCTTGATACTTTATTTACTTACAAACTGCCTATGCATAGGAATTATGTTAGACTTAAACGTGTTTTTAACATGCTACATGATGCTCTCTTTCTCAGTTATTATCTTTCATGTGAGCATCATTATCATCACAAGCCTATCTTAATGGCTATAAGAAAGAGCTTGTTGAGAGAGAACCCAATAGTTTATATTTTTTAGTTAACATGATTGTTGCCTGTGTAATTATTGTGTTTTATGTTGAAATTAGTTTTTGTTCCAAGTAAATCCTTTGGGCTGACTTGAATGATAGTAGAATTGATACGATGCAAAAACTTTAGCGTCCGGTGTGCAGAGTTTCTGTGATTTTACTAGAACATCTTTTTGATCTGAAATGTTTACAAAATATTTATGTAGAAATTACCTAGGTCTTCCTAATTTGTCCGAATTTTTGGAGTTACAAAAGTATGGTACTTAATTATATCTTTACAAATTGTTCTGGTTTAGACATATTCTATTTTTGCTTGCATAGTTTGCTTGTATTGATGATGCTATGGATTATATCCGGGGGTATAAGTCATGGAGAAGTTAGAATACAATACCTTATGCAATAATAAAATATGAATCAATTTATTATAGTAACTATAGTATTTGATATGTTTATTATACTAACGGATCTCATGAAGTTTCTGTTGAGTTTTGTGTGCTGAAGTTTTCAAGTTTTGGGTGTTACCACGATGGACGAAGTAATAAGGAGTGGCAAGAGCCTAAGCTTGGGGATGCCCAAGGCACCCAAGGTAATATTCTAAGAAGACTCAAGCGTATAAGCTTGGGGATGCCTTCTAGGAAATCCGCTCTTTTGTCTCAATCCATCGGTACGTCACTTGGAGCTATATTTTTATTCATCACATGATATGAGTTTTGCTTGGAGTGTCATTTGGTTTAGTATGCTTTTTATTTTTAGTTTTCCACAACATTGTTCTCTGAATACACACACTTGAGAAAGACACACTATCACCATGATCTATTAGAATACTCTTTGTGCTTCACTTATATCTTTTGAGCTTAGCAGTTGCTCTAGTGCTTCACTTATACTCCATGTGTACCTAAATAATTGTAGTTTGGGAGAACTAGTCTAGTTCTCCCCAACTACAATTATTTAGGTACAGATGAAGTATCTTTTAGAGCAATGGGGCGTATAGATTTTATAGAAATAATTGCACTCTCATTCTTCACTTATATTTGCCTAAGAGTTAATAAACAACAACGATAATTTGCATGGGTAGTAAGATTAGTTCAAAAATAATAGGTATTCAATGAGTGCATAATCAAAATCACATGTAGCACATAAAACAGAAATCATGGTTAATGATATTAATGTAGTAATGTGAAAAGGCATGAGTGCATGATCATTGGTTGATATAGGTATCATGAATTAGAGGTGTTAACTTGATATTCATCCAAATATTTTTATGGCATGTTGATGATTTGTGAGCATACTTATTCCTCGTTGAAATCCTAGTGTTGTTTACATCGGGGTGATGTCTACTACACAACTTTATTCTTGTAGACTATGTTGGGCCTCCAAGCACAGAGTTTTGTAGGACGGTAGCAATTTCCCCTCAAGTGGGTGACCTAAGGTTTATCAATCCATGGGAGGTGTAGGATGAAGATGGTCTCTCTCAAACAACCGTGCAATCAAATAAAAAAAATATCTTGTGTCCCCAACACACCCAATATAATGGGAAATTTTATAGGTGCACTTGTTTGGTGAAGAGATGGTGATACAAGTGTAGTATGGATAGTAGATATAGGTTTTTGTAATATGAAAATATAAAAAACAGCAAGGTAGCAAGTGTAAAACAACGAGAAAAACATTGTATAAATGTTTGATAATAAGGCCTAGGCTTCATACTTTCACTAGTGCTATCTCTCAACAATGCTAACATAGTAGAATCATATGATCACCCCTTAACGTGCAACAAAGAATCACTCCGAAGTTCCTATCCAGCGGAGAGCAATAAGATGAAATTGGTGTAGGTAGTAGAACCACCTCAAAGTTATTATTTTTGATCAACCTTTTGAGCTATTCTTATAAGTGACATACACAACCCTAGAGTTCGTGCTGGAATAACACCCATGATACATATCAATCAACCCTAATGTCACCTAGATACTCCAATGTCACCTCAATTAGCCTTGGGTAAATTATGCGACATGCATCAAACAATTTTATATCTATCATATTCAATCCAACACAAAGAATTTCAAGAAGCACCCCAATATTTCTATGGGAGAACATAGTATGAAAACGTGCAATCAACCCCTATGCATAGATCCCAAGGTCACCGCAATCCGCAAGTTGGTGCCATAATATATAGCAAGTGAATCACTTGAATACCCCAATGTCACTATGGGTATTCGTATGCGAGAAATACATCAAGTGTTCTCAAACCAAATATTCAATCCAGCATAACGAGATATTAAAGGGAAAGATTCAATTCATCACAACAAGTTAGCAATGGAATAAAATCATATGATCCAACTAGATTAATAAGGCCCGTGATACATCAAGATCGTGCCATCTCAAGAACACGAGAGAGAGAGATTGAACACATAGCTACTAGTACATACCCTCAGCCCTGAGGATGAACTACTCCCTCCTTGTCATGGCTTCCGCCGACATGATGAAGATGGCCACTGGAGATGATTCCCCCTCTCCGACAGAGTACTAGGAAGACTCTAGATGGGTTTTTCATCGATAGAGAGAGTTGCGACGGCCGATCAGAAGTTCCCTCTTTTCTCTGGGGTTTTTGGTATATATAGGAATTTTCAGCGTTGAAATCATACCAACCATAGCCACATGGGCCCCACAAGACATTAGGGCGTGGCCTAGGGGGAGCCCTATTGGCTTGTGGACCACAGATGGCTCCCCTCCGGTGGCTCTTCGCTCCAATATTGCTTATTTCCCCGAGAAAAAAATATAAAAAAGTTTTGGGCGATTATGAGAACTTCCATTTTCCGCAAAAAAACACCATGGTAATTCTGCTGAAAATAACATCAGTACGGGTTAGTTCTAAATAATTCATATAAAGTGCATCAAAACCATATAAAAGTATTGTAAACATAGGCAAACATGGCATGAATACTTCATAAATTTTCGATATGTTGGAGACATATCACGGGGGCGCATGATGCTTAACTCCTACCACCCTCCTCCCTAGGGGCATTCGAGTAGTGCTTTGCTTTGAGAGAGCTAATAAAATGTTGCAATAAGTATGTGAGTTCTTTATGACTAATGTGAACCCATGGATATATGCACTCTCACCTCCACATATTTGCTAGCCTCTTTGGTACCGTGCATTGCGCATTCTCACCTCGAGAATCAGTGCAACTTTCGTCGGTGTATCCAAACCCCGTGACATGATACACTCTATTGCACATAAGACTCATTGTATATTCCTTAAAACAGCCACCATACCTATCTATCACGGCATTTCCATAGCCATTCTAAGATATATTTGTTGGAAATATGCCCTAGAGGCAATAATAAAATGGTTATTATCATATTTCCTTGTTCATGATAATCGTCTATCGTTCATGCTATAATTGTATTAACAGGAAACAGTAATACATGTGTGAATGAATAGATCACAATGTGTCCCTAGCAAGCCTCTAGTTGGCTAGCTCGTTAGTCAATAGATGATCATGGTTTCCTGATCATGGACATTGGATGTCATTGATAACGGGATCACATCATTGGGAGAATGATGTGGTGGACAAGACCCAATCCTAAGCCTAGCACTAGATCGTATTGTTCGTATGCTAACGCTTTTCTAATGTCAAGTATCTTTTCCTTAGACCGTGAGATTGTGCAACTCCCGGATACCGTAGGAGTGCTTTGGGTGTATCAAACGTCACAACGTAACTGGGTGACTATAAAGGTGCACTACGGGTACCTCCGAAAGTGTCTGTTGGGTTGGCACGAATCGAGATCGGGATTTATCACTCCGTGTGACGGAGAGGTATCTCTGGGCCCACTCGGTAGAACATCATCATGAGCTCAATGTGACTAAGGGGTTAGTCACACGATGACGTGCTACGGAACGAGTAAAGAGACTTACCGGTAACGAGATTGAACAAGGTATAGGTATACCGACGATCGAATCTCGGGCAAGTTCTATACCGACAGACAAAGGGAATCGTATACGGGATTGATTGAATCCTTGACATCGTGGTTCATCCGATGAGATCATCGTGGAGATAGTGGGAGCCACCATGGGTATCCAGACCCCACTGATGGTTATTGACCAGAGAGGTGTCTCGGTCATGTCTGCCTGTCTCCCGAACCCGTAGGGTCTACACACTTAAGGTTCGATGACGCTAGGGTTATAGGGAATTGTTATACGAGATTACCGAAAGTTGTTCGGAGTCCCGGATGAGATCCCGGACGTCACGAGGAGCTCCGAAATGGTCCGGAGGTAAAGATTGATATATAGGACGGATGGTTTCGGACACCGGAAGTGTTTCGGGCATCACCGGTAACGTACCGGGACCACCGGGACCACCGGAGGTGGTCCCGGGGGACCACCGAAGGGGGTGATGACCCCGGGAGGCTAGATGGGCTAAGTGGGGAAGGGAACCAGCCCCTAAGTGGGCTGGTGCGCCCCCACCCAGCCCATGTGCACCAGAAAAAGGGGGAAGGGGGGAACCCTAACTAAGGTGGGCCTTAGGCCCACCAGAGGGGTGCGCCACCCCTCCCCCTTGCCCTGGCCGCCACCCCTCTCCCATCTAAGGGCTGCCGCACCCCTTAGGGGTGGGAACCCTAAGGGCTGCGCCCCCTCCCTCTCCCCCTATATATAGATGAGGTTCGGGGCTGTTTGAGACACGGTTGAATCTCTCTCTCTCGGCGCAGCCCTGCTCCTGTCCCTCCTCCTCTCTGCCGGCGCTTGGCGAAGCCTTGCCGGGAGACCTCGTCTCTCCACCGACACCACGCCGTCGTGTTGCTGGACTTCTTCCCCAACCTCTCCCTCCTCCTTGCTGGATCAAGGTGCGGGAGACGTCACCGGGCTGCACGTGTGTTGAACGCGGAGGTGCCGTCGTTCGGCACTAGATCGGAATCGCTGCGAGTACGACTCCATCAACCGCGTTCTAGCAACGCTTCCGCTTAGCGATCTTCAAAGGTACGAAGATGCTCTTACCCCTCTCTCGTTGCTGGTCTCTCCATAGGAAGATCTGAATAAGCGTAGGAATTTTTTTGAATTTATGCTACGTTACCCAACAGTGGCATCCGAGCCAGGTTTTTTATGCGTAGATTCTATGTACGAGTAGAACACAAAAGTTGTGGGCGATGGTTTGTCAATTTGCTTGCCGTTACTAGTCTTATTCTTTTCCGGCGGTATTGTGGGATGAAGCGGCCTGGATCGACCTTACACGTACGCTTACGTGAGACTGGTTCCACCGACAGACATGCACATCGTGCATAAAGGTGGCTAGCGGGTGTCTGTCTCTCCTACTCTAGTCGGATTGGATTTGATGAAAAGGGTCCTTATGAAGGGTAAATAGCTTTGGCATATCATCGTTGTGGCTGTCACGTAGGTAAGAAGGCGTTCTTGCTAGAAACCCAAATCAGCCACTTAAAACTTGTAGCAACAATTAGAGGACGTCTAACTTGTTTTTGCAGGGTTTGACATGTGATGTGATATGGCCAAAGTTGTGATGTTGCATGTATGATGTATGAGATGATCATGTTATTGTAATAGGTTTCACGACTTGCATGTCGATGAGTATGACAACCGGCAGGAGCCATAGGAGTTGTCTTAATTTATTGTATGAGATGCAACGCCATGTGCTTACTATTTTACTTCATTGCTAACGGTTAGCCATAGTAGTAGTGATAGTAGTAGTTGGCGTGACGACTTCACGGAGACACGATGATGGAGATCATGATGATGGAGATCATGGTGTCACGCCGGTGACAATGATGATCATGCGATGCCTGAAGATGGAGATCGAAAGAGCAAAGATGATAATGGCCATATCATGTCACTATATGATTGCATTGTGATGTTTATCATGTTTTACATCTTATTGCTTAAAACGACGGTAGCATAATAAGATGATCCCTCTTAAAATTTCGAGAACGTATTCCCCTAAGTGTGCACCGTTGTGAAGGTTCGTTGTCTCGAAGCACCACGTGATGATCGGGTGTGATAGATTCTAACGTTCGCATACAACGGGTGTAAGCCAGATTTACACACGCGAAACACCTAGGTTGACTCGACGAGCTTAGCATGTACAGACATGACCTCGAATACAAGAGACCGAAAGGTCGAACATGAGTCGTATGGTTGAATACGATCAGCATGAAGTTGCTCACCATGGTGACTAGTCCGTCTCACGTGATGATCGGACACGGGTTAGTCAACATGGATCATGTATCACTTAGATGACTAGAGGGATGTCGATTTAAGTGGGAGTTCATACTTAATTTGATTAAATGAACTTAATTGTCATGAACTTAGTCTAAAAGTTGTCTTTATAAATATTGTAGATGTCCAACGTCAACCTCAACTTCAACGCATTCCTAGAGAAAAACAAGCTGAAAGATGATGGTAGCAACTATGCGGACTGGGTTCGCAACCTGAAGCTCATCCTTGAAGCAAGTAAAAAGGCTTATGTCCTTAATGCGCCGCTAGGTGACCCTCCCGCTCCCGCAGCAGCCCAGGACATTCTAAACGTCTGGCAAGCGCGGAGTGATGACTACTCTCTGGTCAGGTGTGGCATGTTATACAGTTTAGAAACGGGGCTCCAAAGACGTTTTGAGCAACACGGGGCATATGAGATGTTCCAAGAGCTGAAGCTAGTTTTTCAAGCTCATGCCCGTGTCGAGAGATATGAAGTCTCCGACAAGTTCTTCAGCTGTAAGATGGAGGAGAACAGTTCTGTCAGTGAGCACATACTCAAAATGTCTGGGTTACACGGTCGTCTGACTTCACTTGGAGTCGAACTTCCGGATGATGCTATCATTGACAGAATCCTCCAGTCTCTCCCACCAAGCTACAAAGGCTTTGTGCTTAACTACAACATGAAAGGGATGGAGAAAACCATTCCCGAGTCGTACTCGATGCTCAAGTCTGCAGAAGTAGAAATCAAGAAGGAGCATCAAGTGTTGATGGTCAACAAGACCACTAGTTTCAAGAAAGGCAGGGGTAAGAAGAACTTCAAGAAAGACGGCAAAGCTGTTGCCGCGCCCGGTAAGCCAGATGCCGGGAAGAAGAAAAAGAACGGACCCAAGCCTGAGACTGAGTGCTTCTATTGCAAGGGAAAGGGTCACTGGAAGCGGAACTGCCCCAAATACTTAGCGGACAAGAAGGCCGGCAACGTTAAAGGTATATTTGATATACATGTTATTGATGTGTACCTTACCAGCGCTCGTAGTAGCTCCTAGGTATTTGATACCGGTGTTGTTGCTCACATTTGCAACTCAAAGCAGGAACTGCGGAATAAGCGGAGACTGGCCAAGGACGAGGTGACGATGCGCGTCGGGAATGGTTCAAAGGTCGATGTGATCGCCGTCGGCACGCTACCTCTACATCTACCGTCGGGATTAGTTTTAAACCTTAATAATTGTTATTTAGTACCAGCTTTAAGCATGAACATTGTATCAGGGTCTTGCTTAATGCGAGACGGCTACTCATTTAAGTCAGAGAATAATGGTTGTTCTATTTATATGAGTGATATGTTTTATGGTCATGCTCCGCTGGTGAATGGTTTATTCTTGATGAATCTCGATCGTGACGTTACACATATTCATAGTGTGAGTACCAAAAGATGCAAAGTTGATAATGATAGTCCCACATACTTGTGGCACTGCCGCCTTGGTCATATCGGCGTTAAACGCATGAAGAAGCTCCATACTGATGGACTATTAGAGTCTCTTGACTTTGAATCATTTGACACATGCGAACCGTGCCTCATGGGCAAGATGACTAAGACTCCATTCTCAGGAATAATGGAGAGAGAAACCGACTTATTGGAAATAATACATACTGATGTGTGTGGTCCAATGAACGTTGAAGCTCGCGGTGGTTATCGTTATGTTCTCACTCTCACCGATGATTTGAGTAGGTATGGGTATATCTACTTGATGAAGCACAAATCTGAGACATTTGAAAAGTTCAAGGAGTTTCAGAGTGAGGTTGAGAATCAACGTGACAGGAAAATTAAATGTCTACGATCCGATCGTGGAGGAGAATATTTGAGTCACGAGTTTGGCACACACCTAAGGAAGTGTGGAATCGTTTCACAACTGACGCCGCCTGGCACACCGCAGCGCAACGGAGTGTCTGAACGTCGTAATCGCACTTTATTAGATATGGTACGATCTATGATGTCTCTCACCGACTTACCGCTATCATTTTGGGGATACGCATTAGAAACTGCAGCATTCACTTTAAATAGGGCACCGTCTAAATCCGTTGAGACGACACCGTATGAACTATGGTTTGGCAAGAAACCTAAGTTGTCGTTTCTTAAAGTTTGGGGCTGCGATGCTTATGTGAAGAAACTTCAACCAGAAAAGCTCGAACCCAAAGCGGAAAAATGCGTATTCATAGGATACCCTAAGGAAACTATTGGGTATACCTTCTATCTTAGATCCGAAGGTAAAACCTTTGTTGCCAAGAACGGATCCTTTCTAGAGAAAGAGTTTCTCTCGAAAGAAGTAAGTGGGAGGAAGGTAGAACTTGATGAGGTAATTACACCCCCTCTCGAACAGGAAAGTAGCGCAACGCAAGAAGTTGTTCCTGTGGTGCCTACACCGACTGAAGAGGAAGTTAATGATGATGATCATGAAGCTTCGGATCAAGTTACTACTGAACCGCGAAGGTCCACAAGGGTACGCTCCGCACGAGAGTGGTACGACAACCCTGTGATGGAAATCATGTTGTTAGACAACGGTGAACCTTCGAACTATGAAGAAGCAATGGCGGGCCCAGATTCCAACAAATGGCTTGAAGCCATGAAATCCGAGATAGGATCCATGTATGAGAACAAAGTATGGACTTTGGTGGACTTGCCCGATGACTGGCGAGCCATAGAAAATAAATGGATCTTCAAGAAGAAGACTGATGCAAACGGTAATGTAACCGTTTACAAAGCTCGACTTGTCGCAAAGGGTTTTCGACAAATTCAAGGAATTGACTACGAAGAGACTTTCTCTCCCGTAGCGAAGCTGAAATCAGTCCGAATCATGTTAGCAATTGCCGCCTTTTATGATTATGAAATTTGGCAAATGGACGTCAAAACAGCGTTCCTTAACGGGAATCTTAAGGAAGAGTTGTATATGATGCAACCAGAAGGTTTTGTCGATCCTAAAGGTGCTAACAAAGTATGCAAGCTCCAGCGCTCCATCTATGGGCTGGTGCAAGCATCTCGGAGTTGGAACATTCGCTTTAATGAGGTGATCAAAGCGTTTGGGTTCATACAGGTTTACGGAGAAGCCTGTTTGTACAAGAAAGTGAGTGGGAGCTCTGTAGCTTTCCTCGTACTATATGTGGATGACATATTATTGATGGGGAATGATATAGAGATGTTGGAGAGCATAAAGGCCTATTTGAACAAGAGTTTTTCAATGAAGGACCTTGGAGAAGCTGCATACATATTAGGCATCAAGATCTATAGAGATAGATCGAGACGCCTCATAGGTCTTTCGCAAAGTACATACCTTGACAAGATACTGAAGAAGTTCAATATGGAAAACTCAAAGAAAGGGTTCTTGCCAGTTTTGCAAGGTATGAGATTGAGTAAGACTCAGTCGCCGACCACGGCAGCAGATAGAGAGAAGATGAAATCTGTCCCCTACGCTTCAGCCGTGGGCTCTCTAATGTATGCCATGCTGTGTACCAGACCTGATATAAACCTTGCGATAAGCTTGGTAGGGAGGTACCAAAGTAATCCCGGTACGGAACACTGGACAACGGTCAAGAATATCCTTAAGTACCTGAAAAGGACGAAGGAAATGTTTCTCGTTTATGGAGGTGACGAAGAGCTCGTCGTAAAGGGTTACGTCGACGCTAGCTTCGACACAGATCCGGATGACTCTAAGTCACAAACCGGATACGTATATGTGTTGAATGGTGGGGCAGTGAGCTGGTGCAGCAGCAAGCAAGAAGTCGTGGCAGCATCTACATGTGAAGCGGAGTACATAGCTGCTTCAGAAGCGGCTCATGAAGGAATTTGGATGAAGGAGCTCATCACCGACCTTGGAGTGGTTCCAAGCGCGTCGGGTCCTATGACACTCTTCTGTGATAACACTGGAGCCATTGCCATAGCCAAGGAGCCCAGGTTTCATCGGAAGACAAAGCACATCGAGCGCCGCTACAACTCCATCCAGGACCATGTCCAGAGTGGAGTGATAGATATTTGTAAAGTACACACGGATCTGAATACTGCAGACCCGTTGACTAAACCTCTTCCACGAGCAAAACATGATCAACACCATAATGCTATGGGTGTTCGATACATCACAATGTAACTAGATTATTGACTCTAGTGCAAGTGCGAGACTGTTGGAAATATGCCCTAGAGGCAATAATAAAATGGTTATTATCATATTTCCTTGTTCATGATAATCGTCTATCGTTCATGCTATAATTGTATTAACAGGAAACAGTAATACATGTGTGAATGAATAGATCACAATGTGTCCCTAGCAAGCCTCTAGTTGGCTAGCTCGTTAGTCAATAGATGATCATGGTTTCCTGATCATGGACATTGGATGTCATTGATAACGGGATCACATCATTGGGAGAATGATGTGGTGGACAAGACCCAATCCTAAGCCTAGCACTAGATCGTATTGTTCGTATGCTAACGCTTTTCTAATGTCAAGTATCTTTTCCTTCGACCGTGAGATTGTGCAACTCCCGGATACCGTAGGAGTGCTTTGG
Organism: Hordeum vulgare subsp. vulgare; assembly: GCF_904849725.1. Classification (NCBI taxonomy): domain Eukaryota; kingdom Viridiplantae; phylum Streptophyta; class Magnoliopsida; order Poales; family Poaceae; genus Hordeum; species Hordeum vulgare. Next base: position 481,102,170 of record NC_058520.1, read on the forward strand.
GTGTATCAAACGTCACAACGTAACTGGTGACTATAAAGGTGCACTACGGGTACCTCCGAAAGTGTCTGTTGGGTTGGCACGAATCGAGATCGGGATTTGTCACTCCGTGTGACGGAGAGGTATCTCTGGGCCCACTCGGTAGAACATCATCATGAGCTCAATGTGACTAAGGGGTTAGTCACATGATGACGTGCTATGGAACGAGTAAAGAGACTTACCGGTAACGAGATTGAACAAGGTATAGGTATACCGACGATCGAATCTCGGGCAAGTTCTATACCGATAGACAAAGGGAATCGTATACGGGATTGATTGAATCCTTGACATCGTGGTTCATCCGATGAGATCATCTTGGAGCTAGTGGGAGCCACCATGGGTATCCAGACCCCGCTGATGGTTATTGACCAGAGAGGTGTCTTGGTCATGTCTGCCTGTCTCCCGAACCCGTAGGGTCTACACACTTAAGGTTCGATGACGCTAGGGTTATAGGGAATTGTTATACGAGATTACCGAAAGTTGTTCGGAGTCCCGGATGAGATCCCGGACGTCACGAGGAGCTCCGGAATGGTCCGGAGGTAAAGATTGATATATAGGACGGATGGTTTCGGACACCGGAAGTGTTTCGGGCATCACCGGTAACGTACCGGGACCACCGGGACCACCGAAGGTGGTCCCGGGGGACCACCGAACGGGGGTGACGACCCCGGGAGGCTAGATGGGCTAAGTGGGGAAGGGAACCAGCCCCTAAGTGGGCTGGTGCGCCCCCCACCCAGCCCATGTGCACCATAAAAAGGGGGAAGGGGGGAACCCTAACTAAGGTGGGCCTTAGGCCCACCAGAGGGGTGCGCCACCCCTCCCCCTTGCCCTGGCCGCCACCCCTCTCCCATCTAAGGGCTGCCGCACCCCTTAGGGGTGGGAACCCTAAGGGCTGCACCCCTCCCTCTCCCCCTATATATAGATAAGGTTCGGGGCTGTTTGAGACACGGTTGAATCTCTCTCTCTGGGCGCAGCCCTGCTCCTCTCCCTCCTCCTCTCTGCCGGCGCTTGGCGAAGCCCTGCCGGGAGACCTCGTCTCTCCACCGACACCACGCCGTCGTGTTGCTGGACTTCTTCCCCAACCTCTCCCTCCTCCTTGTTGGATCAAGGTGCGGGAGACGTCACCGGGCTGCACGTGTGTTGAACGCGGAGGTGCCGTCGTTCGGCACTAGATCGGAATCGCTGCGAGTACGACTCCATCAACCGCGTTATAGAAACGCTTCCGCTTAGCGATCTTCAAAGGTACGAAGATGCTCTTACACCTCTCTCGTTGCTGGTCTCTCCATAGGAAGATCTGAATAAGCGTAGCATTTTTTTTTGAATTTATGCTACGTTACCCAACAATATTGCCATGCAACTTCCACCGTCACTTCATATGACTTATACTTGCATTGTCGTATTGCTTTGCATGATCATACGATAGCTAGGATGATATTTACATGGCTTGTCCGTTTTTTGATATCTTTCGCTACGCTAGATCATTGCACATCCTCCTACATGCCAGAGGCATTCATATAGAGTCATATCATCCTACCTGTTTTTCATATTGAGTTGTAAGTAAATAAAAGTGTGATGATCATCATTATCAGGGCACTGTCTCAGTGAGGAAGGAATGATCGAGATAATGATTCCCCCACAAGCCAAGATGACACTCCGAGCGAAAAATGTAAAAGAAAAAAAGAAAAAGAAAAAAGAAAGAAAATAAAAAATAGGTAAAAAGAGAAAGAATAAATAAATGATTGAAAAGAGAGAAGGGACAGTGCTACTACCTCCTCTTCCACACTTGTGCCTCAAAGTGGCACCATGTTCTTCATATAGAGAGTCTATTGTTTTGTCACTACCATATGCTAGTGGGAATTTTTCATTATATCATTTGTCTTGTATATTCCATTGACAGTCTTTCTCAAATGCATGAGGTCTTCATGAGCAAGCAAGCTAGATGCACACCCACTTAGCTTGAGTTGAGATTTCATACACTTATAGCTCTAGTGCATGTGTGGCATGTCAATCTATACTCCTCAGATTGATATCGATTGAAAGGCATCGCCATGGCCCGTTGATACACCTAGTTGATGCAAGACTTTCTTCTCCACTTTCACCCCTTTGAAACCTACCACCATATCCTATTCCACCTTTATGCTATATCCATGGTTCACGCTCATATATCGCGCAAGTAATACAAAGCTTAAGCGCATTAAAAAGTATGATCCAATTGCATGACTTGATACCATGGTGCTTAAAATTTGTATTAATGTGGCGAGGATGTTGGAAATATGCCCTAGAGGCAATAATAAATTAGTTATTATTATATTTCTTTGTTCGTGATAATCGTTTTTTATCCATGCTATAATTGTATTGATTGGAAACTCAAATACATGTGTGGATACATAGACAAAACACTGTCCCTAGTAAGCCTCTAGTTAACTAGCTCTTCGATCAAAGATGGTCAAGGTTTCCTAACCATAGGCAAGTGTTGTCACTTGATAATGGGATCACATCATTAGGAGAATCACGTGATGGACTAGACCAAAACTATGAATGTAGCATATTGATCGTGTCATTTTGTTGCTATTGCTTTCTGCGTGTCAAGTATTTATTCCTATGACCATGAGATCATATAACTCACTGGCACCGGAAGAATACCTTGTGTGTATCAAACGTCGCAACATAACTGGGTGACTATAAAGGTGCTCTACAGGTATCTCCGAAGGTGTCCGTTGAGTTAGTATGGATCAAGAATGGGATTTGTCATTCCGTGTGACGGAGAGGTATCTCGGGGCCCGCTCGGTAATACAACATCACACACAAGCCTTGCAACCAATATGACTAAGTGTAAGTCATCGGATCTTGTATTACCGAATGAGTAAAGAGACTTGCCGGTAACGAGATTGAAATAGGTATGCGGATACCGGCGATCAAATCTTGGGCAAGTAACATACCGAAGGACAAAGGGAATGACATACGGGATTATACGGATCCTTGACACCGAGGTTCAACCGATAAGATCTTCGGAGAATATGTAGAATCCAATATGGGCATCCAGGTCCCGCTATTGGATATTGACCGAGGAGTGCCTCGGGGCATGTCTACATAGTTCTCGAACCTGCAGGGTGTGCATAGTTAAGGTCCGATGATGTTTTAGTATAGTTGAGTTATATGTGTGGTTAACGAATGTTGTTCGGAGTCCCGGATGGGATCACGGACGTCACGAGGGTTTCCGGAATGGTCCGGAAACAAAGATTGATATATAGGATGGTTTCATTTGGTCAACGGAAAGTTTCGGGCAATTCCGACAGTGTACCAGGAGTGACGAATGGGTGCCGGGAGTTCACCGGGAGGGGCTCACCCACCCGGGAGTGAGCCCAAGGCACTAGGGTGGTGCCACAAGTCCTTAGTGGGCTGGTGGAGTCAGCCCAAGGGGCCCATGGAGCCACATAATAAAATACGAAAAGAAATCAAAAGAAAAGGGGAAAGAGGGAGGTGGGAAGGAAGAGGAGGGCTCCTACTACCCAAACCGAATTGGAGGAGGAGTCCTCCTCCTCCCTTGGCCGGCGCACCTTGAGGCCTTGCCTCAAGGCTAGCCCTCCCCCTCCCTCCTATATATATTGGTGGTTTAGGGATGATTTGATACACAACTTTGCCACGTGCAATTCTAGCCTAAACCACACAGTTTCACTTCTAGATCGGATTTGTGCGGAGCTCGGATGTCACATCCCTAGCTACCCTTTGATGATTAGCAAGATTGTGCTCATATTTTTATTCTTGCATTAAAAATGGAAATAGAATCAAAGATAAACCCTAGCACTTCCATATTCAACCCAATTCAAAACTTGTGACAAATCAATGAACCCAAAATGGCCTTCATAAAAGTACATCATTTTTGATAAATATTGGAAACAAAAATTTAGGGTTGAAACTTATTTTTGCAAAACATTTGGCTTTTGATTTAAATATTAAAAGCTACTAAAATCACCCAAATATATGATTTCAAATATTTCAGAATTTCATAAAATGTTGAATCTTGTATATGGGCTTGGAAATATTCTAAATAACACCCCAGAGTTTATTCACTATTTTAGGAATAGTTTGGAGCCAAAAATGAAATGAAACAAATGTCAGAAAGGTTAAAACAGAAATCAAAAAAGAAATAAAATGGAAAAATGCTTACCTGACGCTCACCTGGCCCAGTCCATCTCCTCCTCCCTGTCGTCTTCCTCGCGCGAGTCGGCAACAGGATGTGGCCGCCGCTTCCTCCGGCGCGGCCACGCACGTGAGTGTCTGCCTGGCCTCCCCGACACGCTGGCCGCGAAGGGATAAGTCTCCCGCATCCATTCCAGCTCTCTCCCTCTTCTCATTCGCCCTCCTGCTCCCCTCTCTCTCGGCCGCCATTAGAGCCGAGCTTGAGCTCGAGCTCGCCGTCGTCTCTGGCCTCCGCAAGCTTTCCCGAGCACGTTGTTCTCGCCGCCTCGTCCAGCACGTCATACCTGCCAAAGGAAACAAGCCCTGCATCGCCCAGACGTTGTCGTCTTCCTCCTCGGATCACCGAAGCTCGCCGCCGTCATTCTACCTCTCCAGGCCGTCCCCAAGCCCGCTCTCGACGTCTCTGCAACCCGTGTGAGCTCAGGATGATTTCCCCCTTCTTTTCCCCATCGATCCCGTGCCCTAGCGCCCGATTCTAGCGGAGCCCGATGAGATCCGCCGCGGGAGCTCGTCGCCGGTGATGTTCCGATGATGGATTGGTCCATCTGAGACCACCATCAGCTTTAGTGCGTTGTGTAGATGATGTAGTAACCAATCCCTCGCCCTATTGCCCTCTGTTTCGATGATCTCAATGTTGCCCAAGCTCCAGCAATCGCCGAGCTCGTCGCCGGCATCGGCCCTTTCAACCCCTGAGACTAGCAAAAATGGACGCGCGGACGAGTGGCCGTTCTTCCAGTGCCATCCGCCGCTCATTTGGTCGCTGGAGTAGCATTTCTGATGCCCTCCGCCGTCCCTGGAGCCACCGGCGGCTCGACGCCGGTGGGTTTGACTCCAGCGCCGGTGGGTTGACTCCCCTCAGCCCATGACAGGTGGGGCCAGCCCCTGGCTAATTAAGTTTTAGTTAATAAAAATAACTAGATAATTAAAACCCTAATCAGTCACTCACATGTGGGCCAGTCTATGTTAATTAACTATTTAACTTCAAGTTTAATCAAAATCTAACCAGAGTCACTGACCAGTGGGTCCCACTGGTCAGGTTTGACTTTCAACGGCCAGACTAACCTGCTGATGTCATGCTGATGCAATAATATTATTTCTGTAATTTAAATAATTCAAAATAAGTGCAAAACTTTGGAAATTCATAGAAAATTAAATATAACTCCAAATTTGACAAATAATATATGTAAATTGATCAAAAATGCAATGAACACAATGGTGCTATTTTCATGCATGACAAATAAAGTTATGAAACAGCATCAGGTGAAATCAATTAAAGGAATTTAATAAATGTCCCATTTCAAATAGTATTTGAATTTGAATTCAAATCAGATTCATACTAAGTTTTGATAGACACTCTAGCTCATGCTACATTTCATTTCATGCCATGATCATGCATCATAATGTTGCATATGAATGTTATTGATTGTCGTTATTATTTCGATAGGCTCTGCCCTTCCGGATACGTCTGAATACCCGACTGACGGATTTAATCCTTCTGCTAAGCAACAAGGCAAGCACCCTTTTGATCATACCGATATAATCCCATCTTCTTGCTCCTGCTCCCACTTATTGCACTAGGACAAAATATTTCAAATGCTTTACTTTGCTACCTAGCATACCTGGTAGTTGCTTGAGCCATGATGTGCCTTTTCCTGCTATGCTTGCTATGCCTAGAGTTGTGTCAGGTCTGTTTCATCTGGGTGATGAACATGAATGGATGAATGTGTTCTAGTGACTAAGTATAAGCGTGGAACCTGATTTGGTAAAGGTACCGATGAAAGGCTATGTAGGAGTACATGGCGGGTTGTTTCATTGGAACCATCCTTAGGAACTGAGTTCCGTGTATGTAATCCAAGACTAGTTACTACCACATGTTGGGCCCTGAAATATGACCCCGCTCGACATATTAATTGCCTAGTACTCGGTCCAGGAGTTGCAAGTAGTTTCTGGTGTTTATAGTCATGCTGGAGGCCGTGTATAGTGTTGACCTTAGAGGTGAGCTATGATGCGGTAGGCAGTGGCACGGTGTACCAAGTGGCACCCGAATGGTGGACTTGGGAACCCTGCGCACATCGTTTGGGGCCGTGGCGGAAACCTCGACCGGACTTATGTGCGGGTTACTCTCAAATAGGCGATAAACCTGGACTAGGTATTAGCGTGGTTAACGGTCGTGGCCGACTCCCTCGCCGGGCTTCCGCTTGAAGGTTGCTGAGGTGCATGACGTGCACATGGCAATAAGTGGCGAGAGCGTGTGTGAAGAAGTACACCCCTGCAGGGTTATGACCTATTCGAATAGCCGCGTCCGCGGGTATGGACTACTTGGAGACATATATTGTTTATAGATAACTTTAATGGCTAATCATAAAAGTATCAAGATAAGTGTGAGTATCATGTATGGCATTTCCGTAGGGAGACGGAAAGGAATCCATGATAGTATATTGTTGTGGTGGTAGTGGACTCGTGTACGACTTATCAAAGTTGTTTAAAATCATATAAAATTGTAGTTTAGTCTAGCCAAGAGACAAAGCTGGCTTGCGGCATGTGACCCCACAACCCCCTTTTCATTGTTACATGTGCATGAGTAGATAGATCTGTTCTAAAGTCTTGCTGAGTAATTTTGCACTCATGTTTGCTTAATAAATGTTGCAGAGGATACCCACGAGCCAACAGGTGGGTTCTATCTAGACATCGATGATGACGAGTAGCTGGTGTCCCAGCTACGACCTGGCCCCTTTCAAAAGGGATCTGTAGATAGTCAGGCTTTATGCCTTTTCCTTTCAACTGTTTGTACTCAGACAGCTCTAATGCTTCCGCTTGGTTTGTATGACTCTGTTTGTATGACTTGAATATCGGGTCGTGTGACCCCTACCTGTATGAACATATTACGTAAGACTCTTCCGAGTCTTCCAAATAAATGTTGTGATGTTGTATGGTTATGTTGTGATGCCATTGTTGTATCTATGCATATCGAGTATGTCATGCGTACGTGTGATGCACTGTGATATGTATGGGATTCGACACCTAGTCGTATGCCCTTAGTAGCTCTCTATCCAGAGAAATGCCCCTTTGTGATTCCAATGAGCCTTGGTAGTTCGCTACTGCTCCGGACACATTGGTTGACCGACATGTATCCTTTTTAGTTGTTGTGTCTGTCCCTACGGGGAAATTTCACGCGGTGTAATGGAGTCCTTGTAGCTTGCTACGACTCGTCCACACTCACTGATGACCGACACCTGCTTTGTTGGGTTATGTATGCCTGTCTCTGTACACTTGAGCCACTTGAGTTTATGACTAGTTATGTCGACCCGGGTTCTTTGACATTGGAATGCTAGCGACACAAATGCATAGGTCAAAAGGCGCAAACGGTCCCGGCTAAGGTAAGGTGGCAGCCGTGGGGTTAACCGTGTGTGAGACCGCAAAGAGATGCGATGTGTTAGAGGCTGGATTCTTATGGCTTAGGATCGGGGTCCCGACAGCCTTGGTATCAGAGCCTGACTGACTGTAGGATTACTAAGCCAAAATGGTCGAAGTTGAGTCTGGAAATGTTGTAGATATATATAAGGGAATTGTTTGTGGAAGGGAACGTAAGATTTCTTGCTTCTCCCCTTAAGTCATTCTATTCTGGTCATCCTCGTCTTTTCTACGGGGATTAAGAACTAGGTTACTTATCTATCTCTCAGGATCGCGTGTTACTATTATGTAGACTGTAGGAAAATGGTTCGAGAGTTATCCGAGTTTCTTTTGTTCTAAGGAAAAGAAAATAAGTTTTGACGACCATGGAATTGAAGTTGATAGTTGAGTGGTTATGTTATCCTATCTTTTGTGGGTTGTCTCAAAATTGTTTTTGAGCATTTACAACCATTATGCTGCCCAACTTTATCTCCAGAACTCTAATGCCCTTTGCATTACTCTCTATTTCATATGCCTGGTCGACCTTCTCGTGAGGTGGTCCGTCTGACTAGGTGCATTGATGTGCCGGGTCACACGGCCATGCTGGTCAGGATGATGTTAGTAGCCGGTTACCGATGGTACGCAGAGTATACAATGGAGGAGCAGTACCGGGATTTCAACCAGAGTCAGTACCTATGCACTGTTAGGGTATTCCCAGATTACCCTGGAGCCAAGGATCTGATCCATTGGTCTTATGGATTGGGGGTTACCGTTGACACGGCGGTACAAGATGCCACCTATTCAATGTTGACCATCATGAGAGCCAGACATGCACTATTGCAGAATTCAGAGTTCTGCTATGTTCCCGCTTCTCAGCCAGGAGAAGAAGGATATCTTAGTGGGGTCTACTTTGATTCCTCTTTGGAGGATCCGCTGCTGCAGCCTACCGCTGAGATGTTAGAGAATAGAGACAGAGATGCTCGTGCCATTCGTATGGAGCTCTATGCTACTCGTGCCCGTTTGTGGACAGCCCTGACACAGCAGGCACCAGTAGTTCAGACAGGTTATGGGGATATGGAGATGTTGAACCCCGTTAGGACTCATCTTCCAACTCATGTTGACTAGCCTGCTATAGGAGGTGTCACCCCTCTTCGGGGGCCTCTACTACCACCAGTCACGGGACCAAGGCCACACCCGTGTCCTTACGGTTCCCAGGGGTCTCAGGCTTGAGTATTTCCTGATCTGCAGGTTGAGCTCCCAGGCCATGGAGGCAACCTTTATGAGATATTTTATGCGGATTCTTGAACCCGTGAGTGGAAGAGTAGTATGGTAGTAGTTGTACCTCCACAGTCCTGTGTGCCTTGTGCAGTATGACTATGCTGTCAGATGAGTTCCGGAGGCATAGATAAATAATGTATAGGAATCTTGGAAAGCCTCTAATGAGTAGTATCATCTTTTTAGTAGTTTGCCCTTCAGTTTGAGATTGTACTGAGCTATGTAATGGTGTTTTGAACCATGGTGTATATATAGCAGTTGCTTGATACCATGTTGTTCGGATGTTCATTCCCGCATTCCATGTGTTCAGTGCATTCTAAATCCATAGCTAGTATTGATGTTGATATTAGTCTAAGCTGTGAGTTTGTTTGCCAGGATGGTGTTTACCAGGCAGAACCGCGCCCCTAACCATGAGCAGGGAGAAGGTAGTCAGGCAACACAGGAGGAACTGCCTCACCCGCCTTCTCTGGCGGAGGTTATGCTCAAGGCGGAAAGGAACAAGCGAGAGACTAACCGTCTGCTACAATGTATTGAGCAAAACACGGCTCGTCAGCCGCAAAATGATGCAGTGTCTCTCAATGACTTTGTGAAGTTGAATCCCCCGAAGTTCCATCACTCCTTCGATCCTCTCGACGCTGATGATTGGTTGTGCAGTATATCGCGCAAGATACACTCTGCCAATGTTTCTGAGGCTGACAAGGTGACCTTCGTTGCGTACTTTCTGGAAGGCCCCGCCAATCTGTGGTGGGAGAACTTTGAAGCTATGCGTCCTGCCGGACCAGCAGCCACATGGGCAGATTTCAGTGCAGCCTTCCGTCTGCACCACATTCCAGAGGGTCTGATGGACCGTAAGAGAGAGGAATTATATGCCTTCACCCAGGGAAAGTTGACCGTGGATGCTTATAGCCGCGAGTTCGGTAATCTTGCTCGCTACACAACTGAAGAGGTGTCAACTGATGCCAAGAAGCAAGCAAGATTCCGCAAGGGTGTGAGCCCCGAACTTCATCGTGACCTGCACCTTCATGAATGTACAAGTTTTCAAGCTCTTGTCAACAAGGCGATCAGTGCGGAGACTGGTCATACCGACTATGAAGCCATGAAGAAGCACTCTCGCGATTCTGGTACCTCATCCGGTTCCGCGTTTCCAAAGCGCCGGTTGTGGGCCCCGAATAGCTCTCTGCCGCCAAGATATACCCCGAGGCCATCCTATGTGGCGCCTGAGGCGAACCAGACCAACCCTCCAGCAAAGACCTATGGTGGTCCAGCTAGCAATGCTGCACCACGTGCCAATCAGGTGACCTGTTACAAGTGTGGAGAACCAGGGCACTATTCACAAGAGTGTCCTCAGAATATAGCTGCCAAGCAACCTGGGAAGTCTGTTGGGCAAGGCAAGTCGGGCAAAGCATATTATGTGAAGCCAACACCTGCGCGCGGCCGCGTGAATTATGTTTCAGCAGAGGATCCCGACGTCATTTTGGGTACGCTCCTCGTCAATCATCACCCAACGTCTGTTCTTTTTGACACTGGATCATCTCATTCCTTCATTTCCGAAAGTTATGCGCAGTTGCATAACATGTCCTTTTGTGATATGCCAATCCCATTAGTTGTCCAAACCCCTGGTAGTAAATGGCAAACTTCTAGGATAAGTTATGACAATGAAATCCTAGTAGACATGCTAGTTTTTCTAGCATCATTGATAGTCCTAAAATCCTCAGATATCAATATCATCTTGGGTATGTACTGGATGTCAGCTCATTACGCCAAGATTGATACCCATACTAGGAATGTTCAGCTTACCCACGGCTCGGGTGAGATAGTTAATGTCTCAACTCGAGTTGCCAAATGCCAACTCTATTCCCTCAATGCTAGTCCTCTCCCAGAACTTGAAGACATTCTGGTAGTCCATGACTTTTCGGATGTTCTCCCAGAAGAACTGCCAGGAATTCCACCTGACAGGGATGTAGAGTTTGTGATAGAACTTGTTCCAGGAACTGTTCCAATAGCCAGAAGACCCTATAAGATGGCACCCTTGGAGCTAGCCGAACTCAAGAAACAACTAGATGAGGCCTTGAGCAAAGGTTTCATTCATCCTAGCTCTTCTCCTTGGGCTTGTCCCGTCCTCTTCATCAAGAAGAAAGATGGAACAGACCGGATGGTTGTAGATTATCGACCAGTTAACCTGGTCACCATACAGAACAAGTATCCGCTCCCCAGGATCAATGATCTGTATGATCAGCTCGGTGGATCCTCAGTCTTTTCCAAAATGGATTTGAGGTTGGGTTACCATCAAATCAAGATCAAGAACGGGAACATTCCAAAAACGGCTTTTGTCACTCGTTATGGCCAATACGAGTACACCGTCATGTCCTTTGGTTTAACCAATGCCCCAACCACCTTCTCTCGCTTGATGAATTCAATCTTCATGGAGTATTTGGATAAATTCGTCATGGTATACCTTGATGATATTCTCATCTACTTGAAGAACGAACAAGAACATGCTGAGCATCTAAGGCTGGTATTGATGAAACTTTGAGAGCATCGCCTTTATGCCAAGTTTTCAAAATGTGAATTTTGGTTACCAGAAGTGACCTATCTAGGCCACGTAATATGTGTTAAGGGTATTTTTGTCCATCCCAAGAGAGTTCAAGCCGTCCTTGATTGGACTCAACCTGAATCGGTTAAGCAAAGTTAGGAGTTTTCTTGGTCTAGCGAGCTATTGTCGTCACTTTGTTGAGAACTTCTCCAAGGTTGCAAAGCCTCTAACTGAACTCCCCAAGAAAGATAAAAAGTTTGAGTGGACACCACAGTGTAAGCATAGCTTTCAGGAACTGAAAAGACGCGTGACTTCCGCACCGGTGTTGCTACCACCAGATTTCTCTAAGGACTTCGTTATCTATTGCGACGCCTCGCGGCAAGAATTAGGATGAATTCTTATGCAGGATCGTCATGTGATTGCATACGCATCTCGACAGTTGCGTCCACATGAGGATAATTATCCTACACACGATCTTGAGCTGGCAGCTGTAGTCCATGCACTAAAAACCTAGCGAAATCACCTTCTTGGTAATCGTTGCAAAATATTCACTCATCACCAAAGTCTGAAATATATCTTCACCTAGCTGGATTTGAATCTCAGGCAAAGACGGTGGGTCGAGTTGATCACATATTATGACTTAGGGATAACTTACACCCCGGGGAAGCCAATGTCATGGCTGATGCACTAAGTTGTAAGTCTTATTGTAACAACTTGATGTTACAACAAGGTCAACCACGTCTCTATGAGGAATTTCAGATGTTAAACCTTCACATTGTTCCTCAAGGATTCCTTTCTACCCTGGTGGCGAAACCTACTCTTAGGGATCAAATCATAGCTAGCCAAAAGCATGATAAAGGTATATCACGGATCAAGGAGAATATCATTAGCGGAAACGCTAAGGAATTCTCCATGAATGATCAAGACGTTGTGTTCTTCCAGAACCGTCTAGTGGTTCCTAAGAATCCACATCTGAGGCAGTTGATCCTTAAGGAGGCTCATGATTCTCCTCTCACCATTCATCCTGGTAGTACTAAGATGTATCAGGACCTACGCCAGAGGTTTTGGTGGACTAGGATGAAGAGAGAAATTGCTGAGTTCGTTGCTAACTGCGACATTTGTTGTCGAGTTAAAGCGGAACATCAAAGGCCTGCTGGCACCCTTCAACCTTTAGCTATTCCTGAATGGAAATGGGATAAAGTTAGTATGGATTTCATCACTGGTTTTCCCAGGACCAAGAAAGGGAATAATGCTATCTTTGTGGTCATTGACCATCTTTCCAAAGTAGCTCATTTTCTTCCAGTTCGTGAGAGTATAACAGCTAGCCAGCTAGCAGAGTTATCTCTCTCTTGAATAGTGTCTCTTCATGGTGTCCCTCTAGAGATTAACTCAGATCGTGGAAGTATTTTTACTTCTCGCTTCTGGGAAAGTTTTCAAAATGCCATGGGGACTCACCTATCTTTTATCACCGCTTTCCATCCTCAATCAAGTGGTCAAGTAGAAAGAGTGAATCAAATCCTAGAGGATATGCTCCGAGCTTGTGTTATATCGTTCGATATGAATTGGGAGAAGTGCCTTCCATTCGCCAGATTTGCTTATAACAATAGTTATCAATCAAGCTTGGTCAAAGCCCCTTTTAAAGTTCTCTATGGACGAAGATGTCGAACACCTCTTAATTGGTCAGAAACCGGAGAGAGGCAACTCTTTGGTCCGTATATGATACACGAAGCAGAAGAGCAAGTTCGCATTATTCATGAAAAGTTGAAAACAGCTCAATCTCGTCAAAAGAGCCAATATGATCGTCATCATAAGGCTGTGACCTTTGAAGTTGACGAGAAGGCTTACCTTCGGGTTACACCTTTGAAGGGCACCCATCGCTTCGGTATCAAAGGAAAATTGGCTCCTCGTTACATTGGTCCTTTTCGCATTCTTGCCAAACGAGGAGAAGTTGCCTACTAGTTGGAACTTCCTCTGCATCTTTCCAAGGTTCATGATGTCTTCCACGTCTCGCAACTCACGCATTGCTTCTCGGATCCTGTCCGTGGAGTGGACCACGAAACGCTTGATCTCCAAGATAACCTTTCATACCAAGAATACCCTGTTCATATTTTTGATCAAGCTAAGCGCACCACTCGACGTCGAAACCTCAAGTTTCTTAAAGTTCAATGGTCAAATCATTCTGAAAAAGAAGCAACATGGAAAGAGAGGACCGTCTCCGACTTGAGTATCCCGCGCTATTTCCGACGACTTCCAAATCGCGGGACGAGATTCTTTTGACTGGGGGTGAGTTGTCACATCCCTCGCTACCCTTTGATGATTAGCAAGATTGTGCTCATATTTTTATTCTTGCATTAAAAATGGAAATAGAATCAAAGATAAACCCTAGCACTTCCATATTCAACCCTATTCAAAACTTGTGACAAATCAATGAACCCAAAATGGCCTTCATAAAAGTCCATAATTTTTGATAAATATTGGAAACAACAATTCAGGGTTGAAACTTATTTTTAAAAAACATTTGGCTTTTGATTTAAATATTAAAAGCTACTGAAATCACCCAAATATATGATTTCAAATATTTCAAATATTTCAGAATTTCATAAAATGTTGAATCTTTTATATGGGCTTGGAAATATTCCAAATAACACCCTAGAGTTTTCACAATTGTATGAATAGTTTGGAGCCAAAAATAAAATGAAACAAATGTCAGAAATGTTAAAACAGAAATTAGAAAAGAAAGAAAATGGAAAAATGCTTACCTGACGCTCACCTGGCCCAGCCCATCTCCTCCTCCGTGTCGTCTTCCTCGCGCGAGTCGGTAGCAGGAGGTGACCACCGCTTCCTCCGGCACGGCCACACACCTGAGTGCCTGCCTGGCCTCCCCGACGCGCTGGCAGCGAAGGGATAAGCCACCCGCATCCATTCCAGCTCTCTCCCTCTTCTCATTCGCCCTCCTGCTCCCCTCTCTGTTGGCCGCCATTAGAGCCGAGCTTGAGCTCGAGCTCGCCGTCGTCTCTGGCCTCCGCAAGCCTCCCCGAGCACGCCGTTCTCTCCGCCTCGTCAAGCATGTCGTCCCTGCCAAAGGAAACAAGCCCCCGAGCCCTGCATCCCCCCGACGCTATTGTCTTCCTCCTCGGATCACCGAAGCTCGCCGCCGTCGTTCTCCCTCTCCAGGTCGTCCCCGAGCCCGCTCTCGACGTCTCTGCAACCCCTGTGAGCTCAAGATGGTTTCCCGCTTCTTTTCCCCATCGATCACGTGCCCTAGCGGCCGATTCCACCAAAGCCCGATGAGATCCGCCGCTGGAGCTCGTCATCGGTGATGTTCCGATGATGGGTTGGTGCATCTAAGATCACCATCAACTTCAGTGCATTGTGTAGATGTTGTAGGAACCAATCCCCGACCCTATTGCCCTATGTTTTGATGATCTCGATGTTGCCCGAGCTCCGGCAGCCGCCGAGCTCATCGCCGGCGTCATCTCCGGCCGTATCAATCCCTGAGACTAGCAAAAATGGACGCGCGGACGAGTGTCCGTTCTTCCAGTGCCATCCGCCGCTCAGTTGGTCGCCGAAGGAGCATTTCTAATGCCCTCCGCCGTCCCTGGAGCCACCAGCGGCTTGACGCCGATGGGTTTGACCCCAGCGCCGGTGGGTTGACTCACCTGAGCCCATGAAAGGTGGGGCCAGCCCCTGGCTAATTAAGTTTTAGTTAATAAAAATAATTAGTTAATTTAAACCCTAACCAGTCACTAACATGTGGGCCAGTCTCTGTTAATTAACTATTTAACTTAAAGTTTAATCTAAATCTAACCAGAGTCACTGACTAGTGGGTCCAACTGGTGAGGTTTGAGTTTCAACGGCGAGACTGACCTGTTGATGTCATGCTGATGCAATAATATTATTTCTGTAATTTAAATAATTTAGAATAATTGCAAAACTTTGGAAATTCATAGAAAATTAAATATAACTCCAAATTTGACAAATAATATATGCAAATTGATCAGAAAAATTCAATGAACACAATGGTGCTATTTTCATGCATGACAAATAAAGTTATGAAACAGCATCAGGTCAAATCAATTAAAGGAATTTAATAAATGTCCCATTTCAAATAGTATTTGAATTTGAATTCAAATCAGATTCATACTAAGGTTTGATAGCCACTTTAACTCATGCTACATTTCATTTCATGCCATGATCATGCATCATATTGTTGCATATGAATGTTATTGATTGTCGTTATTATTTCGGTAGGCTCTGCCCTTCTGGATACGTCCTAATACCCGACTAATGGATTTAATCCTTCTGCTGAGCAACAAGGCAAGCACCCTTTTGATCATCCCGATACAATCCCATGTTCTTGCTCCTTCTCCCACTTATTGCATTAGGACAAAATATTTCAAATGCTTTACTTCGGTAGCTGAACCTATTCCTTTGCATGACCTGTCATTGTCATAGTAAATAGCCAAACCTTGCAACCTAGCATATCTGGTAGTTGCTTGAGCCATGATGTGCCTTTTCCTGCTATGCTTGCTATGCCTAGATTTGTGTTAGGTCTGTTTCATCTGGGTGATGAACAGGAATGGATGAATGTGTTCTAGTGACTAAGTATAAGCGTGGAACCTGATTTGGTAAAGGTGCCGATGAAAGTCTATGTAGGAGTACATGGCGGGTTGTTTCATTGGAACCATCCTTAGGAACTAAGTTCCGTGTATGTAATCCAAGACTAGTTACTACCATATGCTGGGCCCTGAAATATGACCCCGCTCAACTTATTAATTGCCTAGTACTCGGTCCAAGAGTTGCAAGTAGTTTCTGGTGTTTATAGTCATGCTGGAGGCCGTGCATAGTGTTGACCTTAGAGGTGAGCTATGATGCGGTAGGCAATGGCACGGTGTACCAAGT
The DNA here is from genome assembly GCF_904849725.1 of Hordeum vulgare subsp. vulgare. Classification (NCBI taxonomy): domain Eukaryota; kingdom Viridiplantae; phylum Streptophyta; class Magnoliopsida; order Poales; family Poaceae; genus Hordeum; species Hordeum vulgare. The sequence continues at coordinate 481,118,506 of NC_058520.1, forward strand.
GGCACCCGGATGGTGGGCTTGGGAACCCTGCACACATCGTTTGGGGCCGTGGCGGAAACCTCGGCCGGACTTCCATGCGGGTTACTCTCAAATAGGCGATAAACCTAGACTAGGTATTACCGTGGTTAACGGTCGTGGCCGACTCCCTCGCCGGGCTTCCGCTTGAAGGTTGCCGAGGTGCATGACGTGCACATGGCCATAAGTGGCGAGAGCATGTGCGCAGAAGTAAACCCCTGGAGGGTTATGATCTATTCGAATAGCCGCGTCTGCGGATATGGACTACTTGGAGACATATATTGTTCATAGATAACTTTAATGGCTACTCATAAAAGTATCAAGATAAGCGTGAGTATCATGTATGGCATTTCCGTAGGGAGACGGAATGGAATCCATGATAGTGTATTGTTGTGGTGGTAGTGGACTCGTGTACGACTTATCAAAGTTGTTTAAAATCATTTAAAATTGTAGTTTAGTCTAGCCAAGAGTCAAAGGTGGCTTCCTGCATGTAACCCCACAACCCCCTTTTTATTGATACATGTGCATGAGTAGATAGATCTGTTCTAAAGTCTTGCTGAGAACTTTTCTACTAATGTTTGCTTAATAATTGTTGCAGAGGATACCCACGAGCCAACAGGTGGGTTCTATCTAGACATCGATGATGACGAGTAGCTGGTGTCCTAGCTATGACCTGACCCTTTTCAGAAGGGATCTGTAGATAGTTAGGCTTTATGCATTTTCCTTTCAACTATGTGTACTCACACATCTCTAGTGCTTCCGCTTGGTTTGTATGACTCTGCTTGTATGACTTGAGTGTCGGGTCGTGTGACCCCTACCTGTATGAACATATTATGTAAGACTCTTTCAAGTCTTCTAAATAAATGTTCTGATGTTGTATGGTTATGTTATGATGCCATTGTTGTATCTATGCATATCAACTATGTCATGCGTACGTGTGATGCACTGTGATATGTATGGGATTCGACACCTAGTCGTATGCCCTTAGTAGCTCTCTATACAGAGAAATGCCCCTTTGTGATTCCAATGAGACTTGGTAGTTCGCTACAGCTCCGGACACATTGGTTGACCGGCATGTATCCTTCTTAGTTGTTGTGTCTGTCCCTACGGGGAAATGTCACGCGGTGTAATGGAGTCCTTCTAGCTTGCTACGACTCGTCCACACTGGCTGATGACCGACACTTGCTTTGCTGAGTTATGTATGCATGTCTCTGTACACTTGAGCCACTTGAGTTTATGACTAGTTATGTCGACCCGGGTTCTTTGACATTGGAATGCTAGCGACACAAATGCATACGTGAGTCAAAAGGCGCAAACGGTCCCGGCTAAGGTAAGGTGGCAGCTGTGGGGTTAACCGTGTGTGAGACCGCAAAGAGATGTGATGTGTTACAGGCTGGATTCTTATGGCTTAGGATCGGGGTCCCTACATCGGGCGGAGCCCTGCAGGAGTAGATCATCACCACCACCGGAGTGCCGTCACGCTGCCGGAGAACTCATCTACTTCTCCGTCTTGCTTACTGGATCAAGAAGGCCGAGATCATCATCGAGTTGTACGTGTGCTGAATGCGGAGGTGCCGTCCGTTCAGCACTAGATCGGAACGGATCATGGGACGGTTCGCGGGACGGTTCATGGGACGGTTCGAGGGACGTGAAGACGTTCCACTACATCAACCGCGTTTCGTAACGCTTCATGCTGTGCGATCTACCAGGGTACGTAGATCCAATCTCCACTCGTAGATGGACATCACCATGATATGTTTTTGTGTGTGTAGGAATTTTTTTGTTTCCCATGCAACGTTCCCCAATAGTGGCATCATGAGCTAGGTTCATGCGTAGATGTTATCTCGAGAAGAACACAAAAGGTTTTGTGGATGGTGATGTTCGATTTGCTGCCCTCCTTAAGTCTTTTCTCGATTCGGCGATATTGTTGGATTGAAGCGGCCCGGACCGACATAACTCGTACGCTTACGAGAGACTGGTTTCATCGATTGACATGCAACCTCGTGGCATAAAGATGACTAGCGGGTGTTGGTTTCTTCAACTTTAGTTGAATTGGTTTTGACCGAGGCGGTCCTTGGAGAGGTTAAATAGCAATTTGCACATCTCCATTGTGGTTTTTGCGTAAGTAAGATGCAATCATACTTGATACCCATAGCAGCCACGTAAAACATGCAACAACAAATTAGAGGATATCTAACTTGTTTTTGCAGGGTATGCTTGTGATATGGTATGACCAATGACGTGATGTGATATATTGGATGTATGAGATGATCATGTTGAAATAGTTAATATCGACTTGCACGTCGATGCTACGGCAACCGGCAGGAGCCATAGGGTTGTCTTTAAACTAACGTTTGTGTTTGCAGATGCGTTTACTATATTGCTAGGTTGTAGCTTTACTAGTAATAGCATAGATAGCACGACAGCCTCGATGGCGACACGTTGATGGAGATCATGATGAAGGAGATCACGGTGTGGTGCCGGTGACAAGAAGATCATGCCGGTGCTTAAGTGATGGAGATCAGGAAGCACAAGATGATGGCCATATCATGTCACTTATGAATTGCATGTGATGTTAATCCTTTTATGCACCTTATTTTGCTTAGAACGACGGTAGCATTATAAGGTGATCTCTCACTGAAATTTCAAGATGAAATTGTGTTCTCCCCGACGGTGCACCGTTGCGACAGTTCATCGTTTCGAGACACCACGTGATGATCGGGTGTGATTGACTCAACGTTCACAGACAACGGGTGCAAAACAGTTGCACACGTGGAACACTCGGGTTAAACTTCACGAGCCTAGCATGTGCAGACATGGCCTCGGAACACATGAGACCGAAAGGTCAAACATGAATCGTATAGTTGATATGATTAGCATAGAGATGCTTACCACTGAAAGTATTCTCAACTCACGTGATGATTGGACTTATGTTAGTGAATTTGGAACATGTACCACTCAAATGACTAGAGAGATGTATTTTTTGAGTGGGAGTTCTTAAGTAATATGAATAATTGAACTAATTACCATGAACATAGTCAAAATGTCTTTGCGAATTATGGTGTAGCTTGCGCTATAGCTCTACTTTTTTTATATGTGTTCCTAGAGAAAATTTAGTTAAAAGATGATAGTAGCAACTTTGCGGACTCACTCCGTAAAACTGAGGATTGTCCTCATTGCTGCACGGAAGGCTTATGTCCTTAATGCACCACTCGGTGTGCTGCACCTCGAGTGTCGTCTGTGGATGTTGCAAACATCTGTCATACACGTTTTTGATGACTACGTGATAGTTGAGTGCATAATACTTAAATGGCTTAGAAGCAAGGCGCCGAAAACGTTTTGAAACGTCACGGAACATAAGAGATGTTCTAAGAGATGAAATTGAGATTTCATGCTCGTGCCCTTGTTGAGAGGTATGAGACCTCCGACAAGATTCTTTTTCTACAAAGTAAAAGAGAAAAGCTCAATCGTTAAGCTTGTCCTCAGATTGTCTGAGTACAACAATCACTTGAATCAAGTGGGAGTTGATCTTCCAGATGAGATAGTGATGGTTCTCCAAAGTCACTGCCACTAAGCTGCTAGAGCTTCGTGATGAACTATAACATATCAAGGATAGATATGACGATCCTTGAGCGATTCGCAATGTTTGACACTGCGAAAGCAGAAATCAAGAAGGAGCATCAATTGTTGATGGTTAGTAAAACCACTAGTTTCAAGAAGGACAAGGGCTAGAAGGGATACTTCATGAAACAACAAACCAGTTGCTGCTCTAATGAAGAAACCCAAGATTGAATGCAAACCCGAGACTAAGTTCTTCTGTTATGAGGGGAATGGTCACTGAGGCGGAGCTACCCTAGATGCTTGGTAGATAAGAAGGTTGGCAAAGTCGACAGAAGTATATTTGTTATACATGATATTGATGTGTACTTTACTAGTACTCCTAATAGCACGAGGGTATTGGATACCGGTTCGGTTGCTAAGTGATTAGTAACTCGAAATGAAAGCTACGGAATAAACGGAGACTAGCTAAAGGCGAGGTAACGATAAGTGTTGGAAGTGTTTCCAAGGTTGGTGTGATCAAAACATCGCACGCTCCCTCTACCATCGGGATTGGTGTTAAACCTAAAAAATTGTTATTTGGTGTTTGCGTTGAGCATGAACATGATTGGATCGTGTTTATTGCAATACGATTATTCATTTAAAAGGAATAATAGTTAGTCTATTTGCTTGAATAATTACCCTCAATGGTCTATTGAATCTCGATCGTAGTGTTACACATGTTCATAATATTGGTGCCAAAAGATACAAAGTAGTAATGATAGTACCACTTACTTGTGGCACTGTCGCTTGAGTCATGTCGGTATAAAGTGCATGCAGAAGCTTCATAGTGATGGATCTTTGTACTCACTCATCTTTGAAACGTTTGAGACATGCAAATCATACTTATTGGTATAAACGCATGAAGAAACTCCAAGCAGATGGATCGTTTGGACTCACTTGATTTTGAATCACTTGAGACATGCAAATCATACCACATGAAACAAGAAAGTAACTTATTGGAAGTAATACATTTTTATGTGTGCAGTCCAATGAGTGTTGAGGCACGCATTGGATATCGTTATGTTCTTACTTCACTAACGATTTAAGTAGATACGGGAGTATTTACTTGATGAATCACAAGTCTGAAATGTTTTAAAGTTCAAAGCTATTTCAGAGTGAAGATAGTCGTGACAAGAGGATAAACTGTCTACGATATGATCATAGAGATGAATATCTGAGTTGCGAGTTTTTGGTACACAGTTAAGACAATGTGGAAATTATTTCACAATTTATGCCACCTAGAACACCATAGTGTGATGGTGTGTCTAATCGTCATAGCCACGCCCTATTTGATATGGTGCATGCTATGATGTCTCTTATCAAATTGCCACTATCGTTTATGGGTTATGCATTAGAGACAACCGCATTCACATTAAATAGGGCACCGCGTATTTTCGTTGAGATGACACAGTATAGACTATGGTTTGGCGAAACCTAAGCTGTCGTTTCTTGAAAGTTTGGGGCTGCGACGCTTATGTGAAAAAGTTTCAGTCTGATAAGCTCGAACCCAAAGCGGATAAATGCATCTTCATAGGATATCCAAAACGGGTCCTATCTCCTATCTCAGATGTGAAAAAGTTTCAGTTGGATACATCTCCTATCTCAGATCCGGAAGCAAAGTGTTTGTTTCTAGAAACGGGTCCTTTCTCAAGGAAAGGTTTCTCTCGAAAGAATTGAGTGGGAGGGTGGTGGAACTTGATGAGGTTAGTGAACCGTCACTTCAACCAGTGTGTAGCAGGGCGCATGAAGATGTTCCTGTGGCGCCTACACCAATTGAAGTGGAAACTTATGATGGTGATCATTGAGCGCCGGATCAAGTTACTACAAACCTCGTAGGTCGACAAGGTCGCGTACTACTACAGAGTGGTACGGTAACCCTGTCTTGGAGGTCATGTTGTTGAATAACAATGAACCTACAAGATATGGAGAAGCGATGGCGGGCCTGGATTCTGGCAAATGGCTGGAGGCCATGAAATCCGAGAGAGGATCCATGTGTAAAACAAAGTGTAGACTTTGGAAGAACTACTTGATGGTCGTAAGACTATTAAGTAAAGATGGATCTTTAAAATAAAGAGAGACGATAATGGTGAAAAGTCACCATTAAGAAAAGCTCGTCCTATCGCGAAGATGTTTCCGACAAGTTCAAAGAGTTGACTATGATGAGACTTTCTCAGTCGTAGCGATGCTAAAAGTCTGTTGGAATCAGGATAGTAGTTGCTGCATTATTTATGAAATATTGCACATAGGATGTCAAAACATTGTTTCCTCAACGGTTTCCTTGAGGAAAGGTTGTATGTGATACAACCAGAAGATTTTATCGATCCTAAGGATACTAACAAGTATGCAAGCTCCAGCGATCCTTCTATGGACTGGTGCAAGCATCTCGGAGTTGGAATATACGCTTTGATAAGATGATCAAAGCTTTTGGGTTATACAAGGTTTATGAGAAACTTGTATTTCCAAAGAAGTGAGTGGGAGCACTATAGAATTTCTGATAAGTGTATGTAGTTGACACATTATTGATCAGAAGTAATGTAGAATTTCTGTAAAGCATAAAAGGTTGTTTGAAAGGAGTTTTTCAAAGGAAGACCTAGATAGAGCTACTTGAACATTGAGCATCAAGATCTATAGAGATAGATCAAAACGCTAAATAGAACTTTCAATGAAATGCATGCCTTGACAGGTTTTTGAAGGAGTTCAAAATAGATCAGCAAAGAAGGAGTTCTTGGCTCTGTTGTAAGGTGTTGATTTGAGTAAGACTCAAAACCCGACCACGACAGAAGAAAGAGAAAGGACGAAGGTCGTTCCCTATGCCTTAGCCATAGACTCTAAAGTATGTCATGCTGTGTACCACACCTGATGTGTGCCTTGCCAAAAGTATGTTAAGAGGTACAGAGAGTGATCCAGGATTGAATCACTAAACAGCGGTCAAAGTTATCCTTAGTGACTGATGGACTAAGGATTTTTCCTCGATTATGGAGGTGTTAAAAGAGTTCATTGTAAAGGGTTACGTCGATGCAAGCTTTGACACTAATCCGAATAACTCTGAGTAGTAAAACGGATTCATATAATAGAGTGGATATATGGAATATTTCCGAAAAGCACGTCGTAGCAGCATCTATAAGTTGACATAAAGATTTGTAAAGCTCACACAGATCTGAAAGGTTCAGAACCGTTGACTAAAACCTCTCTCACAAGCAAGACGTGATCAAACCCCAGAACCATATGGGTGTTGGATTCGTTAAAATCACATAGTGATGTGAACTAGATTATTGACTCTAGTGCAAGTGGGAGACTGTTGGAAATATGCCCTAAAGGCAATAATAAATTAGTTATTATTGTATTTATTTGTTTGTTATAATCGTTTATTATCCATGGTATAATTGTATTGATTGGAAACTCAAATACATGTGTGGATGCATAGACAAAACACTATCCCTAGTAAGCCTCTAGTTGACTAGCTTGTTGATCAAAGATGGTCAAGGTTTCCTAACCATATGTAAGTGTTGTCACTTGATAATGGGATCACATAATTAGGAGAGTCATGTGATGGACTAGACCCAAACTATGAACGTAGCATATTGATCGTGTCATTTTGTTGCTATTGTTTTCTGCGTGTCAAGTGTTTATTCCTATGACCATGAGATCAGATAACTCACTGGCACCGGAGGAATACCTTGTGTGTATAGAACGTCGCAACATAACTAGGTGACTATAAAGGTGCTCTACAGGTATCTCCGTAGGTGTCCGTTGAGTTAGTATGGATCAAGACTGGAATTTGTCACTCCGTATGACGGAGAGGTATCTCGGGGCCCACTGGGTAATACAAACATCACACACAAGCCTTGCAAGCAATGTGACTAAGTGTAAGTCACGGGATCTTGTATTACGGAACTAGTAAAGAGACTGGCCGGTAACGAGATATAAATAGGTATGCGGATACCGACGATCAAATCTCGGGCAAGTAACATACCGAATGACAAAGGGAATGACATACGGGATTATATGAATCCTTGACACTGAGGTTCAACCGATAAGATCTTCGGAGAATATGTAGGATCCAATATGGGCATCCAGGTCCCGCTATTGGATATTGACCGAGGAGTGCCTCGGGGCATGTCTACATAGTTCTCGAACCCGCAGGGTCTGCACACTTAAGATTCGATGATGTTTTAGTATAATTGAGTTATATGTGTGGTTACCGAATGTTGTTTGGAGTCCCGGATGGGATCACAAACGTCATGAGGGTTTCCAGAATGGTCCAGAAATGAAGATTGATATATAGGATGGTTTCATTTGGTCACCGGAAAGTTTCGGGCAATTCCAGTAGTGTACCGGGAGTGACGAATGGGTTCCAGGAGTTCACCGGGAGGGGCCCACCCACCCGGGAGTGAGCCCAAGGCACTAGGGTGGCGCCACAAGTCCTTAGTGGGCTGGTGGAGTCAGCCCAAGGGGCCCATGGCGCCACATAAGAAAATACCAAAGGAAAATAAAAGAAAAGGGGAAAGAGGGAGGTGGGAAGGTAGAGGAGGAGTCCTCCTCCTCCCTTGGCCGGCGCACCTTGAGGCCTTATGCCTCAAGGCTACCCCTCCCTCCTATATATATTGGTGGTTTAGGGCTCATTTGAGACACAACTTTGCCACGTGCAACTCTAGCCTAAACCACACAGTTTCACCTCTAGATCGGATTTCTGCGGAGCTCGGGCGGAGCCGTGCAGGAGTAGATCATCACCACCACCGGAGCACCGTCACGCTGCCGGAGAACTCATCTACTTCTCCGTCTTGCTTGCTGCATCAAGAAGGCCGAGATCATCGTCGAGCTGTATGTGTGCCGAATGCGGAGGTGTCGTCCGTTCGGCACTAGATCGGAACAGATCGTGGGACGGTTCGTGGGACGGTTCGAGGGACGTGAAGACATTCCACTACATCAACTGCGTTTCTTAACGCTTACTGCTGTGTGATCTACAAGGGTACGTAGATCCAATCTCCAGTCGTAGATGGACATCACCATGATAGGTTTTCGTGTGCGTAGGAATTTTTTTGTTTCCCATGCAACATTCCCCAACATAGGATGGAGTCACGCCATATTTATATAATAAAATGAATAGAGGGTGAACATTCTTTAAGGATCGTATGGTTTGAAACTTGATGATTATGTTGCTTATGATTATAAGCATTACTATGTTGATGTTTATTAATTCATAGTTATTAATGGTCAAACCTGCATTAGATTACATGATGGGTAGCATGTCACATGAAATTTCTTGTTTTTATCATTGACCTACTCGAGGACAAACATGAATTAAGCTTGGGGATGCTGATACGTCTCCAATGTATCTATAAATTTTGATTGTTCTATGACATTATATTATCATTCTATTGTACTTTTTGGTTGTTTGTTTACCAATTAATATTATTTTGAGCACTAACTGTTGGGGAACGTTGCATGGGAAACAAAAATTTCCTACGCACACGAAGACCAATCATGGTGATGATCATCTATGAGAGGGAGATCAGATCCACATACCCTTGTAGATCGCTAAGTGGAAGCGTTAATAAACATGGTTGATGTAGTGGTACGTCTTCACGATCCATCCCACGAACCGTCCCACGATCCGTCCCGATCAAGTGCCGAATGGACGGCACCTCCACATTCTGCACACGTACAGCTCGATGACGATCTCTACATTCTTGATCCAGCAAGAGGGGGCGGAGAGGTAGATAAGTTCTCCAGCACGGCGTGGTGGTGGTGATGGTGGTGATGCTATTCCAGCAGGGCTTCGCCTAAGCACCGTTGAAACTAGAGGGGAAACAGATCTAGTGAGAGAGGGCAGCACGTGGATGTTTTCTGTTGTATTTAAAACCCTCAAAACCCTTAGTATATATAGGAGGAGAGGAGGGAGAGGGCTGCTCCCTAGGGCAGCCCTTTCTTCCCTTGCGCAAGGGAGAGAGGATGAGTCCTACTCCAATCCTATTTGGAGTAGGATTCCTCCTTCCCACTTGGAAACTCTTTCCACCTTGTGTTTTTTCCTTCTCAAACCTTATGGGCCTTAGTGGGAACTTATTCCAGCCCAATACGGGCTTGTTTATCTCTTCCCACAGCCCATGAGGCCCCTTGGGGCGTGGCACCCCTCCCGATGGTCCCCGACACCCCTCCCGGCACTCCCGGTACACTACTGATGAGGCCGAAACTTTTCCGGTGACCAAAACAGGACTTCCTATATATCAATCTTTACCTCCGAACCATTCCGGAGATCCTCGTGACGTCCGGGATATCATCCGGGACTCCGAACAACATTCGGTCACCAACACCTATAACTCAACTATACCGAAACGTCACCGAACTTTAAGTGTGCAGACCCTGCGGGTTCGAGAACTATGTGGACATGACCTAAGACATTATCCGGTCAATAACCAATAGCGGGACCTGGATGTCCATATTGGCTCCTACATATTCTACGAAGATCTCTATCGGTTGAACCTCTATGTCAAGGATTCAGTTAATCCCTTATGATATTCCCTTTGTCCTTCTGTATGTTACTTGCCCGAGATTCGATCGTCGGTATCTCCATACCTAGTTCAATCTTGTTACCGGCAAGTCTCTTTACTCATTCCGTAATACAAGATCCCGTAACTAACTCCTTAGTCACATTGCTTGCAAGGCTTGTTGTGATGCTGTATTACCGAGTGGGCCCCGAGATACCTCTCCGTCACACGGAGTGAAAAATCCCAGTCTTGATCCATGCCAACCCAACAGACACCTTTGGAGATACTTGTAGAGCACCTTTATATTCACCCGGTTATGTTGCGACGTTTGATAACCCACAAGGTATTCCTCCGGTGTCCGGGAGTTGCATGATCTCATGGTCATAGGAACAGATACATTGACATGCAGAAAACAGTAGCAATAAACTGACACGATCATATGCTACATTTATAGTTTGGGTCTTGTCCATCACATCATTCTCCTAATGATGAGATCCCATTATCAAGTAACAACACTTGCCTATGGCGAGGAAACCTTGACCATCTTTGATCAATGAGCTAGTCAACTAGAGGCTCACTAGGGACAGTGTGTTGTCTATGTATCCACACATGTATTTGAGTTGCCAATCAATACAATTCTAGCATGGATAACAAACGATTATCATGAACAAGGAAATATAATAATAAAAAAAATTATTATTGCCTCTAGGGCGTATTTCCAACAGTCTCCCACTTGCACTAGAGTCAATAATCTAGTTCACATCACTATGTGATTGCAATGAACCTAACACCCGTGGGGTTTGATCATATCTTGCTTGTGAGAGAGGTTTCAGTCAATGGGTCTGAACCTTTCAGATCCGTGTGTGCTTTACAAATCTCTATGTCATCCTATAGATGCTGCTACCACGTACCATTTGGAACTATTCCAAATGACTGCTCCAAGTATATGAATCCGGTTTACTACTCATAGTTATTCGGATTAGTGTCAAAGATTGCATCGACGTAACCATTTACGATGAACTCTTTAATCACCTCCACAATCGAGAAAAATTCCATAGTCCACTAGTTACTAAGGATAACTTTGACCGTTGTTCAGTGATTCAATCATGGATCACTCTTTATACCCCTTGAAAGACTCATGGCAAGGCACACATCAGGTGCGGTACACAACATGGCATAGTTCAGAGCCTACGGCTAAGGCATATGGGATGACCTTCTTCCTTCCTCTTTCTTCTGTCGTGGTCGGGCTTTGAGTCTTACTCAAATTCACATCTTACAACATAGCCAAGAACTCCTTCTTTGCTGATCTATTTTGAACTCCTTCAAAAACTTGTCAAGGCATGCATTTCATTGAAAGTTTTATTAAGCATCTTAATCTATCTCTATAGATCTTGATGCTCAATGTTCAAGTAGCTTAATCCAGGTATTCCTTTGAAAAAATCCTTTCAAACAACCCTTTATGCTTTCCAAAAATTCTATATTATTTCCAATCAACAATATGTCAACCACATATACTTATCAGAAATTCTATAGTGCTCCCACTCACTTCTTTGGAAATGCAAGTTTCCAATAAACCTTGTATAAACCCAAAAGCTTTGATCATCTCAACAAAGCGTATATTCCAACTCCGAGATGCTTGCACCAGTCCATAGAAGGATAACTGGAGTTTGCATACTTGTTAGCATCCTTAGGATCGACAAAACCTTCTGATTGTATCACATACAACATTTCCTCAAGGAAACCGTCGAGGAAACAATGTTTTGACATCCTATGTGCAATATTTCATAAATAATGCAGCAATTGCTAACATAATTCCAACATAATTTTAGCATTGCTACGAGTGAGAAAGTCTCATCACAGTCAACTCTTTCAACTTGTCGGTAACATCTTTGCGACAAGTCGAACTTTTATTAATAGTGACTTTCACCATCACCGTCTGTCTTCCTTTAAAAGATCCATCTGTACTTAATAGTCTTACGATCATCAAGTAGTTATTCCAAAGTCTACACTTTGTTTTCATACATGGATCCTCTCTCGGATTTCATGGCGTCCAACCATTTGCCGAAATCCGGGCCCACCATCGCTTCTCCATAGCTCATATGTTCATTGTTGTTCAACAACATGACCTCCAAGATAGGGTTACCGTACCACTCTGGAGTAGTACGCGACCTTGTTGACATACAAGGTTTGAAGTAACTTGATCTGAAGCTTAATGATCACTATCATCAGTTTCCACTTCAATTGGGTAGGCGCCACACGAACAACTTCCTGCGCCCTGCTACACACTGGTTGAAGTGACGGTTCAATAACCTCATCAAGTTCCACCACCCTCCCACTCAATTCTTTCGAGAGAAACCTTTCCTCGAGAAAGGACCCATTTCTAGGAACAAACACTTTGCTTCCAGATCTGAGATAGGAGATGTACCCAACTGTTTTGGGTTATCCTTTGAAGATGCATTTATCCGCTTTGGGTTCGAGCTTATCAGACTCAAACTTTTTCACATAAGCGTCGTAGCCCCAAAATTTCAAGAAATGACAGCTTAGGTATCTCCAAACCATAGTTCATATGGTGTCATCTCAACAGAATTACGTGGTGCCCTATTTAAAGTGAATGTGGTTTGTCTCTAAGCCTAACCCAAAACGATAGTCGTATTTCGATAAGAGACATCATAGTATGCACCATATCAAATAGGGTGCGGCTATGATGTTCCAACACACCATCACACTATGGTGTTCTAGGTGGCATGAGATGTGAAACAATTTTCACATTTGTCTTAATTGTGTACCAAACTCGCAACTCAGATATTCATCTCTATGATCATATCGTAGACATGTTACCCTCTTGTCACGACGATCTTCAACTTCACTCTGAAACTACTTGAAACTTTCAACATTTCAGACGTGTGTTTCATCAAGCAAATACACTAGTATCTACTCAAATCATCTGTGAAGTAAGAACATAACGATATCCACTGCGTGCCTCATCACTCATTGGACTGCATACATCCAAATGTATTACTTCCAATAAGTTACTTTCTAGTTCCATCTCACTGGAAAACGAGCCCTTCAGTCATCTTGCCCATGTGGTATGATTTGCATGTCTCAAGTGATTGAAAATCAAGTGAGTCCAAACGATCCATGTGCATGGAGTTTCTTCATGCGTTTATACCAATAGGTATGGTTTGCATGTCTCAAAAGTTTCAAAAATGAGTGAGTACAAAGACCCATCAGCATGGATCTTCTTCATGCATTTTATACCAACATGACTCAAGCGGCAGTGCCACAAGTAAGTGGTACTATCATTACTACTTTGTATCTTTTGGCATCAATATTATGAACCTGTGTCGCACTACGATCGAGATTAAATAAACCATTGAAGGTATTTATTCAAGCAAATAGAATAACCATTATTCTCTTTAAATGAATAATCGTATTGCAATAAACACGATCTAATCATGTTCATGCTCAACGCAAACACCAAATAACAATTATTTAGGTTTAACACTAATACCGATGGTAGAGGGAGCGTGCGATGTTTGATCACATCAACCTTAGAATTACTTCCAACACACATCGTCACCTCACCCTTGCTAGTATCCATTCAGTCCGTAGCTATAATTTCGAGTTACTAACACTTAGCAACTGAACCGGTATCTAATACCCTGGTGGTACTAGGAGTACTAGTAAGGTACACATCAATATTAGGTATATCCAATATATGTTTGACAACTTTGCCACCCTTCTTATCTACCAAGTATCTAGGGTAGTTCCGCCTCAGTGACCGTTCCCCTCATAACAGAAGCACTTAGTCTCGGGTTTGGGTTCAACCTTGGGTTTCTTCACTAGAGCAGCAACTGGTTTGCCGTTTCATGAAGTGTCCTTTCTTGCCCTTGCCCTTCTTGAAACTAGTGGTTTTACTAACCATCAACAATTGATGCTCCTACTTGATTTCTACTAACACAGTGTCAAACATTGTGAATAGCTCAAGGATCATCATATGTATCCTTGATATGTTATAGTTCATCACGAAGCTCTAGTAGCTTGCTCGCAGTGACTTTGATGAACCATCACTATCTCATCTGGAAGATTAACTCCCACTCGATTCAAGCGATTGTAGCACTCAGACAATCTGAGCACATGCTCAACGATTGAGCTTTTCTCCCTTACTTTATAGACAAAGAATCTTGTCGAAGGTGTCATACCTCTCAACAAGGGCACGAGCATGAAATCCCAATTTCATCTCTCGGAACATCTCATATGTTCTGTGACGTTCAAAACGTCTTTGGCGCCTCAATTCTAAGATGTTAAGCATTACACACCGAACTATCACGTAGTTATCAAAAACGTGTATGTAAGATGTTCGCAACATCCACACACGACGCTCGAGGTTCAGCACACCGAGTGGTGCATTAAGGACATAAGCCTTCTACACAGCAATGAGGACAATCCTCAGTTTATGGACCCAGTCTGCATAATTGCTACTATCATCTTTCAACTAAATTTTCTCTAGGAACATATAAAAATTAGTAGAGCTACAGCGCAAGCTACAACATTATTTCCAAAGACCTTTTGACTATGTTCATGATAATTGAGTTTACCTAATCATATTACTAATAACTCCCACTCAAATAGACATCCCTCTAGTCATTCGAGTGGTGCATGATCCAAATCCAGTAACTCAAGTCCAATCATCACGTGAGTTGAGTATAGTTTCAGTGGTGAACATCTCCATGTTGATCATATCAACTATATGATTCATGCTCGACCTTTCGGTCTCTTGTGTTCCGAGGCCATGTATGTACATGCTAGGCTCGTCAATTTTAACCCGAGTGTTCCGCGTGTGCAACTATTTTGCACCAGTTGTGTGTGAACATTGAGTCTATCACACCCGATCATCACATGGTGGCTCGAAACGACGAACTATCGCAATGGTGCACAGTCGGGGAGAACACAATTTTATCTTGAAATTTTAGTGAGGGATCACCTTATAATGCTACCATCGTTCTAAGAAAAATAAGGTGCATAAAAGGATTAACATCACATGCAAATCATAAGTGACATGATATGGCCATGATCTTGTGTTTCTTGATCTCCATCACCAAATCACCGGCATGATCTTCATCGTCACCTGCGCCACACCAAGATCTCCATCACCATGATCTCCATCATTGTGCCGCCATCCAGGTTATCTTGCTATCTATGCTATTACTACTAAAGCTACTACCTAGCAATATAGTAAACACATCTGCAAGCACAAACGTTAGTTTAAAGACAAACCTATGGCTCCTGCCGGTTGCCGTAGCATCGACGTGCAAGTCGATATTTAACTATTACAACATGATCATCTCATACATCCAATATATCACATCATGTCTTTGACCATATCACATCACATGTATACCCTGCAAAAACAAGTTAGACGTCCTCTAATTTGTTGTTGCATGTGTTTACGTGGCTGCTATGGGTATCTAGTATGATCGCACCTTACTTACGCAAAGCCACAACGGTTATATGCAAATTTCTATTTAACCTTCTCCAAGGACGGCCTCGGTCAAATCCGATTCTACTAAAGTTGAAGAAACATGCACCCGCCAGTCATCTTTATGCAACAAGTTGCATGTTAGTCGATGAAACCGGTCTCTCGTAAGCGTACGAGTAAAGTTGGTCCGGGCCACTTCAATCCAACAATACCGTCGAATCAAGAAAATACTAAGCAGGGGATAAAATTGAACATCAACGCCCACAAACCCTTTTGTGTTCTACTCGAGGTATCATCTATGCATGAACCTACCTCTGAGACCACTTTTGGGGAACGTTGCATGGGAAACAAAAAAATTCCTACGCACACGAAGACCTATCATGGTGATGATCATCTACGAGAGGGAGATTGGATCCACATACCCTTGTAGATCGCTAAGCGGAAGCATTAATAAACGCGGTTGATGTAGTGGTATGTCTTCATGATCCGTCCCACGAACCGTCCCACGATCCATCCCACAAACCGTCTCGCGATCCATCCCGATCAAGTGCCGAACGGACGGCACCTCCCGTTCCGCACACGTACAACTCGATGACGATCTCCACCTTCTTCATCCAGCAAGAGGGGTCGGAGAGGTAGATGAGTTCTCCAGCATGGCGGCGTGGTGGTGGTGATGATGCTATTCCAGCAAGGCTTCGACTAAGCACCGTTGAAACTAGAGGAGAAACAGATCTAGAGAGAGAGGGCAGCACGTGGCTGTTTTCTGTTGTATCTAAAACCCTCAAAACCCTTAGTATATATGGGAGGAGAGGATGGAGAGGGCTGCGCCCAATGGCAGCCCTTTCTTCCCTTGCGCAAGGGAGAGAGGAGGAGTCCTACACCAATCCTATTTGGAGTAGGATTCCTCCTTCCCACTTGGAAACTCTTTCCACCTTGTGTTTTTTCCTTCTCAAACCTTATGGGCCTTAGTGGGAACTTATTCCAGCCCACTAGGGGCTGGTTTATATCTTCCCACAGCCCATGAGGCCCCTTGGGGCGTGACACCCCTCCCGATGGTCCCCGGCACCTCTCCCGGCACTCCCGTACACTACCGATGAGCCCGAAACTTTTCCGGTGACCAAAACAGGACTTCCTATATATCAATCTTTACCTCCGGACCATTCCGGAGCTCCTCGTGACGTCCGGGATCTCATACGGGACTCCGAACAACCTTCGGTCACCAACACCTATAACTCAACTATACTGAAACATCACCGAACATTCAAGAACTATGTAGACATGACCTGAGACATTCTTCGGTCAATAACCAATAGCAGGACCTGGATGTCCATATTGGCTCCTACATATTCTACGAAGATCTCTATCAGTTGAACCTTTATGTCAAGGATTCAGTTAATCCCGTATGTTGTTCCCTTTGTCCTTCGATATGTTACTTGCCCGAGATTCGATCGTCGGTATCTCCGTACCTAGTTCAATGTCATTATCGGCAAGTCTTTTTACTCATTCGTTAATCCAAGATCCTGTAACTAACTCCTTAGTCACATTTCTTGCAAGGCTTTTCGTGATGTTGTATTACCGAGTGGGCCCCGAGATACCTTTCTGTCACACGGAGTGACAAATTCCAGCCTTGATCAATGCCAACCCAACAGACACCTTTGGAGATACCTGTAGAGCACCTTTATAGTCACCCAGTTACGTTGCGACGTTTGATAACCCACAAGGTATTCCTCTGGTGTCTGGGAATTGCATGATCTCATGGTCATAGGAACAGATACATTGACATGCAGAAAACAGTAGCAATAAACTGACACGATCATATGCTACGTTTATAGTTTGGGTCTTGTCCATAACATCATTCTCCTAATGATGTGATCCCAATATCAAGTGACAACACTTGCCTATGGTGAGGAAACCTTGACCATCTTTGATCAACGAGCTAGTCAACTAGAGGCTCACTAGGGACAGTATGTTGTCTATGTATCCACACATGTATTTGAGTTTCCAATCAATGCAATTCTAGCATGGATAATAAACGATTATCATGAACAAGTAAATATAATAATAAACAATTTATTAGTGCCTCTAGGGAATATTTCCAACACTAACCTATTAAACCAGTGCCCAGTGCCACTTGATGTTTTGCATGCTTTTGTTTTTGAGGTTTACAGTACCAAACGAAGTCCAATTGCCACGAAAGTTTAATCTGATTTTTTCTGGAACAAAAGAAGACTTGGAGGCTTCAGGAGGATACCATAGGCTACACGAGGGAAACACAAGCCAACAAGGAGGGGCGAGAGGGGTTGGGCGTGCCCTCTTGCCTCGTTCTCCCCTCGCTTGCCTCTTGGTGCCCTTGTGCGGCCTATACATTCACATATATTCCAGAAACCCTAGAGAGCAGGGCCGTGCCCATAGTGGTTCCATAAGTGCGGCCTGCACAGGGCCCAAAATTCTAGGGGCCCAAAATTTGTATAAAGACCTAGTGTTAAAAATAAAAAAAATAAGCGTTATTACGCCTGGTTGCACTAGAGTTGGGCTGAAGACCTACATACAAAGTGACCTGGCCATTCGATCGAGCGCACTCCTGCTCCTGCTATCGCTTCAGAGATCGATTCCCCTAGAAATAATACAGGAGGGATCCGGCAACTCGGACTCTCGATGAATCGCGTCACCCGTGGCCTCGTTGCCCGCGCGCTCGTCTCGACTAGAATGGAGACCGGGCAGTTGCATTGGATTATTGGATCATGACAAAACAATACTCACGGGTAAAGTTAAATACTCCCTCTTTCCAAAATATAAGTCTTTTTAGATATTTCACCAGCGGACTAAATACGGAGCAAAATGGATGAATTTACACTCTAAAATATGTCTATATACATATGTATGTAATCTTCTAGTGGAATCTCTTAAAAGACTTATATTTAGGAACGGAGGGAGTAATACGTAGTACATGTGCCATGTTGTCCCCTCATTTGTTTTTGTAGTGCAGGTTTCTCTAGTCCTAATATAATGTTTTATATAACAATTGGACTTATAAAACATTATATTATATACATTGTAATATCTTTTGTGAGATATATATACATTATAATAGTCGTTAGTTTATTTTTTTAAGATAGGGTCTTATTTTTTTAGTTCCGCACAGGGTCCCGGATTTTACCAGCCCGGCCCTGCTAGAGAGCCTCCCAAAACACTTTTTCTGCTAACACAAGTCTCTCTTCCGCCGTGTGCCCACCTTGAGCCGTTTTCCGGTGTCGTGCCGAAGGGGGGATCAATCATGGAGGATCTCTACATCATCCTTGCTGCCCCCATGGTGATGTGTGAGTATTTCACCAGAGACCTATGGGTACGTAGTTAGTACCTAGATGGCTACCTCTCTCTCTTGATCTTCAATACAATGATCATCGCATCTTCGCTTTGATCTATCCGATGTAGTTCTTTTATGTGGTGCATTTGTTGGGATCCGATGAATTGTGGGTTTATGTTCAGATTAATCATGATAAATATTTGAGTCTTCTCCGAATTCTAAATATGATTCTTATCTGCATGATCATTATAGCTTCGTAAATCTATCCGATATATTGATTTGCTCTGGCCAACTTGATTGATCTTTCTCCAATGAGAGGGGTATGTTGTAGTGGGTTCAATGTGATGGATTTCTATATCCTAGTGCAGAAAGGGACAATATACATCTTTGTATTGTTTCCAATAAGGATAAAATGGTGGGGTTAGTTCATATTAATTGAATTCTCTTTGTCTACATCACGTCATTGTTCTCCTAGCATTACTATGTTTTACTTAATACTCTAGATTCATGATGGATAGCGCTCGATGGGTGGAGTAACAGTAATAAGTGCAGGCACGAGTCGGCCTATTTGCTTGTGTTTGTGATGCCTATATACACATGATCATTGTTGTGAATATCAGATAACTATGTGCTTTTCTATCAATTGTCCAACAGTAATGTTTTTACCAACCGTATGCTTACTTTCATGAGAGATGCCACTAGGGAAAACTATGCCCCCAGGTCTCTTCACTTATAAGTTTACAAATGCGAAAATACCTTGCTGTACTCATTTACTTTTTATTTTATTTTGAAATTTACAATTATCTACTACAAACCAGACTGCTTACAGGCTTGCAAATAAAGAGTCCAAGGGGATTGACAACCCTCTTACCTGAGTTGGGTGCAAGTGTTTGCTCTTTTGTCTGTAGCCGCTGAAGACGAGGGTTGGTTGTTACTCCTATTGGTTCCACAAACCTTTGTTATCTACTAAGAGAAATATTTACCTATATTGTGAAGCATCACCCATTCCTCTTCACAGAAATACTTACCTATATTATGAGATCCCTTCGTCGACTCGTGCAACTATTACCCTCGTTGGTTGAAGTCTCCATCAACATGGACGTACGATAGCACCATCTATGGCAACCATGCCAAAAATCTTCTTGTCTTCATTGCATTTGGTCTTCTGCTCCCTACCCTCTACTTACACTTGCATGTTTTTCTTTCCGCTTCTATACTCGTAGACTTGCATGTGTAGAGTGTGCTAGACTTGGTGATATTGCTAAAACTTGCCAATCGATAAAATTTGGAAAAGCTAAGTTTTTATTAGGTCAGGTAGTCTAATCACCCCCCTCTAGACTTTGGATCCTACATATTTCAGTGGAACCGAGAGCTTTCAGGTCGGTTGTACCAAAGAAACATTATGCAACATAGTTGCCTTATCGGTGATGCCGATTTCTTTCAATCGAAGATTCCGAAGTGCAAACAGAAACTTGGTAAAGGCAAACTTAGCCAATTATGTCAGAAAAAATTCGATGATTTTTCACAGAAGCTGGATAAGATTTGCAAGGAATTTTCCATAATACTTTCATTGAGATTTGCAAGGAATTTTCAATAAGATTTTCAAGGAATTGTCAACAAGATTTGCAAGGAATTTTAAGATAGACGAAGATTGATTTGTAGCGAGAAAGGCATGCAACTAAGAGATGAACCAACCAAGAAACATCATCTAGATGATGGTCGGCGACTAGGTCACCTATATTATAGTATGTTAAGTTAGGAGCCAAGTGAGAACACTTGATCATAAGTCATACTCATTGATATGTATCCAACGTATCAATAGTTTATGAAGTACTCATGCTAATATTCTACAACTATCATATAATCTTGGCAACATTTTATATTAATTTTTGGGACTAACTTACTTACCAAGTGCCTAGTGTCAGTTCCTATTTTTGTGTGTTTTTGTTTCGGAGAAATTCCATATCAAACAAAGTCTAAACACGATAATTTTTTTTGGAATATATGTGAATTTTGGGAAGAAGAATAATGTAACATGGTGCCCGAGGGAGACACAAGATAACATGGCCTCACCAGGGGGGTTGGTTGCGCCCTGTGCGTCCCCTTAAGTAGGTTGGGCCCTTCTTACGCCGCAAGAAAGATATTTTTTCGATAAAAATCTGCTCAAAATTTCAGCCCGATTGGATTTACGGATCTCCGGATATTTAAGAAATGGTGAAGGGCCAAAAAAACAACATCAAAAATAGGAGAGAAAATGCGAGGGAGATCCAATCTCGGAGGGGCTCTCGCCCCTCCAGGAGCCATGGCGGCCAAGGACTAGAGGGGAGAATCTCTCCCCATCTAGGGAGAGACCATGGAGGAGGAAGCCTAAGGGGGGAGACTCTCTCATCCTCTCTTCCGATGGCGCCAGAGTGCCGCCTGGGGAACCATCGCCGCGGTGATCGTCTTCACCAACATCACTATCTTCAAATCTCTGTATAACTTTTGGGCCGAAGCCATCAACACACCATGTCATGCATCCAATCAGCTCAATATCCGCAAAGGCTTGAACAAGACCCCATATGATATTCTCACTGGAAACAAACCCAATCTCAAGTACTTCCGGGTATTCGGGTGTAAGTGTTTCATTCTCAAGAAAGGTGCACATTTAGCTAAATTTGATTCTAGAGCTCAAGAGGGCATCTTTGTTGGTTATGCTACAAACTCTCATGCTTACCATGTCCTCAAAAAGTCCACCGGGCTCATTGAGTAAACGTGTAACATGGAGTTTGATGAAAATAATGGCTCCCAAGTGGA
The DNA here is from genome assembly GCF_904849725.1 of Hordeum vulgare subsp. vulgare. Classification (NCBI taxonomy): domain Eukaryota; kingdom Viridiplantae; phylum Streptophyta; class Magnoliopsida; order Poales; family Poaceae; genus Hordeum; species Hordeum vulgare. The sequence goes on from NC_058520.1 coordinate 481,140,185, forward strand.
ACAAAGTGGTCTCTGTGATGTAGGTGATGAAATTCCTCCCCAAGCCATAAGAAGAATGGGGATTGGTCAAATACTCCCCATTGAGAAACCCCTTGTGGCCGAAGGAGAAGGACAATGCTCTACTCAAGTGGAGCCATCATCCTCACAAGCCCCACACGCTTCCGATGAACAAAGAAAAAACCCTCA